>NW_026138165.1:600000-967353 GCF_025592945.1 Manacus candei
CTTATGTCACGTTCTTGTTGTGACAACACATCTTTCCTATGACATCACATCCTTCCCATGACATCACATCTCCCCTCTGACATCACATCCTCCCCTGTGACATCACATTCACCACTGTGGGGACTGGGGGGGAGTGGGGAGAACTGGGGGGAACTGGGAGGGACTGAGAGGGATAAAGAGGGACTGAGGGGGACTGGGAGGGGACTGGGAGCAACTGGGGGAAACTGGGAGGGACTGGGGGAGATTGGGAAGGACTGGGGCGGACTGGGAAGGGAATGAGTGGGACAAACTGGGAGGCCCTGTGTTTGACTGGGAGGGGTCTGGGAGCAATTGGGGGGAACTGGGAGGGACTGGGGGGAGACTGGGAAGGACTGGGGCGGACTGGGAAGGGAATGAGTGGGACAAACTGCGAGGACCTGTGTTTGACTGGGAGGGGACTGGGAGCAATTGGGGGGCATGGGGAGGGACTGTGGGGGCACTGAGTGGGATTGGGAGGTACTGGGAGGAAGTGGGAGGGCAGTGAGAGGGCCCATCTGCAACTGTGACCCCCCCGTGACCTCCCTTGTGCCCCCCCACGTTCCTGGGGTGCCACAGGAAGAACATCCTGCTGTCCAACGGGAACAGAACGGCCTCCAGGCTCTCCAGCTACAACCAGGGGCTGGTGGTCATGGGGCAGCCCCTCCCCCCAGCCGCCTCTTCCACGTACCCCTCCCTGATGATGTCACAGAGGAGCGTGGGGATGTCATAGGGGAGCGTGGTGATGTCATAGAGGACAGGGTGATGTCATATGGGAATGTGGTGATGTCATAGATTATAACATGGTGATGTCATAGCAAAGCATGGTGATGTTATAGGGGAACATGGGGATGTCATAGGGGAACACAGATGTCATAGGAAACTTGGTGATGTCACAGGGGAATGTGATGATGTCACAGGAGAACATGGTGATGTCATAGGGGAACACAATGATGTCACAGGGGAATGTGCTGATGTCATAGGGAGAGTGCTGATGTCACAGGGGAACGTAGTGACGTCACAGGGGAAGGCGCTGACATTTGGGGGTAGCTGTGTGATGACATCACTCCGTGTGTCGATGACATCACTCCGTGTGTCTATGACATCACCGTGGTTGTTGATGGCATCACGGTGACATCACCCAGGTGCAGATCGACACCCTGAACCCGCAGTGGAGCTCCTCGCTGGCCCTGGGGGTCACAGGGACCCCCCTGGGTGCTCCCCCCTCCCTGCTTGCACCCACGGCCTCAAGTGCCCAACCTGGAATGGTCAGGGAACGCCCAAAATATCCCCCCAACCCCTCCCGGGACCCTCAAACCTCTCCTGGGACCCCCAACCCCCCCGGGACCCCCAACATCCACCAGGGACCCCAATCCCCTCCGCCCTCATCCTGTATCCTTCAGAGAAGGGGGGGTCTTACACAATGCCAGGAAGGTCAGGGGGACCACCAAAAACACCCCCTGACCTCCCCCAGGAGCCCCAAACCACCCCTGGGACCCTCAAACTAACCTGACCCCCCTGGGACCCCCAACATCCACCAGGGACCCCCAAGACCCCCCACCTCCAGCCTGGATCCTGCAGAGGAGGGGGGTCTTCCACAACGCCGGAAAGCTCAGGGGGACCCCCAAAATATCCCCCAAACAACCCCCGGGACCCCCCAACCACCCCTGGGACCCCAAAACCACTGCTGGGACCCCCAACCCTCCCCCCCGCAAGATCCCTGAGCCCTCCCAAACCCCCCACCCCAGTCTGGATCCTGCAGAGAAGGGGGGTCTTCCACAACGCCAGGAAGGTCAGGGAGCTGCCTTGCTCCCAGTGCTGAAGAAACAAATACCTTGCTGCTTAAAGATGCCAAGTCTCTGAGCAGTTCTGTTATTCCAAGGTTTTTCTGCATCAGTTCATATCCCCCCTTGGAGTCTGTTTTGCCCATGAAGGTGATCAGGAAGTGACCTCTGCCAGCTCTTGGCTCATGAATGAATCCTTGGCTGGTTTTTTCCTCTGTTCTGTCCAGTTGCAGAGGGGAGTGAGAGAGTGGCTTTAGGGGGTCCCTGGTGTCCAGGCAGGGCCAACCCACTACACCTGCTGTCTGTGCCCTGTGACTGGACCTGGTGACAGTGATGGAACGGAGCACGATGATCCTCCCTCCCTTCCCTGGGTGCTGCTGGACAGACCTGGTGTCTGAGCCCAGCGGGAACACCTGATCCCTGTCTGTGCACTTGTCCCTTGACGGGACAGGCATCCCTCTCGTGCCCAGTCCTTCAGCCCCTCTGCCACCCACCACCAGAGCAATAATTCCTCCCGTCAGACCCCAAAGCCAAACCCCAAAGCCGCCGAGCGCCGGCAGCGCCGGGAGCCAGACCCGGCAAAGGGCTCCTGCCCCTGTGCTCTCCCGGCGGGCGGGAGAAGCCGTGCCTGGAGCCGCTCGCTTTGCGCTGGGCTCTGCTGCCTCTGCCCCTTCCCACCACCCCACCTGCTTTTGGACAAACCTATTTCTTGATCCTGAAATGCGGGGCCGGGGCGGGATGGTGTTGCCAGGTCTTCCTGGCTCCTTTTGTTTCTCAGCTCTGTCTGGCTCCGGGGCACGGCTCGGCCTTCGGCTCTCCCCGGCTCTTTTGGGCCTTCGGGTCTCCCCAGTTCCTTCCAGCCCTCAAGAGTTCACAGTGACATCGCTTTTGGGTCCTTTGATATCGGCCCAATGCTGCTGGTCTGTGACACAGCGGGGCCTCCTGGAGCCATGGGGACATTGGGACACTCCAGGGACACATGGAATCAAGGCTGCCCCTTGACCTGCGGGACCTCCTGGTGCCCTGGGGCACCTCGGACACTTCCTGGCCTCCTGATGGCAAGGAGAAGCCTGTGACAATGCAGGGCCTCAGGGACCCAAAGGCACCCTGTGACACTGGGGCACCTCGTGGTTATCGGTCTCTTCTGACAGTTTTGTGCAACCACAGAGAGACAAAACAGGGGAGCCTGAGCGTGTTGATCCAAACTATTCCCATCTCACCTGAAGATGTCCCTGCTAACAGAGGTCCTGTGTGTTCCCTCTGCTCTCTGGGCACTTGCATCCTTTGAGAGCTGCCCATCACTCTGGTAGCCAAGAGCACAGGGCGGGGGATCCCCTGGAGGGGGAGCAGAGACATCTTTCCTAGATCACCTTGCTCAGAGCCCCATCCAACCTGGCCTTGACTGTTTGCAGGGATGGGGCATCCACCACCTCCCTGCAAATGTCTTCCTGTGTTTCAGCATTCTCACTAGAAAATAGTTCTTCTTTATCTCTGGTCTGGACTTGCACTTTTTTAGTTTAACTTCATCACCCCCTGTCCTATTAGGACAGGCCCTACTGAACCCTTTGCCCACATGTCTCTAAAAAGCTGCCTTGAAGTACTGGAAGACCCCAAGGAGGGCTCCCCACAGGCTTTTCTTCTGCAGGCTGAAGAGCCCCCACTCTCTCAGCCTGTCTCCATGCGAGAGGTGCTGCAGCCCTGGGATCCCCTTGGTGACCTCCTCTGGAAGTGCCCCAAGAGGTGCGTGTCTTTGCTGTGCTGAGGAGCCCATGGAGCTGCAGGAGATGCCAGGGCTGGCAGGGGAATCCCCCCAAACCATTGCCATTGTGGGTGGGTGCGTTGCAGACAGCCAGAGGAGCCCAGAGCTGGAGGCAGCACTGCAGGGGGGTCTCAGCTGAGCGGAGCAGAGGGGCAGAACCCCCCTGCCCTGCTGCCCACGCTGTGGGATGAGCCCAGGACATGGGGGGCTGTGGGCTGTGAGCTCCCATTGCTGGCTCCCATCCTGCTTTTCATCCCCCACTATCCCCATGGCCTTGGATGCAGGGCTGCTCTCCATCTCTTCAGCCCCGAGCCTGGCCCTTGAGATCTGGGGGCATTTGACACCCGCTGGCTCCTTTGATCCCCTTTCCCATCCCTCCCAGAGCCCAGGGAAGGACTGAGGGGCCTTGGCTGATTGTCCCTGACCCTCCCCTGCCCCGACACCAAGCTGTGCTCCTTGGGGACGGTGCTTGGACAGCCCCAGTCAGACCCTGTTTCCCGCTGTGCCCCCAAACCACCGGGTGCCCCAGGGGACGTGGGAACACACATGGACACGGGAAGGCACCCGTGGAGGTGGGAACACGCACACCCAGACAGACACAGAGCATTTGTTTTGCTGCAGGGGTTTATTGATTCTTGCAGGGAAATTGCCAGGGCACCCAGGGGATCAGGGGGGTCCTCCAGGGATGATCATCTCCTCATGCCGCTGGAGGGGGCCAGGACAGGGGTGTCACCACCACTTCCAGTCCTGAAAGACAGAGCCCCAAACGTCACCCCCCGTGCCCACAGGGACATGGGAGGGGTCTTGTCCCCACCCTGTCTGTCTGCAGGGACCTGGGGCAGGAGAAGGGAATTGGATGCTGAGATCCATGTGGCCCCAGAGCCCCTGAGCCTGGGAAGCTCTGACACCTCCCCGAGCCCCTCCCTGCCCTCCCGGTGAGCCTGGGGGTCTGCAGAGCCCCCAGTGCAAGACCAGGCTTGGGGGCAGCTCTGTCCAGCTGCCCCGGGACACGGAGCAGGGACAACCCCCTGCGTGTCCCTCTGCTGTCCCCAAGCTCTGCCCACTGCAGAGGGCTCAGGGACCCCCCAGAGCCCTGCCAGGCTCCTTTGGGGGGCTGAGGAGCCTCCCATATTTCTCACCTGGACATGCAGAGAGGCAGCCGAGCGTCACTGGCGCATCAGCTCCACCTGGTCAGCCACGGGGGGCTGGGGACAAAGGCAGGGTTAGAGACACACTGGGCTGGTTCTGGGACGAACTGGACTGCACTGGGACAAACTGGGCTGAACTGGGACACACTGGGATGTACTGGGGCGCACTGGGCAGGACTGGGACACACTGGGATTCTGAGGAGGGTGGTGGCCATGAGAGGGGAGGGTCTGGGCCCAGCAGAACTCGGGGTACCCACCTCAGACCTCTTCACTCGACCGATATCCATGCCTCCCTGGAGAGAGAGCATGAGGTGTCACTGGTCACTGGGGTGTTCCCAGGCCCAGGAGGGATGGGGGGACTACATTTCCCCCCATTTTCCACACTGGGGACATCTCAACTCCAGGACTTACCCCAACACATCCACCTCCTCCTTGTCCCGAGATTGGCTGGGGAAGGAGAGCAAAGGTTTAAGCAGGATTGGCCCCTGTGGGGCTGGGGGAGAGACACAGGTGTCCCCAGACCCCCCAGCCCATGGTTGGCCCCTGGTCTGAGGGGGAAAATCCCTTCTGCTCCCCCCAGCCCCACTGCACCCAGTTTCCCCCGGGATCCCTGTTCCTGCAGGGCCCAGGGTGGGGATGGAGACAAGGAGAGCCAGGGGAATTCAGGGCCTGCAGGAGGGTGGGGGGAGGAGGAGGGGACCCAAAGAGGGTGAAGTGGGGGGAATTGGGGATCCCACAGGATGGGCATTGGGGTGTGGAAGGGATGGGACTGTGGGGGATGCGGGTGAGGAGGAAGGGATTGCAGTGGAGGGGACCCAGGGAATGAAGCAGGGCAGGGGTGGGGGCAGGAGAAATGGGGAAGGGGAGAAAACTGGAAGGGACTGGGAGGGTCTTTGGGACTGAGGGGTCAAGGAAGGGGATTTCTGGACACGAGTGTCATGGGCAATGGGAAAGGGAAAGGATTAGAGGAGAAAGAGGGGAAGAAATGGTGTGGGAATGATGCCCAGTGTGTGTGTGGTGGGGTGGACCGGGCTGTGTGGGAATAGAGTGGGGACCCTGAGGAAGAGCCTCCCCAGTGCACACTGGGGTGGACTGGGGAGCACTGGGATGGCCTGGAGGGTGGTGGCCACCAGAGGGGAGGGTCTGGGCCCAGCACAAGCCCTGGTACCCACCGGGCCGCCGATGACGCCTCCCTGTAGAGAGACAAGGAGACATCACTGGTCACTGGGGTGTCCCCAGTGCCAGGAAGGGATGGGGGGCCCAAAGTGCCCCCCACTTCCCACACTGGGTGCCCCCCAACTCCCAGACTTACCTCCCCACATTGGACGCTGTCGACCTCAATGGGCTGCAGGAGGAGAGCAAAGGCTTGGTTGGGGTTGGCCTTGTGGGGCTGGGGGGGACACGGGTGTCCCCACCCCCTCCAGCCCCGGCTGCCCCCCGGGCTGAGCGGGGCTCTTTGGGATTGCGGCTCCCAGGCAAGTTGGGGACACCAGTGCAGGGGGAAAGGCAAGGCATTGAGGGCAAAGCCTGGAGGAAAGGCCCTGGGAAGGGGCCATGGCAGGGCATTTCCCAGTTGGTGCCAGTTCAGCCTGGCCAGGCCTTGTCCCACTTGAGCCCAGGGTGGAGCTTGGGCCTGTTTGTCCTCCTTGGACTCCAGTGGGGCTTGGCCCAGTTCCACCCAGTTTGGGTTGGGCCTTTGCCTTGGCTGGGAAAGAGAGGAGATGGTGGGGAGATGCTCAAGGGGACCAAGAGGATGGGATGGGGAGGCCCAAAAAGGTGGGATTTGGGGTCAGAAAGAGCAGGAAGAGTTGGGACTGTGCCAGGACAGAGCCGGGTGCAAGCATCCCGTGAGGAAGCGGAGCTGCAGCAGCAGGAGTTGAATTGTGGGAAGGGGAAGGAGAGAGGGAATTGTGGCCAGAAGAAAGTGGCCTGGCCTGGGGCTGGGGGTGCTGGGGAGTGCTGGGGAGCCCCTGGATTGGGAAGGGGCCCATCCCTGAGCCCATGGCCCGTTCATGGGGGCCTCACCTTGGCATCTGCCGGGGGGCTCAGCAGGATGGTGAAGAGCAGGGCCACGCTGAGCACAGCGACCTTCATCTTCCTCTGGGCCTGGGCAGCGCTGGCTGAGGCTGCACAAGGGCAGGAGCACATTTATCCCTGCCGGGACTCCTCCCTGCCCCCTCCCCGAGAGCCCCCGGGGCAAAGCCCGGCTGGGCACAGCCCCCAGCCCTGGCCACAAGCCCAGCCCTGGCACAGAGTCCATCCCGCCTGTGGCACCCATCCAGCCACCTTCCCCGGCATCCCTCCAGCTTCCTGCACGGGGCAGCTGCCCCTGGAAGGGCCCAGGCCCCTGGGGGTGCCAAGGGGGTGGGCAGGGAGCTGAAAGCAGCTGCATACCCTGTGGGGACAATCCCACACAACACAATCCATCCTCCAACAGCCCCCAAAGCCTGATCCCCCCATGTCCTCCTGCCCATCCCTTCCAGAGCTTTCCCTCTGGGACACCCCAGAGCTCAGCCCAGCCCCAAAGGCAGGATGTCTGAGCACAATTGTCCCTGTTCCCACTCCAGCCCCTTGGCTGAACGCAGGGCAGGCACTGACCCCCTTCTTGGGGCACCAGGAGCCCGGGATCAGGGAAACAGGGAGCTGGGAGATAAAGAGGCTGACGGGCAATGGGCACAGCCAGGTGACTGGGATCTCCAGTCTGGGCAGGCACTGGGGAGCACTGGGCAATGCTGGCCCTGGCACACAAGGCTGGGCCCAGGGAAGTGCTTGGGTGGTGGCAGTGCCCGGCTCCAGCCCATTTGCGGGCACTGCAGCCCCCAAGTGGTGCAGGCCCAGCCACGGCCTCCCCGAGCAGAGCCCAGAGGGGCAGATGCCCTTTGCTGGCCCTGCCCCTGTCCCAGCTGGGCACACCGTGTCCTCCCGCATCAGCCGGGCCCCGCTCTGCTGAGCTGGCCCAGGCAGGGGGGGCCAGGCACTGGCAGCCCAGCAGGGCTCTGGCTCCACACTGGGCTGGCCCTGGCACACAGCTGCCCCAGTGCCCCTGTCCCCAGGGATGGCCCTGCCCTGCCCTGGGCCCAGCGCTGGCCCTCAGCAGGATGGCACCTTCCCGCCCCACTCTCCCTCCCTCCCCACCCGCCTCACAGGCCCCTCTGGGCTGGGACCCCCGTGGGCACAGATCAAGGACAGCCACTGAGCGGGGGCTCCCGGCACCTGCCACAGCCTCAATTCTCCACTCACCTTTGGCCACATTTCTGCAACACCTTCCATCCTTACGGGCCCCTGACCACACACAAGAGACCATTGTGGGGCAACTGGGAAAACATCTCAGCTGAATGACTTGACTATTTGCCTTGCATTTTCCCCAGGAGCCGGCAGTGACCTGGAAGATTTTCCTTTTGCCCTTTTCTGCTTCGTGCCTCCTTTGTTGGATAATTGAGGAACGTTGACTGAGGAGGGGCCAAGGGGAGGTGAAACTGCTCAGGGGGGGCATTTACAGCCCCTCTCCACCAAAGGTCCCACTCTGAACCACCCAAATTGGGGCATCAGCAGCTCATTGGAAGAGGGAAATGTCCCCAGTTTGGTGTTTGAGAGAGAGATGGACGAGAGACGTGAGCAGGGTGCCTGAGGTGCAGCTGATCCCCCCTGGACTGTCTCCCTCTTTCCCCCTGAGCAGGGCTGGCAGCACCTGGGGAAATTCCTCTTGTTCCTGCAGTCCCTGCTGTGAGATTTTTCCAACCCTCTGGTTACAAATGGATTTGGGGCCTGGCTGTTCTCCTCAGGCCGTGACCCACAGGGAGGTGTTGTGGTGACTCCCAGAGGGAAAGGGGAGGAGAAAAAGGGGCCCTGTTCTCCCCACATTTACGTCTCCCTTCCCAATTTCCTGGTGCCCTCAGCTTCCCAGAGTCCCTCAGTAGCTACACGAGGAGGGGACCAGACTGAGCAGGAGGTGTCTGTCCTGTTGTCCTGGTTTTGACTGGGATAATGGACTGGTTTACAGTCACTGCCCACAACAGGGACTTGTCTCAGCACAGAATCCTGGAATCATGGATTGGTTTGGGTGGGAAGGGACCTTAAAGTTCATCCCGTGCCACCCCCTGCCATGGGCAGGGACACCTTCCACTAGCCCAGGTTACTCCAAGCCCCATCCATCCTGGCCTTGGACACTTCCAGGGATGGGGCAGCCACAGCTTTTCAGGACAACCTGTGCCAGGGCCTCCCCCCTCACAGGGAAAACTTTCTTCCCTCTATCCCCCTAAGCCTGCTCTCTGTCAGTGGGAAGCCATTCCCCCTTCTCCCATCCCTACAGCTCCTTGTCCAAAATCCCTCTGCAGCTCTCTGGGAGCCCCTCAAGGCACTGGAAGGGGCTCTAAGGCCTCCCTGGAGCCTTCTCTTCTCCAGGATGAACAATCCCAATTGTCCCAGCCTGTCCCCAGAGCAGAGGGGCTCCAGCCCTCCGAGCATCTTTGTGGCCTCCTCTGGATCCACTCCAACAGGTCCATTCCTCCTGATCTGGGCCCCCCGAGCTGGAGGCAGCACTGCAGGTGGGGTCTCACCTGAGGGCAGCAGAGGGGCACATTCCCCTCCTCCCCTGCCCCGGGATGAGCCCCGCACACGGGGGGTTTCCGGGCTGGCTCGTGTCCCATTTGTCACCCACCAGCACCCCCAGAGCCCTCTCCCAGCAGGGACTTCCATCCCTTCCTCCCCCAGCCTGCACCGATCCCGGGGCTTGCCCTGACCCGGCTGCACCACCTTGGTCTTGTCCAACCTCAGCAGATTCCCGTGTGTGCCGGGAAACGGGGGAAGGGGAATTCACCCGACTCTTGGGGATTTGTTTGTCTGCTGGTGCCCCAGGGAAAAACAAAACCCTGTCAGTCCCATCTAGTCTGTCCCATATTCCACCCAGGAACCCTCCACCAAACAGATCCACCAGCTGGGGGGAATTCCAGGGTCCTTTTTGGGGACTGACACGTCACAGTCAAAGGGAAAACCTCTCAGTGTATATTTCCATGAGTTACTCTGGCATCCTCCGTGACATCTCATCCTACCTCTGTTACATCAAAGCTCCTGTATGATGTCGCATCCATCATATTGTTGCAAAGCAATTTAAATTAGTAGTAGAATGGCTAAGGCTTAGTAGAATAGTAGGCCTAGAAAGCAATGCTTCAAAGTAGTAAGCTAGCAACCTTGTTTGTGAGTGTGGAATGTACTGAAGAGATGGCAACAACAATCAAAGGATTTAGTCAAGCATGTATATAATGATTTGTTACCTGGGATGTGGTAAGGGTCTGTTAATCAGTTTCTAGGGGTAAGACAGCTTAAGTAAGATTTATGATTAGAATAGATGATTGTTATCAGTATGAAGTATGAGCTTGTTTGTAACTGCACCTGGTTTGCTGTGGAAACTGTAACTGTTTTGCCGTGGAACCTGCACTTAAACTTGTTTGTGTATAAAAGCTGAACTGAAAATGAGGGTCGGTGGAATCCTGACTTGGGGCGTTAGCCCGCAGGTTGCCGGGGCCCCGAATAAAGCACCGCATAAACTGGCACTCTGTTGGTTTGTGTTTCTTTTGGATTACGGGCAACAGTTTTCTGGCGACCCAGGTATGGGACTCCGGGGGTAGCTGGGGCGGCTCACGAGCTGATCCACTCCATGCCGGCAACAAGGTGATTTCTGGGGAGACATCGACCCGTACCCGACCCTGCGCCTGCCGGACGACCATTCAGGTAAGCCCGGAGGTGCTTTATTCTTTTACGTTTGTTGGTTGGGAGCCTGCCTATAAGACGGGATAATGAGTTTCCCGCTTGGTTGGGCTAAAGGTACCTCGGTTGGGAAGCCTAGGCGCTGGTCGTAAGACGTAGCGAAAGCCGCGCTGTACCAGCACTCGCCACTCAGAGGGAGAATTGGCGAGTTGGTTTTGGTTTTGGAATATGTTATTGGTTTATATTGTTGTGTTATCGTGCTGGTCGTAAAACGTATTGCTTTGTATCGTTGTGTTATTGTGAATTTGATGTTGAATTCAGATTGTGGTGTGTGTGTGAGCCAGTATGATACCATTTAAAACCTTTAGAGCACTACCTTGTGCAGAAAAAGATATCCCTAGCGATTCTCCGCTTGGTTGCTTGTTAAAACATTGGAAGGAAGGAAATTTTGGACAAGAGTTAAGCAGGAAACAATTGATTGATTATTGTAATAATGTATGGCCTCAATATGAGACAGAAGGAATGCAATGGCCTAGAAATGGATCACTGACTTTGGAAATTATAACCCCCTTGATGCGATATTTACGCCCCGAGAGATAGTCTCCCTTCAAGTGTGAGGGCATGGTCACCCACCATGCCCCCCTTA
This sequence comes from Manacus candei, assembly GCF_025592945.1. Classification (NCBI taxonomy): domain Eukaryota; kingdom Metazoa; phylum Chordata; class Aves; order Passeriformes; family Pipridae; genus Manacus; species Manacus candei. Next base: position 611,056 of record NW_026138165.1, read on the forward strand.
GAATCGTCCTCGGATGAGGAAGAAATGAAAGGACGAGGATGTTATTTTGATAGAACTCCGCTAGCAGAACGGACTCGGAAGGGGCGAAAAGAAAGGGGAAGGAGTAGAGAAAGGAGACGGGGAGGGGGAAGGGAGGCAGATGTGTCGCTCCCCCCCCCTAGATTGATGGCCCCTTTGCGGGAGGCAATTGGAGCGGACGGAAAGAAAGTCATGGTAAAAGTTCCTTTTTCACCTAGTGATTTATTAATTTGGAAACAGTCAGCTGGAACATATAGAGAAAACCCGGAGCGGGTGGCTCGTATTATAAAAATGGTTATAAAAACTCAAAATCCAGACTGGAATGATTTACAGGTATTGTTAGATACAATTCTGGATTCAACAGAAAAGGAAATGGTATTAAGGGTGATGGTGGAAAAAGCGAAAGAAAGAATAAAAACTTTGCCCCGGGGGGTACGGGGAAACGTGAATGATTTTGTACCGCAAGAGGATCCCGAGTGGGATCTGGAGGTAGACAAAGATTATAAAAGGTTAAGAGTTTATCAAGAATTATTGGTAGAGGGAGTACGAAGTGGGACACCAAAAACGCTGAACTGGTCAAAATTATACTCAGTAAAGCAAGATAAGGGGGAATCCCCTTCAGCCTTTTTGGAGAGGTTAAAAGAGACAGCTCGGAAATATACAGATTTAGATGTTGAAGCTGAATCAGGGAAATTGCAATTAGCATTGATTTTTATGGGACAAGCACAAGAAGACATTAGGAAAAAACTTCAGAAGTTAGAAGGAGCAGAGACAAGAGATTTGGAAAAATTATTAGAGGTGGCATGGAAGGTGTACAATAATAGGGAAAAGGAAGCTACTAAGAAGCAGCAGACAAGCTTGTTAGCACTCCTGCAAGCTCCAGGAGGGAACAATGGGGCCAGTAGCCATAGAGGAAGAGGTCGTGGTAATAGAGGAAGGGGAGGAATGGGTAGAGGATTTAACAATCAATCGGGATTTGGAAATCAGTATGGGGGAGGACGTGGTAGGATAGGACCAAATCAGTGTGCTCTTTGTAAAGGACAAGGACATTGGAAAAACGAATGCCCATTGAATGCTGGAAATGGAATGAATCCGTGGAGTCCTCAAAGCTTTGCAAATCCACAAAACCCTGTTGGTATGGGCACGCCACAAGGTGTCACCCAAGCGTTTATGTTAGGGAATTACCGAGGTCAAAGCCGGCTAGATTCAGACTTAAAGGTTGTTTTAGAAGTAGAGGGGGAGCCGACAGAATTTAGGATAGATACTGGAGCTAGTTTTTCGGCAATGAATAAATTGATGGGGCCACTAAGTGATTCAACTGCATGGGTAGTAGGAGTTTCAGGACAGGTAGAAGAAAAGACGTTTCTGCGACCTTTAGATATCAAATTTAGAGGAAAAGAATTAGATCATCAATTTTTGTATATGCCTAACAGCCCTGAATGTTTACTAGGAAGGGATTTGCTTTCAGTGTTGCAAGCTAAAATTATATTTGAAAAAGGGAGGGTCAAAATGGAAATTCTGGAAGAGAACTTAGCGAAAATTTTCGTTGTGAAAGAGGTACAAAAGGAAGAGATACCTCAGGAAATAGAACGGACTGTGGTACCTTGGGTTTGGGAAACAGGGGTCCCTGGAAAATCTAAAGCTGCTATTCCAGTTAGAATAGAATTAAAAGAAGGAGCACAACCCGTTAGAGTGCGACAATACCCAATTAGTTTAGAAGCCAGGAAAGGAATAGCCCCAATGATCACACAGTTTTTAATTTTAGGGATATTAAAAGAATGTGAGTCAGATTTCAATTCTCCCATTTTTCCGGTAAGGAAACCAAACGGTAAGTACAGGTTAGTGCAAGACTTGAGAGCAGTAAATCTCATCACAGAAGATATCCACCCGGTTGTAGCTAACCCTTATACCTTGTTAACATCTGTTTCTGAGAGATTTCAGTGGTTTACAGTGATTGATCTAAAGGATGCCTTCTTCTGCATACCACTGGCACGGGAAAGTTGGAAAATCTTTGCCTTTGAATGGGAGAACCCAGAGACTGGACGGAAGCGACAGCTTACTTGGACTCGATTACCACAAGGATTCAAATGCTCACCCACGATATTTGGTAATCAGTTAGCAAAGGAACTTGAGGAATGGAAGACTACTCAGGTAAAAGAATCTCCTTTTTCATATATAATACTGCAATATGTAGATGACATTTTCTTAGGAGCTACAGAACAGGGACTCTGTCGTCAATTAACCATTGAACTGTTAAACATGCTGGGACAAGCAGGCTATCGAGTCTCAAAAGAAAAAGCACAACTAGTAAAACAGAAAGTTATTTATCTGGGATGTGAAATCTCCCAAGGAACCCGGCGCTTAGGAACAAATAGGGTTCAAGCAATATGTTCTATCCCTGTGCCCCGAAATAATCAGGAACTGAGATCTTTTTTAGGAATGGTCGGATGGTGCAGACTGTGGATTCCCAACTTTGGACTAACTGCCAGACCCTTATATGAAGCAGTAAAGGAGCCCAAGCTGACCTGGGGGACGAAGCAAGAAAAAGCGTTCCAGGAATTGAAAAGAGCCCTCCAGGAAGCACCTGCCCTGGGACTGCCGGACCCAACCAAGGAGTTTCAGCTCTATGTCTGCGAGAGACAACGAATGGCTCTAGGAGTCCTCACTCAGCGTCTAGGATCCTGGAAAAGACCGGTCGGGTATTTCTCCAAACGGCTAGACGCAGTAAGTGGGGGATGGCCGGGGTGTCTCAGAGCTGTGGCAGCGACGGTTACTTTAATACAAGAAGCACGAAAATTGACTCTGGGAAAACACATGGTAGTGTACGTGCCCCACATGGTCATAACAGTTTTAGAACAAAAAGGGGGGCACTGGCTCTCATCTAGCCGAATGTTACAGTATCAAGCTTTGTTAAGAGAACAAGATGATGTTGAACTGAAAATCACTAACCATCTCAACCCAGCAGAATTCCTTAGGTCTACACAGGAAGAAGGTATCCTGGAGCATGACTGTGTAGAGACCATTGAACAAGTCTACGCGAGCAGAAGAGACTTGAAGGACGAGCCATTGACAGATCCTGACTGGGAGTTGTTCACTGACGGATCTAGCTTTGTGGAGAATGGCACCAGGTATGCTGGGTATGCAGTGGTCACTCTACAACAGGTGATAGAAGCAAATGCACTACCCCCAGGTACGTCTGCACAAAAGGCCGAGATATGGGCATTAGTGAGAGCTTTAATATTAAGCCAAGGAAGGAGAGTTAATATATGGACTGATTCCAAATATGCTTTTGGAGTAGTTCATGTTCACGGAGCACTCTGGAAAGAGAGAGGACTTCTTACTTCTCAGGGGACAACGATTAAACATCGAGAAGAAGTTTTACAATTGCTAGAGGCAATACACAAGCCCTCAGCAGTAGCAATAATGCATGTCAAAGGACATCAGACTAACCCCGGACGAGAATTTCAAGGTAATCGACAAGCTGACCAAGCGGCTAAACAAGCCGCGAGAGAAGTATGGACTCAGATGGCTCTTTTGCCTGTTCGAAATAATCCAGCAATAGCATATATGGAAGAAAAACCATATTATTCACAGGAAGATGAGAAATTAGCTCAAATGACAAATGCAAGGAAGAATGTTAAAGGGTGGTATATTTCCCCCATAGGACAAGTGATTCTACCTGTCAGAATAATGAAAGCAGTGCTTGAAACAGAACACAATAAGTGCCACTGGGGTGCAGAAGCATTGGTAAAATTTTTGAAAAATGAGGTTCTCTCAAACCAGATGTTAACATTGGCAAAAAGGGTAAATGCAATGTGTCCTACGTGTATAAAGAATAACCCAGTAGTCAGGAAGCAGGTGCAGATGGGAAAATTACAGATAGGTCAGTTACCGGGAGATTACTGGCAAGTAGATTTTGCTGAGTTGCCTAAGGCCCAATCCTATAAGTATTTGTTAGTATATGTCTGCACCTTTTCAGGATGGCCTGAGGCTTTTCCTTGTAGGACTAATCAGGCAAAGGAAGTGGTAAAGACTCTCCTGAGGGAAATCATCCCAAGATTTGGAGTTCCCCTAGGGTTGTCCTCTGATCGAGGACCGCACTTTATAGCAGGGATAGTCCAAGATGTGTCGGCTGTATTAGGAATAACGTGGAATCTCCATACGCCATGGAGACCACAGTCTAGTGGACAGGTTGAAAGGATGAATCAGACATTGAAAGGTCAATTGAAGAAAATCTGTCAGGAAGCAAAGATTCCGTGGCCCCAAGCAGTATCCATTGCCCTGTTGAGAATTAGGATCAAACCGAGGGAGAGAATAGGAGTAAGTCCATACGAGATATTGTATGGCAAACCCTATCATGCAGCTACCTACCAAGGGGATCCTCATATAGTAGGTGATCAAGCAGTGTTTAATTATGTGTTATCTTTAAATAAGACTCTCACAACCCTCAGAGGAGCATTGCAGTGGAATCGACCTCTGCCCCTGGAGAATCCAGTGCATGACATTTCTCCGGGAGATCATGTCTACGTGAGAAACTGGTCGGTGGAGCCGCTGAAAGAAACATGGGAGGTCCTCGCCAGGTGATAATGACCACTTACACAGCGGTGAAAGTCGAGGGAATCGACAGCTGGATCCATTACACTCGGGTCAAGAAGGTTCCCGTCTCGTGGTCAGTAGAGCCCCTCTCTCCGACAAAGATGGTGTTTCGAGCTACCACTTAAAAGTCTTAACTGATAGGTTTGGCAGAGACCCTTGTGAAAATTGAAACCCCTGACCCTTACTTGCTGGTACCTGAGGTTACTGATGTAAACTTAACCTGTTTATTTTCTGATGACCAGGGAGCTGAATTGAGAGATGTCAAAGTCAAGTGGAGATGGAGAGATCAAGATGACAGAAGGAGTGACAACAGTTTGGGATGCTGCACAACAAAAGGGTTACACTGTTCTGCAGGTACCTAAGGTGTCTAAAGCTATGGAAGGTACATATATGTGTGTAGTTTGGATTTGGGAAAGTTTTGATTATGGAAATATAGAAATACGGACAATAAACACGACTCAGAAAGCGGCGACCAAAGTGCGAGTTATACCCACTAGGAAACAATCGGACATGTGGGATGGTCCTCCCTTAAAAATCAATTGTACTTTCCAATTTGATAATTGTCAAAAGTCAGTTAAAGTAAAATGGTGGAAATTGAATATAACAAATCAATCTTGGGAATCACAAAGTCAAGGAGTTAGCTGGTGGTCAAATAGTAAGGGAGGTAAAGGGTGGCTGAATATTTCTAATCCCAGAATAGGAAAGACAGAAGGTACATTTCTTTGTGTGGTCACATGTGGAGAAGAAAAAGATTATGGGATAAGGACAGTAGTGGCTGTACTACATCAAGGAGTAAGAGTCAGACCAGAATACAGTGTTTATCCGGCCCTGGAAGGAAGAAATCTGACTCTAAGTTGTAAAATTCCAGAAGGACAGTATTCTGAATATGGGTGGTGGTTTAAAGGACAGAACTTGAAAGTCGGGAAGAGACATCAGATTGAAAAGAGGGCAGATGCAATAGTTTTGAAAATCAAAGAAGTACGAAGAGGAGAAGATGAGGGCCAATATACTTGCTGGATAAATAGAGATGACTGGTGGGATACTGGACTTACTGCCGTCTACATAAGGACTGAAAGAATAACCCGGCAAGTAAGTAACCTGCAGATTCCAGATAGAGAAGTGGGACAAGAAAACCTAGTCGTAGGCCTAATTCGTGATTTTGGGAAAGTACAGAATGTCACAAAAATCACTGCGTGTCTCCCTATGCCTCATGCTGCAGGAGACCCAATCCCATGGGGAATAATTCCAGTGCCAGAAATTCCTAAAACGTTTAAGAATACTACATGGAATTGCAGATTTGTAACCAAAACATGGAATGAAATGACAGATGTATGTTTATTAAGAGACAAAATGACCAAAAAACAACGTGAACAGATGTCTGGATATTTCCAATGGGTAGTAGTTGGAACATGGGTAACAAAAGAAAACATTGACAAACTAAAAGGATCTTGTTTAGTTACAGATTCAGTAAAATACCCATGTTCTAAAGTTCCGGCTCAAATAAAACGAGAAAAACAAGAACAAGTATGTCAAAATATTACTAGCTCTACAACCATGGAAGAGTGGCAAACAATTTGGGGACCCAGCCTATTAGAGACTTATAGTTATATTGGAAAAGTACAGTGGTGCATTTACTGGAAAGGGAAAAAGAATCAAACTTATTCTACAGGAAATAGAGGAAATCATAATTGGAGGACAGACACACGCACAAAAGAAAATTGGAATTGTACTCGGATATACACATGTGATACCCCAGACGATGAAATAGGTTTAATACCAGTCAAAACACTTCTACAGTTAGGATGTGAATGTCGGGGATATAATCATACTATTAAGGGATCTGTGAAAAACATTGATTGCCGTACCACCACAGTTAGGAGTCCAGGAAATTTAGTGTGGGTAATGGGGCATGGCCAGTGGACCACCCACATGCCAATAGATGGTCCGGTTGTACCTGTCACACTGGGGATACCTACTCTCTGTCTGTTCTGGAAGCAAGATAAGTTAACATCAGTAGAAATACAACCACGGGGAAAAAGAGAAATTAGTAAAGATATTGATGATTTGGGGTTGGGAGATTGGCATGAACCATCAGCAGGAGTTAAATTTGGATGGGCCTTAGAGTCTCTGTTTGCACCAATCTCAACATACCGTAACAGAGAGATGCTGTTTAAATTAATGGGACAAACTGAAAGGTTAGCAGCAGTCACTAAGAAAGGATTTAAAGATCTAAATTTACAATTACAAGCCACCTCTAGAATGATTATACAAAATCGCATGGCATTAGACCTGATATTACTCAAAGAACATGGAGTTTGTGGCTACCTGCATGCAAAGAACGAGCATTGTTGTGTACACATCCCAAATGTCACTCAAGAAGTTGAAAAGGACATTTATCAACTCGAACAAATTGACGAGAATGTTCATGAACTACAAAAGGAAGCAGAACACAATTGGATAGGAAAATTATTCAGCTCCCTAGGTCTTCATGTGTCAGGATGGATATCTTCTGTTATCCAGTACGGAATTCTGGTTGTAATAATTATTGTCATAGCCATAACTGTTTATAAGTGTCTTTTAGGAACGATTATAAAAGAAGGTCAACATATGAGACGCATCATGAAAGCCATAACAAGAAAAGAAGTAATCTCACCGCAAGATGGATCACCTCCTGCCTATCAAGAAACTACAGCCTGAAGATTGCTGTATTTGAGCATCCTTGCAAGCAAAGCCTGAAGAACGCTCAAAAGGGGGGACATGTTGCAAAGCAATTTAAATTAGTAGTAGAATGGCTAAGGCTTAGTAGGACAGTAGGCCCAGAAAGCAATGCTTCAAAGTAGTAAGCTAGCAACCTTGTTTGTGAGTGTGGAATGTACTGAAGAGATGGCAACAATAATCAAAGGATTAAGTCAAGCATGTATATAATGATTTGTTACCTGGGATGTGGTAAGGGTCTGTTAATCAGTTTCTAGGGGTAAGACAGCTTAAGTAAGATTTACGATTAGAATAGATGATCATTAATTGTTATCAGTATGAAGTATGAGCTTGTTTGTAACTGCACCTGGTTTGCTGTGGAAACTGTAACTGTTTTGCCGTGGAAACTGCACTTAAACTTGTTTGTGTATAAAAGCTGAACTGAAAATGAGGGTCGGTGGAATCCTGACTTGGGGCGTTAGCCCGCAGGTTGCCGGGGCCCCGAATAAAGCACCGCATAAACTGGCACTCTGTTGGTTTGTGTTTCTTTTGGATTACGGGCAACAATATGACACCATATCTCTCCTGTGACATCATATCCTCCACTGTGGCATCACATCCTTGCTGTGACATCGCATCCTCCTCTATGACATCACATCCTTTTTGTGACATCACATCCTCCCACGACATCTCATCCTTCCTCTGTGAAATCACATCCTCTCTGTGATATCACAGCTCGTCTATGATGTCACATCCATCATATGACATCTTATCTCTGCTATGACATCACATCCTCCTCTGTGACATCGCATATGTCCTGTGATATCACATCCTCTTTTTTGACATCACATCCTCCTCTATGACATCACTTCCATCATATGACATCACACTCTTCCTGTGACATTACATATTTCCTGTGACATCACAGCTCCTATACGATGTCACATCCATCATATCATATAATATCTCTCCTGTGACATGACATCTTTCCTGTGACATCACATCCTCCTCTCTGACAGTACATCTCTCCTGTGACATCACATCACTCGTATGACATCACATCTGTGGGCCCAGCGCTGGCCCTCAGCAGGATGGCACCTTCCCGCCCCACTCTCCCTCCCTCCCCACCCGCCTCACAGGCCCCTCTGGGCTGGGACCCCCGTGGGCACAGATCAAGGACAGCCACTGAGCGGGGGCTCCCGGCACCTGCCACAGCCTCAATTCTCCACTCACCTTTGGCCACGTTTCCGCAACATCTTCCATCCTTACGGGCCCCTGACCACACACAAGACACCATTGTGGGGCAGCTGGGAAAACATCTCAGCTGAATGACTTGACTATTTGCCTTGCATTTTCCCCAGGAGCCAGCAGTGACCTGGAAGATTTTCCTTTTGCCCTTTTCTGCTTCGTGCCTCGTTTGTTGGATAATTGAGGAACGTTGACTGAGGAGGGACCCAGGGGAGGTGAAGCCGCTCAGGGGGGGCATTTACAGCCCCTGCACCCCAAGGGGATGTGATTGCCTCCAGCACAGGGAATTCCATCTCATCCTGGGCACCTCCTGCACCGGGAGCTTGCAAGATCTTTCTCCAAGCCATTCCTGTCCTTCCCTCTCTGCAGGAGACACCTCCAGAGGCTGAGGACTGCTGCCCCCTTCCCAATCCCACTGTCCTTATCCCCAGCAAGGAATCCCCAGCTGGACTCCACACCCTCCAATTCCTCACTCCTGGCCCCAGTATCCGGCATCTTCCTTAATGATGGAGGCCAAGGGATGGAGGGCACCCTGAGCCCGTGACACTGAGCTGAGCGGGGCAGGTGACACACCTGAGGGATGGGATGGCATCCAGGGGGACCTGGACAGGCCAGAGAAGGGATGGTATCCAGGGGGACCTGGACAGGCCAGAGAAATGGTCCCAGAGTGTGGAGAGAGAGATAAGCTAAAAGTTAACACAGAATAGGAATTAGAGAGGAAAACCAGCTGCTGCTTCCCGGACAGCAAAGAGACTCCAGCTGCTGCTTCCCAGCTGGGATAAGGTCACGATGCCCCACAAAGCTCCCCAGGCACCCAGAAACAATTGCAGCACTTCTCATTACAAACCTTCAAACTTCTCCAAAACCTTAAAAATAGCATAAGAGATAGTTGGAAATGGGGAAAGAATTGTGGGAGATTTCCACTGAAACTCCTGGGATCAATGGAGGGGTTGAACCTGCCTTCCTCCCCCTCAGGGACGCCTGTGCTGGTTGGGAAGTGTCAGCTCTGCGTGTTAGTCACTGCTTGGAAGGACTAGAGCTGGCTTTTGCTTCCTAATGTAGTTGTGGATTGGTTTGGTTTAGAGGTTGTGCTTTGCTTTGTTTTAACAACAATTTGACATTGTTTGAAGTGTGTTTCTGCAGCCAGACCCTGGCCCTGACCACCACGAACCTTTAGCCTGTGCCAATTTGTATTAATAAAGAGTGTTATTCCTCAGACTGTTGGAGGGAGTCCTTTATAAAGGTGCTGCCAGTTTTGTTGATGCTGGAGTAACTGGTGGAAATATCCACTGAGGGGTTTTCCTTTGGCTGTGACGTGTCAGTCCCCAAAAAGGGCCCTGGAATTCCCCCCAGCTGGTGGATCTGTTTGGTGGAGGGTTCCTGGGTGGAATATGGGACAGACTAGGTGGGACTGACAGGGTTTTGTTTTTCCCTGGGGCACCAGTAGACAAACAAATCCCCAAGAGTCGGGTGAATTCCCCTTCCCCCCGTTTCCCGGCACACACGGGAATCTGCTGAGGTTGGACAAGACCAAGGTGGTGCAACCGGGTCAGGGCAAGCCCCGGGATCGGTGCAGGCTGGGGGAGGAAGGGATGGAAGTCCCTGCTGGGAGAGGGCTCTGGGGGTGCTGGTGGGTGACAAATGGGACACGAGCCAGCCCGGAAACCCCCCGTGTGCGGGGCTCATCCCGGGGCAGGGGAGGAGGGGAATGTGCCCCTCTGCTGCCCTCAGGTGAGACCCCACCTGCAGTGCTACCTCCAGCTCGGGGGGCCCAGATCAGGAGGAATGGACCTGTTGGAGTGGATCCAGAGGAGGCCACAAAGATGCTCTGAGGGCTGGAGCCCCTCTGCTCTGGGGACAGGCTGGGACAATTGGGATTGTTCAGTCTGGAGAAGAGAAGGCTCCAAGGAGGCCTTAGAGCCCCTTCCAGTGCCTCGAGGGGCTCCCAGAGAGCTGCAGAGGGATTTTGGCCAAGGAGCTGTAGGGATGGGAGAAGGGGGAATGGCTTCCCACTGACAGAGCACAGGTTTGGGGGGATATTGGGAAGAAAGTTTTCCCTGTGAGGGGGGAGGCCCTGGCACAGGTTGCCCTGAGAAGCTGTGGCTGCCCCATCCCTGGAAGTGTCCAAGGCCAGGATGGACGGGGCTTGGAGTAACCTGGGCTAGTGGAAGGTGTCCCTGCCCATGGCAGGGGGTGGCACGGGATGAACTTTAAGGTCCCTTCCCACCCAAACCAGTCCATGATTCCAGGATTCTGTGCTGAGACAAGTCCCTGTTGTGGGCAGTGACTGTAAACCAGTCCATTATCCCAGTCAAAACCAGGACAACAGGACAGACACCTCCTGCTGAGTCTGGTGTCCTCCTCGTGCAGCTACTGAGGGACTCTGGGAAGCTGAGGGCACCAGGAAATTGGGAAGGGAGACGTAAATGTGGGGAGAACAGGGCCCCCTTTTCTCCTCCCCTTTCCCTCTGAGAGTCACCACAACACCTCCCTGCGGGTCACGGCCTGAGGAGAACGGCCAGGCCCCAAATCCATTTGGAACCAGAGGGTGGGAAAAATCCCACAGCAGGGACTGCAGGAACAAGAGGAATTTCCCCAGGTGCTGCCAGCCCTGCTCGGGGGAAGGAAGGAGACAGTCCAGGGGGGATCAGCTGCACCTCAGGCACCCTGCTCACGTCTCTCGTCCATCTCTCTCTCAAACACCACACTGGGGACATTTCCCTCTTCCAGTGAGCTGCTGATGTCACAATTTGGATGGTCCAGAGTGGGACCTTTGGTGTTGAGGGGCTGTAAATGCCTCCTTCTTGAGCGGCTTCACCTCCCCTGGGCCCCTCCTCAGTCAACGTTCCTCAATTATCCAACAAACGAGGTACGAAGCAGAAAAGGGCAAAAGGAAAATCTTCCAGGTCACTGCCGGTTCCTGGGGAAAATGCAAGGCAAACAGTCAAGTCATTCAGCTGAGATGTTTTCCCAGCTGCCCCACAATGGTCTCTTGTGTGTGGTCAGGGGCCCGTAAGGATGGAAGGTGTTGCAGAAATGTGGCCAAAGGTGAGTGGAGAATTGAGGCTGTGGCAGGTGCCGGGAGCCCCCGCTCAGTGGCTGTCCTTGATCTGTGCCCACGGGGGTCCCAGCCCAGAGGGGCCTGTGAGGCGGGTGGGGAGGGAGGGAGAGTGGGGCGGGAAGGTGCCATCCTGCTGAGGGCCAGCGCTGGGCCCAGGGCAGGGCAGGGCCATCCCTGGGGACAGGGGCACTGGGGCAGCTGTGTGCCAGGGCCAGCCCAGTGTGGAGCCAGAGCCCTGCTGGGCTGCCAGTGCCTGGCCCCCCCTGCCTGGGCCAGCTCAGCAGAGCGGGGCCCGGCTGATGCGGGAGGACACGGTGTGCCCAGCTGGGACAGGGGCAGGGCCAGCAAAGGGCATCTGCCCCTCTGGGCTCTGCTCGGGGAGGCCGTGGCTGGGCCTGCACCACTTGGGGGCTGCAGTGCCCACAAATGGGCTGGAGCCGGGCACTGCCACCACCCAAGCACTTCCCTGGGCCCAGCCCTTGTGTACCAGGGCCAGCATTGCCCAGTGCTCCCCAGTGCCTGCCCAGACTGGAGATCCCAGTCACCCAGCTGTGCCCATTGCCCGTCAGCCCCTTTATCTCCCAGCTCCCTGTTTCCCTGATCCCGGGCTCCTGGTGCCCCAAAAGGGGGTCAGTGCCAGCTCTGCGTTCAACCAAGGGGCTGAGTGGGAACAGGGACAATTGTGCTCAGACACGCCGGGTTTAGGGCTGGGCTGAGCTTTGGGGTGTCCCAGAGGGGAAGCTCTGGAAGGGATGGGCAGGAGGAAATGGGGGGATCAGGCTTTGGGGGCTGTTGGAGGATGGATTGTGTTGTGTGGGATTGTCCCCAAAGGTATACAGCTGCTTTCAGCTCCCTGCCCACCCCCTTGGCACCCCCTGGGGCCTGGGCCCTTCCAGGGGCAGCTGCCCCGTGCAGGAAGCTGGAGGGATGCCGGGGAAGGTGGCTGGATGGGTGCCGCAGGCGGGATGGACTCTGTGCCAGGGTTGGGCTTGTGGCCAGGGCTGGGGGCTGTGCCCAGCCGGGCTTTGCCCCGGGGGCTCTCGGGGAGGGGGCAGGGAGGAGTCCCGGCAGGGATAAATGTGCTCCTGCCCTTGTGCAGCCTCAGCCAGCGCTGCCCAGGCCCAGAGGAAGATGAAGGTCGCTGTGCTCAGCGTGGCCCTGCTCTTCACCATCCTGCTGAGCCCCCCGGCAGATGCCAAGGTGAGGTCCCCATGCCACGGCCATGGGCTCAGGGATGGGCCCCTTCCCAATCCAGGGGCTCCCCCAGCACTCCTCAGAACCCCCAGCCCCGGGCCAGGCCACTTTCTTCTGGCCACAATTCCCTCTATCCTTCCCCTTCCCACAATTCAACTCCTGCTGCTGCAGCTCCACTTCCTCACGGGATGCTTGCACTCGGCTCCGTCCTGGCACAGTCCCAACGCTTCCTGCTCTTTCTGACCCCCAATCCCACCTTTTTGGGCCTCCCCATCCCATCCTCTTGGTCCCCTTGGGCATCTCCCCACCATCTCCTCTCTTTCCCAGCCAAGGCAAAGGCCCAACCCAAACTGGGTGGAACTGGGCCAAGCCCCACTGGAGTCCAAGGAGGACAAACAGGCCCAAGCTCCACCCTGGGCTCAAGTGGGACAAGGCCTGGCCAGGCTGAACTGGCACCAACTGGGAAATGCCCTGCCATGGCCCCTTCCCAGGGCCTTTCCTCCAGGCTTTGCCCTCAATGCCTTGCCTTTCCCCCTGCACTGGTGTCCCCAACTTGCCTGGGAGCCGCAATCCCAAAGAGCCCCGCTCAGCCCGGGGGGCAGCCGGGGCTGGAGGGGGTGGGGACACCCGTGTCCCCCCAGCCCCACCAGGCCAACCCCAACCAAGCCTTTGCTCTCCTCCTGCAGCCCATTGAGGCCAGTGGCGTCCAATGCGGGGGGGTAAGTCTGGGAGTTGGGGGGCACCCAGTGTGGGAAGTGGGGGGCACTTTGGGCCCCCCATCCCTTCCTGGCACTGGGGACACCCCAGTGACCAGTGATGTCTCCTTGTCTCTCTACAGGCGCTCGGGATCGACGTCCCGGTGGGTACCAGGGCTTGTGCTGGGCCCAGACCCTCCCTTCTGGTGGCCACCACCCTCCAGGCCATCCCAGTGCTCCCCAGTCCACCCCAGTGTGCACTGGGGAGGCCCCTTCCTCAGGGCCCCCACTCTATTCCCACACACCCCAGTCCACCCCACCACACACACACTGGGCATCATTCCCACACCATTTCTTCCCCTCTTTCTCCTCTAATCCTTTCCCTTTCCCAGTGCCCATGACACTCGTGTTCAGAAATCCCCTTCCTTGACCCCTCAGTCCCAAACTCCCTCCCAGTCCCTTCCAGTTTTCTCCCCTTCCCCATTTCTCCTGCCCCCACCCCTGCCCTGCTTCATTCCCTGGGTCCCCTCCACTGCAATCCCTTCCAACTCACCCGCATCCCCCACAGTCCCATCCCTTCCACACCCCAATGCCCATCCTGTGGGATCCCAATTCCCCCCACTTCACCCTCTTTGGGTCCCCTCCTCCTCCCCCCACCCTCCTGCAGGCCCTGAATTCCCCTGGCTCTCCTTGTCTCCATCCCCACCCTGGGCCCTGCAGGAACAGGGATCCCGGGGGAAACTGGGTGCAGTGGGGCTGGGGGGAGCAGAAGGGATTTTCCTCCTCAGAGGAGAAACCAACCATGGGCTAGGGGGTCTGGGGACACCCGTGTGTCTGCCACAACCCCACAGGGGCTAATCCTGCTTAAACCTTTGCTCTCCTTCCCCAGTCAATCGGGCGAATAGAAGTAGGTGGATGTATTGGGGTAAGTCCTGGAGTTGAGATGTCCCCAGTGTGGGAAATGGGGGGAAATGTAGTCCCCCCATCCCTCCTGGGCCTGGGAACACCCCAGTGACCAGTGACACCTCCCGCTTTCTCTACAGGGAACCTTGGATCTCCATCGAGTGAAGAGGTCTGAGGTGGGTACCCCGAGTTCTGCTGGGCCCAGACCCTCCCCTCTCATGGTCATGACCCTCCCCGGCATCCCAGTGTGTCCCAGTCCAGCCCAGTGTGCCCCAGTACATCCCAGTGTGTCCCAGTCCAGCCCAGTGTGCCCCAGTCCATCTCAGTATGCCCCAGTCAAGCCCAGTGTGCCCCAGTACATCCCAGTGTGTTCCAGTTTACCCCAGTGTGTCTCTAACCCTGCCTTTGTCCCCAGCCCCCCATAGTTGACCTGGTGGAACTGCTGCGTGAGTGACGCTCGGCTGCCTCTCTGCATGTCCAGGTGAGAAATATGGGAGGCTCCTCAGCCCCCCAAAGGAGCCTGGCAGGGCCCTGGGGGGTCCCTGAGCCCTCTGCAGTGGGCAGAGCTTGGGGACAGCAGAGGGACACGCAGGGGGCTGTCCCTGCTCCGTGTCCCGGGGCAGCTGGACAGAGCTGCCCCCAAGCCTGGTCTTGCACTGGGGGCTCTGCAGACCCCCAGGCTCACCGGGAGGGCAGGGAGGGGCTCGGGGAGGTGTCAGAGCATCCTGGGCTGGGGGGCTCTGGGGGCCACATGGATCTCAGCATCCAATTCCCTTCTCCTGCCCCAGCTCCCTGCAGACAGACAGGGTGGGGACAGGGCCCCTCCCATGTCCCTGTGGGCACCGGGGGTGACGTTTGGGGCTCTGTCTTTCAGGACTGGAAGTGGTGGTGACACCCCTGTCCTGGCCCCCTCCAGTGGCATGAGGAGATGATCATCCCTGGAGGACCCCCCTGATCCCCTGGGTGCCCTGGCAATTTCCCTGCAAGTATCAATAAACCCCTGCAGCAAAACAAATGCTCTGTGTCTGTCTGGGTGTGTGTGTTCCCACATCCACGGGGTTCTGCCCCTCTGCTCTGCTCAGCTGAGACCCCCCTGCAGTGCTGCCTCCAGCTCTGGGCTCCTCTGGCTGTCTGCAACGCACCCACCCGCAATGGCAATGGCTTGGGGGGATTCCCCTGCCAGCCCTGGCATCTCCTGCAGCTCCGTGGGCTCCTCAGCACAGCAAAGACACGCACCTCTTGGGGCACTTCCAGAGGAGGCCACCCAGGGGATCCCAGGGCTGCAGCACCTCTTGCATGGAGACAGACTGAGAGAGTGGGGGCTCTTCAGCCTGCAGAAGAAAAGCCTGTGGGGAGCCCTCCTTGGGGCCTTCCAGTACTTCAAGGCAGCTTTTTAGAGACATGTGGGCAAAGGGTTCAGTAGGGCCTGTCACAATAGGACAGGGGGTGAGGGAGTTAAACTAAAAGAGGGGAGGTTCAAACTAGAGAGAGGGAATAAACATTTGATGATGAGAATGAAACACAGGAAGACATTTGCAGGGAGGTGGTGGATGCCCCATCCCTGCAAACAGTCAAGGCCAGGTTGGATGGGGCTCTGAGCAAGGTGATCCATGAAAGATGTCTCTGCTCCCCCTCCAGGGGATCCCCTGCCCTGTGCTCTTGGCTACCACAGTGATGGGCAGCTCTCAAAGGATGCAAGTGCCCAGAGAGCAGAGGGAACACACAGGACCTCTGTTAGCAGGGACATCTTCAGGTGAGATGGGAGTAGTTTGGATCAACACGCTCAAGCTCCACTGTTTTGCCTCTCTGTGGTTGCACAGAACATTTGGAAGAGACTGATAACCACGAGGTCCCACAGTGTCACAGGGTCCCCTTGGTGACAGGAGCTCATCAAGTGTCCCACAGACTTGGGGTAGAGTTTTTGGAGGTGTTCTCTGACCCAATCTTCCTTGAGCAAGGCAAGATCTTCCTTCCAACATTCCTATAGCCTGGTCTCCCGGGCCAGAGATCCCTGAGGTCTTGTCAGTGCAAAGGTGTTCAGTAACTCTGCCTCCTCTGCATCCTTGCCATGAGCAGAGCGGCTCAGGGGGCTCCTGGGGGTCTCTGCACACGAGATCCCCCTCACACTCTTAAGGGAACTTCCCAGGCTCACCATTCCCAGGACTCCCTGGCAGTCACTCTCCCACCAGCCCAGACTGGCACTGCTGACACTCAGGCCCCTTCCCAGCAGCAGCAGCTCCAGTGACCCGACGGGTCCCCTGTGACTCCCCACACCCCCCACTCTCACAGTCAGACCAGGTTTCCTCACTGCTTCCACCCCAGGTTTCCCATGGCAGAGTCTCATGTCTTAGAAACAATAAAACAATTTATTTCTTGTGAAGAAACACAAAAACAGCCTGAGCTGGTGCGTCAAGGAGGGACCCCCTAAAAAAACTCCATGAGGTTTTATTCCCTCACACTCCAAGCACATAAAACGCTCTTCCTGCTGAGTCCTGGGCTCCTGCTGTGTCTCCAGGGTCAGCAGCTCACGGCCTTTGGTCTGAGGCCCCTCACCCAGAGCTCATCCCACAGCTCCAACTGCAGCTGCTCCCTGAGCCACCTGCACCCACGGGATTCCTCAGCCCTGGGCACCACGAGGCTCCTGACAGTGTCCCAGGGTCCCTTTGGTTCCATGAGCCCCCACAGTGTCCCAGGGTCCCTTTGGTTCCATGAGCCCCCACAGTGTCCCAGGGTCCCTTGGGTTCCATGAGCCCTGTGGTGTCACAGTGGCCCCTTGGTTCCATGAGGTTCCACAGTGTCCCAGGGCTCTACACTGGACATGATGGGGGAGGGGCACAAGATCAGGCTTGTTCTGGGAATTCTGTGGGATAACATGAAAAAACTTAGAGGGACAAGGTACCCGTGAGGGCCCCTCTGAGGTGACTCTGAGATGGAACAGCCACACTGGAGCACAGCTGATGTCTCACAGAGATGAGCCAGGGACTCCTGGGATAATGGAAGCCAACAGGGAACCATCAGAGAAATCCCCTCGTAGCAAAAGGAGGCTCCAGAGGGAACAAACACCTCGATCAAGAAATTTCCCACTTCAGTCAGTTTGGTGCCAAGCTTGTTTTCACAGACAGTTACTGTCAGAGTTGATCATTAGACCACTGAAACTTTAAGTTTTGCCAAACTAACCATGAGAAGCTTCAATGAAGAAATCCTGGGGGAACTAAAATCTGGACACATGGAATCCAGAATTTAGAGCCCTCCAAGGACATGTGAAGTAACCACAAGATAAAGAAGAGACTAACAAAGACAATTCATCCTGTGCTGGAAACTTCCTGCCTGGTATAAGTAATAATAAGACTGTTCTTGCAAAAGTTGTACTACAGTCCTAATTGGTTTAGCAGTAGAGTAGAAAGTTACAGTTTATGCAGCCTTTGACCCCCATTTTGAAGCAGCCTTTGACCCCCATTTTGAAGCATCTGTATAGTTTGCTGAGGAACAAGAGAACCCAGCAGCTGCAAGGGATAGGGAAGCCCCTGCTTTGAAGCTTTGGTGATCTACTCCCTTCATTTGTGGCCAGAATGGGACAGTTCATCGGGTTCCTGAGACGGTCCAGAGACAGGCGAGAGGGGAAGAAAGGGTAAGGAAATGTCATAATCTGGAAAGGAGTCCACAGGGAAAGACTGAGGAATCTCACCAGTGAGTAAATGTGGGAACTGGGGGAAAGCAAAAGGAAAATGCCCAAGGGGCACAAAAGGCCAGTGCCCATGAGGGGCAAAAATCCAGATAGGGGATGTGGCAAAAAGGGTGACAACTCTTATATTCCTCCAGATATTCCCCTCAGTAAAATGTTGGAATTCTGTGGTGATGCATGGTTCAAGCAAATTTCTCCCATAAAACTAGAGCATATGAAAGAAGGAGAAAACCAAAGCAAGAATAAATAGGAAATGAACTCAACTCAAAAGAGAGATTATAAGTCAGAATAACAATTTAATAAAATAATACAATAAGTACAATTATACAGACAAACAATTGGTTTTAACCCACAAAACCCAAATATATAACCCAGCACCCTGGGGCATGAACAGAGTGGTGTTCTTTGGGCCCCCTGAGTCCAAAGGAAAAGGTGAGGGGAAAACCTGTGGTGAGAGTGCTGGTGCAGTCTGGTCAAAAGTGGGGATTGCAGTCCAGTTGAGGGTGGTGGTCTCAGTCTGGTTGAGAGTGGTGAGCTGCAGTCTTCCTCTGGATCCCACGAGTGGTAAAAAAGGTTCCAAAACTCCAAGTTTATATATTCTCCAGTTCAGGTAGGAATGCTCAGTCCTTCCTTCAGAGCGGGGTATTCCATAAAAAGGTGTGAGGACAGGAACATATTCCTATCTTGCAGGCCTCTTAATGCCTAGTTTATAGCCTGAGGAGTCAGGCTCTATGTGCAGATGGTGTAAATGCTCTATTGATAACAGTTTCTGGGAAATGGCATGGAAGGCCATAGAATACACAATTTTGGGTTACACCCATCCAGTGATGAACTGGTCTCAGCTGTCCTAACTAGGACATCGGGACACTGCAGAAACTCCTGAAAACAGAGGAACCTGAGACTCTGCAGAACCTGACAGCAGAAAGGAGCCCTCGGGACACTGCAAAACCTCGTGGAATGAAGGGACCACTGCTTCACCTCTGGGTCTCGTGGAATCAAAGGAAACCTGGGACACTGGGGAAACTCATGGAAGCAGGGAGACCCTGGGACACTGTGGAGCCTCACGAAATCGAGGGGCCATCGGGACACTGCAGGACCTTGTGGGGCCAAAGGAACCCTGGGCTGCTGCAGAACCTCACGGAGCTGGGAAGCTGCTGTGTGGGGCCCCCCATGACGAGTGGCTGAGGCTGCTGAAGGAGAAGGTGAATGAAGCCAATTTGCAGAAGTGGAAGCCGTGGGCAACGGCACTGAGCCCCCTTGCCACGGTCAGTTACCATGGCAACCATCGTATGTTCCCATCGTGTGTTGGGTTAAAAGTAAACCGGAGGGAGAAATGAACCCACCCGAGGGATTACAAGTCAGACTTACAATTTACTGAGAAGATGACAAGAAATACAATGATACAGAGAAAACTGGTTCTAACCCACACAAATAGCTGTATAAGCTATCACCCTGGGACAAGAACAGAACAGTGCTGAGCACCACGTGGCCCCCCAGGGTGCAAAGGACAAGGGAAAGCTGTTGGTGCAGATGATGGTGGCAGTTGTGTTGAGGTAATGATGGCAGTCCTGTGGAGAGTGCCAATCCCAGTCCTGTTGGAGTTCTGGTCCTCCTCTCCATCCCACGAGTGGTAGCAGAAGTCCCCAAAGCCCAAGAGTAAATGTGCTCAGGTTCAGGTGGGGATGTCCAGCACCTCCCCCAGGGCGGGGAGTTTCCCAATGGATGATTTAACTCTGTGAGTCACGGGGTATTTTTGGAGCATGTGATGGTCTGGGTGTGCAGCTGCCTGTTCTGCCAGTCCAAGGCGGCCCATTGGCAGAGATGACCCCTCAGGCTGGGGGTGAAGGTGCTAATGCCTCCCCGAGGGGAGTTATCCCAGCTGAGTCCTGGGTGTGAAGACAAAGGAACACTCCTTGCACAGTTCTTTCCCAGCCAGCTGGTAGGCTGAGGTGTCAGGTGGTCCCTGGGCAGCTGCTGCAACAGATCCATTGTTAAGAGTCCATCAGAAATGCCACAGAGGGTGTAGAATACACAGTTTTGGTTGTAGCCACCCAGTGATAAACTGGTCCCGGTTCTTGCAACTAGGAGAGATTGCTAGGGTCGGTTACCATGGCAACCATCATACACTCCCATTGCAATGGTCAGTTACCATGGTGTGCTGGTTTAAAAGTTAACCAGCAGGGGGAATGAACCCAACTCAAAGGAGAGATTATAAGTCAGAATAACAATTTATTAAAATAATACAGTAAGTACAATAATACAAGCAAACAATTGGTCTCAACCCACAAAAACCCAAATGTGTAACCCAGTACCCTGGGGCCTGAACAAAGTGGTGTTCCTTGGGCCCTGTTTGAGTCCAAAGTAAAGGGAGAGGGGAAGAACCTGCTGGTGGGAGAGCTGCTGCAGTCTGGCCAGAAGTGGTGATCGCAGTCCAGTGGTGGTCTAAGTCTGGTTGAGAGCGATGAGATGCAGCCGTCCTCTGGATCCCACGAGTTCAGGCAGGAATGCTTGGTACTCTCCTCAGGGCGGGGAGTTCACAAAGGGTGTGAGGACAGAAACATCCTTCTATCTCACAGGCCTCTTAACACCTAGTTTATAGCCTGAGGAGTCAGGCTCTATGGGCAGAGGGTGCGAATAGTCTATTGACAACAATAGTCTAGTTTCTGGGAAATGACATGGAAGGCTATAGAATACAGTTTTGGGTTACACCCACCATGCTCTATGGGCAGAGGGTGCGAATAGTCTATTGACAACAATAGTCTAGTTTCTGGGAAATGACATGGAAGGCTATAGAATAAGTTTTGGGTTACACCCACCATGCTCTATGGGCAGAGGGTGCGAATGGTCTATTGACAACAATAGTCTAGTTTCTGGGAAATGACATGGAAGGCTATAGAATACAGTTTTGGGTTACACCCACCATGATGAACTGATCTCAGCTGTCCTAACTAGGACATTATCCACCCCTTATTCTATGCCATCCATGTCATGCCCAAATTAACCCCCTTTAAAAACTATATCCCTTTAAAACTATATACATCTATCTATCTATCTATATATATATATATATACAATGAAACATTACAGACCATTCTCACTCAAAATTAGGTCCCCTTGTGGTACACAACGTGTCTCCCCATCTTTTTGCATTACCCACCAGGTGGAACCAGGTCCCTGAGCAAAAACAATCCCTCGGATGGGTTTGCCTTTGCTTGAGGTGGGACTAATCCAAACAGTCTTCCCTAACATTCCTCTCATATGTACCACGGGGACTTTATCTCCATCTACAGTATGCAAAAGTTCTGATTGGGCAGGGCCAGCTCGATTGATGGAACCTCGGGTGTTGACCAACCAGGTGGCCTTTGCTAAATGCAGCTCCCAGTGTTTGAGAGTCTCCCCACACAGTGCCTTCAGAGTGGTTTTCAGCAGTCCGTTGCACCGCTCAACTTTTCCAGCAGCTGGTGCATGGTAGGGGATATGATACACCCACTCAATGCCGTGCTCTTTGGCCCAGGTGTCTATAAGGCCATTCTTGAAATGGGTCCCATTATCAGACTCAATTCTCTCCGGGGTGCCGTGTCGCCACAGGACTTGTTTTTCAAGGCCCAGAATGGTATTCCGGGCAGTGGCATGAGGCACGGGGTATGTCTCCAACCATCCAGTGCTTCCTTCTACCATGGTCAGTACGTAGTGCTTGCCTCGGCGGGTTTTGGGGAGCGTGATGTAGTCAACTTGCCAGGCTTCCCCATACCTGTACTTTGACCACCGTCCACCATACCATAGAGGCTTCACCCGCTTGGCCTGCTTGATGGCAGCACATGTCTCACAGTCATGGATGACCTGTGAGACAATGTCCTTGGTTAAGTCCACCCCTCGGTCACGAGCCCATCTGTATGTTGCATCTCTCCCCTGGTGACCGGAGGCGTCATGGGCCCATCGAGCCAGAAATAATTCTCCTTTGTGCTGCCAATCCAGATCTACCTGAGAGACTTTAATCCTGGCAGCTCGGTCCGCCTGCTCGTTGTTACAATGCTCCTCATTAGCCCGTTTCTTGCCTACATGAGCGTCTACGTGACGGACCTTCACACTCAGCTTCTCTACCCGGCCAGCGATGTCCTGCCACATCTCCGCCGCCCAGATGGGTTTCCCTTGGCGCTGCCAGTTGGCCTTTTTCCATCGCTCCAGCCATCCCCACAGAGCATTGGCCACCATCCATGAGTCAGTGTAGAGATAGAGTCTTGGCCACTTCTCTCGTTCAGCTATATCCAAAGCCAACTGAACGGCTTTAAGCTCTGCAAACTGACTTGACCCACCTTGTCCTTCAGTCGCTTCTGCAACTCGCCGTGTGGGACTCCATACAGCTGCCTTCCATTTTCGGTTTGTCCCTACAATGCGGCAGGAGCCATCCGTGAAGAGCACATATCGCCTTTCATCTGCGGGTAGTTTGTCATATGGTGGGGCCTCCTCAGCCCGTGTCACCTTCTCCTCCTCTTCTTCAGAGGATAGTCCGAAACTCTCACCTTCGGGCCAATTGGTGATAATTTCCAGAATCCCAGGGCGATTAGGATTCCCTATCCGGGTTCGCTGCGTGATCAGAGCCATCCACTTACTCCATGTGGCATCGGTGGCATGATGTGTGGAAGGAACTCTTCCCTTGAACATCCAGCCCAGCACTGGTAGTCGGGGTGCCAGGAGGAGCTGCGCTTCGGTGCCGATTACTTCTGAGGCAGCTCGAACTCCTTCATAGGCAGCCAGGATCTCTTTCTCAGTTGGTGTATAGCTGGCTTCAGATCCTTTGTATCCCCGACTCCAGAATCCTAGCGGTCGTCCTCGGGTCTCCCCAGGCACTTTCTGCCAGAGGCTCCAAGAAGGGCCATTCTCCCCGGCTGCGGTGTAGAGCACGTTCTTCACGTCCTGTCCTGTCCTTACTGGCCCAAGGGCTACCGCATGGGCAATCTCCTGTTTAATTTGTTCAAAGGCTTGTTGTTGTTCGGGGCCCCACTGGAAATCATTTTTCTTCCGTGTCACAAGGTAGAGAGGGCTTACAATCTGACTATACTCGGGGATATGCATCCTCCAAAAGCCCACAGCGCCTAGGAAAGCCTGTGTTTCCTTCTTGCTGGTTGGTGGGGACATGGCTGCTATTTTGTTAATCACCTCCATTGGAATTAGGCGGCGTCCATCTTGCCACTTCACTCCTAGGAACTGAATTTCCTGAGCAGGTCCCTTGACCTTACTCCGTTTAATGGCAAAACCGGCTCTTAGGAGAATCTGGATTATCTTCTCTCCTTTCTCGAAGACTTCGCCCGCTGTGTTCCCCCATACAATGATGTCATCAATGTACTGTAGGTGCTCTGGAGCCTCACCCTTTTCCAGTGCAGTCTGGATCAGTCCATGGCAAATGCTGGGACTGTGTTTCCACCCCTGAGGCAGTCGATTCCAGGTGTACTGCACACCTCTCCAAGTGAAAGCAAATTGTGGCCTGCACTCCGCTGCCAAAGGAATGGAGAAAAAGGCATTGGCTATGTCAATGGTGGCATACCACTTGGCTTCCTTGGACTCCAGCTCGTACTGGAGCTCCAGCATGTCCGGCACAGCAGCACTCAGGGGTGGTGTGACTTCATTGAGTCCACGGTAATCCACCGTCAGCCTCCACTCTCCGCTGGACTTACGCACTGGCCATATAGGGCTATTAAAGGGTGAGCGAGTCTTGCTGACCACCCCCTGGGTCTCCAGTTCACGGATCATCTTTTGTATAGGGGTCACAGAGTCTCGGTCGGTGCGGTATTGCCGACGGTGCACTGTTGCTGTGGCTATCGGTACCAATTGTTCTTCAACCTTCAGTAGTCCCACAGCAGAGGGGTCCTCTGAGAGACCAGGCAAGGTGTTCAACTGTCTGATTTCCTCCGTCTCCACAGCAGCTATGCCAAAAGCCCAACGAAGTCCTTTTGGGTCTTTGAAATACCCACTCCTCAGGTAATCTATGCCAAGGATACACGGGGCCTCTGGACCAGTCACGATGGGGTGTCTGTGCCATTCCTTCCCAGTCAGGCTCACTTCAGCTTCCAGTACAGTCAGCTGTTGGGATCCCCCTGTCACCCCAGAAATAGAGATGGATTCTGCCCCTACGTATCTTGATGGCATTAATGTACATTGTGCACCAGTGTCCACTAAAGCCTTATATCTTTGTGGCTCTGATGTGCCAGGCCACCGAATCCACACAGTCCAATAGACTCGATTGTCCCTCTCCTCTACCTGGCTAGAGGCAGGGCACCCCTAGTCCTGGTCATGGTACTCATTGTGCTCTTCTTGTGGGTATGACCTGGAGGTCCCTTCGAGAGGATCAGACGTATCATCATTCCTGTACCGTCTGGAGTCTTGCCCACGAGAGACTGGAGCAACGTTTACCCTTGAAGAGTTCTTTATGGTATTTGTTCCTCTTTTCAGTTCACGTACCCGGGCTGCTAAGGAAGAGGTGGGTTTCCCATCCCACTTCCTCATATCTTCTCCATGCTCACGGAGGTAAAACCATAGATCGCTACGTGGAGTGTACCTTCTCTCCTTAGCTGGGGGACGCTGGCTCCTGATAGCAGAGACTCTTGTTCGTCCTGGCGAGATATGGAAAATCCCTTCCTTAATTTCTTCTCTTAGCTTCTGGTGTCCCTCTTCAATTTTCTCTTCTAGGCTTCGGACGTGTTCAGCCAGTTTGGTTTCCACAGATGAGACGTGGGCTCGTAATGGGGCGGTGACAGTGTCTTCATAAATCCTGAGTTTACTAACCAATGCTCCCACCTTGTCCTCTCCCTCCCTCCATTGCAGCGTTGCTAAGTAGCGGGAATACATTTCTGGCCCGAGTCGTGCAAACTTTAACCACATTTGGGAGGTGCACTGTACGCCATCTGGACTCTTAGGGAATCTTTCATCCTCTGAAAAGATTATCTCCAGTACAGCTAACTCCCTTAAGCACCGGATACCTTGTTCCATCGTGTTCCACTGTCCTTGCTGTACGTGGAGGTCCTCCTTGCAAAGGTATCTCTCCCTCACACTGGACAACAGTCGCCGCCAGAGGCTGAGAGTTTCCTGCCTCCTTCCAATCCCCTGATCAATGACTACATCTCGAGACAGGGATCCCAGCTGTCTGGCTTCACTCCCATCTAGGATCGTATCGTTAGCTGCGGCATCCCAGATTCGGAGCAGCCAGGTCAGAATGGACTCGTTCGCCTGTCGTGTGAACTCTCTCCGGAGCTCACGTAGCTCACCCAGGGATAGGGACCGAGTGATTATTTCTGGCTCTGTCTCCTCCGGTGGATGTGAAGGTCCCGCCTCTTCGTCATCATTTGCTATGCGAACTGATTTAGTCTTTGATTTCCTTTTCTGGACAGGGGCGACTGCTATTGGTTTTGCTTGTTCTTCTGGCTCCTCGATGGTTTGTGTGGACACGGTGCCGGTTGGTTTATTTCTTTCTCCCTCTGACTCAGCTGTGGTTTGGGTGGACGTGGTGTCTGCGGATTTGGTCCTTCTCTCCTCCCCCTGACAGTGCTGTATCATGTCAAGCAGTGCCCGGTAGGCAGTGGCCAGGGCCCAGCAGGTTGCTGTGAGCTGGCCATCTCTGGAGCTGCCAGAGCATTTTTCCTTCACCAGTCTTATCATGCTAACAGGATCCTGCAGTTGTTCAGGGGTGAATTTCCAGATCATTGGAGGAGAAAACTTTTCCAAATACTGGCTGATGTCCTCCCACTTCCCGTGCCACTCAGCATTATCTGCTCCCAGGGCAGGTGTCCAACCAACCTCCCTAAAAGGCACTTTTCTGACCCTAAACATGGTGTACACAGTACAGAGCAGACAGAGCAACACTAACAATAACATTATGCTGTCCTTAACATCAAAAGGGAACTCAATATTTTCAAAAACTGTTTTAGCAGGTCTGAAGGGGAAGAAGGAGGTGGGAGGCTGGAAACCATCCACCCCTGTTCCCCCAAAAAGCTGGGTACGATTTTTAATGAGGCCCCAGAGGTAGCAACCCAAACCAGGACAGGCAAACAGGACTGAATACACATTTACAATGAAACTCATTGCTTCTGATGTTAGAATGACATAAACATAATATACTAATAAAGCAATTTGGATCCCTCTCCCTGGTCTTAAAGAGAGCATCAAAACAGGCAAATAATACGCCATCTGTGGAAATATGAACAGGCTCAAATACAACATCCATGTGAGTGCATCAAACAACATGGTGATCAGGGAGTTTCTATATTCAAATAGACAAATGCTTCAAATGAAATTGTGATTCTGACTTCTCTCTCTCTGCCCGACGTTTGGGCGCCAAAATGTGCTGGTTTAAAAGTTAACCAGCAGGGGGAATGAACCCAACTCAAAGGAGAGATTATAAGTCAGAATAACAATTTATTAAAATAATACAGTAAGTACAATAATACAAGCAAACAATTGGTCTCAACCCACAAAAACCCAAATGTGTAACCCAGTACCCTGGGGCCTGAACAAAGTGGTGTTCCTTGGGCCCTGTTTGAGTCCAAAGTAAAGGGAGAGGGGAAGAACCTGCTGGTGGGAGAGCTGCTGCAGTCTGGCCAGAACTGGTGATCGCAGTCCAGTGGTGGTCTAAGTCTGGTTGAGAGCGATGAGATGCAGCCGTCCTCTGGATCCCACGAGTGGGTTGAAAAATGTTCCAAAACTCCAAGATTATATATCCTCCAGTTCAGGCAGGAATGCTTGGTACTCTCCTCAGGGCGGGGAGTTCACAAAGGGTGTGAGGACAGAAACATCCTTCTATCTCACAGGCCTCTTAACACCTAGTTTATAGCCTGAGGAGTCAGGCTCTATGGGCAGAGGGTGCGAATAGTCTATTGACAACAATAGTCTAGTTTCTGGGAAATGACATGGAAGGCTATAGAATACAGTTTTGGGTTACACCCACCATGCTCTATGGGCAGAGGGTGCGAATAGTCTATTGACAACAATAGTCTAGTTTCTGGGAAATGACATGGAAGGCTATAGAATAAGTTTTGGGTTACACCCACCATGATGAACTGATCTCAGCTGTCCTAACTAGGACACATGGCAACCATCAGACATTCTCATTGCTATGGTAAGTTACCATGGGAACCAGCATACATTCTCACTGCTGCGGTCAGTTACAATGGCAACCATCACACATTGCCATAGCTGTGATTGGTTACCATGGCAACCATCATACATTCCTGGTGCTATGGTTGGTTACCATGGCAACCCTCATACAGTGCCATTCCTACAGTCAGTTGCCATGGCAAACAGCATAGATATTCATTGCTATGGTCAGCTACCATGCAAACTATCACACATTCCTGTTGCTACAGTCAGTTACCATGGCAACCATCATACAGTCCCATTGCTATGTCAGTTACTATGGGAACCATCATACACTCACACTGCTATGGTCGGTTACCATGGCAACCCTCATACATTCCCACTGCTATGGTCAGTTACCATGGCAACCCTCATACATTCCATTGCTACAGTAAGTTACCATGACAACCATCACACATTCCCATTGCTACGGTCAGCTACCATGACAACCATCATACATTTCCATCACTACGGTCATTTACCATGGCAACTATCATAGTTCCCACTCCTACGGTCAGTTGCCATGGCAACCATCACACATTGCCATTGCTACGGTCACCATACGTGATGGTTTCCCACCATTTCCACTGCTACGGAAACCATAAGTCATTGCCGTAACTACGGTCGGTTACCATAGCAACTGTCATACTTCCCACTGCTATGGTCAGTTACCATGGCAACCAGCATACATTCTCATTGCTATGGTCAGTTACCATGGCAACCAGCATACATTCTCATTGCTATGGTCAGTTACCATGGCAACCATCATACATTCTCATTGCTATGGTCGGTTACTATGGCAACCACCAGACATTCCTTTCGCTATGGTCAGTTACCATGGCAACCATCATACAGTCCCATTGCTATTGTCAGTTACCATGGCAACCATCATACAGTCCCATTGCAACGGTCAGTAACCATGGCAACCATCATACATTCCACTCCTACAGTCAGTTACCACGGCAACCATCATCCACTCCCATTGCTACGGTCAGTTACCGTGGTAACCATCAGACATTCCCATTTCTATGGTCGGTTACCATGGCAACCATCACACATGCCATTGCTACAGTCTGTTACCATGGCAATCATCAAACATTCCCATTGCTACAGTTGGTTACCATGGCAACTATTCTACTTCCAACTGCTACAGTCAGTTACCATGGCAAATTATCATCCACTCCCATTGCTACGGTCAATTACCATGGCAACCATCATACATTCCCATTGTTACAGTCTGTTACCATGGCAACCACCATACATTCCCATTGTTACCGTCAATTACCATGCAAACCATCACACATTCTTCTTTGCCACAGTCAGCTACCATGGCAACCATCAGACATTCCCATACTACAGTCACTTACCATGGAACCATCATGCATTCCCATTGCTACGGTTGGTTACCATGGCAACTATCATGCATTCCCATTGCTACGGTTGGTTACCATGGCAACCAGAATACATTCCCATTGTGTCGGTCAGTTACCATGGCAACCATCAAACATTCCCACTGCTACGGTCAGTTACCATGGCAACCATCAGACAGTCCCATTGCTAGAGGTCAGTTACCATGGCAACCATCAGACATTCCTGTCACTACAGTTGTTACCATGGCAACTATCACACTTCCCACTGCTATGGTCAGTTCCATGGCAAACATCAAACAGTCCCATTGCTACCGTCAGTTACCATGGCAACCATCAGACATTCCCATTGCTATGGTCAGTTACCATGGCAACCATCAGACATTCCCATTGCTACGGTCAGTCACCACAGTGTCCTGGTTAGGGAGCAGAGGGGGCAGTTTAGCGCTTTGTGGGTGTCACCAAGTTATTTATCCTGTACCATCCATGCCATCCCTAGGGCTGTGCTTCCAACAGGAAAAGCCGGAGCTCTGCACCGCAACTGCTCCATCCTGCCCCGCTCTCTGCAGGGCAGGGACTGTCAGCATCACTCCTGTGCTCCCCGTCCTCTGCCCCGCTGCTCCCCCTCATGTTTTCCCCGGATTGGGACGATGGACCTTTGATGTTGAAAGGGGAAACCACGACGGGCTGTGGTGCTGAACCACAGCTCTGAGCAGGACGGGGCGGTTGGGGGGCAGCCTCAGCCCCCTCAACCCTTGGGTTGGGAGGAGAAGAGAGGAGCCAGCGCGGGACTGAGCCCAGGGAGCGGCTGCGCCACACGGTCGGGATGACCCAGCTCCCGGGGCTTGGCTTGTCCTTGGTTCTCCTTGTTGTCGGGCTGAGGGGTTGGACACGTTACCCTTGGGAGCTCCCCCACCGCATTGCCTTTGTCCGGGGGTGCCGCGCGGACACGTCACTCGGGGAGCACCCAACATCTTGTCTGTGTGCCCCATGGTGACCCCCTTTTGGGAGTGAAACACCTTCTCTTTCTGGATACTTTTGCTGGTGATATTGCTGTTGTGACTGTGCGTGTCTTATTCCATTGCTCTGTGCTTTTAGTGAATTGTTATCTCCACCCAGAGTCTCTCATTTTTTGTCCCTCCCTCACCAGAAGGGGCGTGAGAAAGGGAGTGACTTATGTGAATTTTAATTTCCTGATGGTGCTAAAACCACCACACCTGCCATGCACCAGGAAAGATGGAATGATGCAGTAGGTGCTGGGACCTGCCAACATTGGGATGCACATTTAGCAAAGGCCACCTGGTCACTCAGCACCGGGGGATGTGCCAATCAGGCTGGCCCTGTCCAGTCCAAGTTTTTACGTGCCATGGAAAGGGATAAAGTTCCTGTAGTGCACATTAAAAACATGCTGAGAAGACAGTCTGGGTTATTCCTGCTTCAGGCAAAGGGAAGTGCACCCGTGGGATTCACGTTGCTCAAGGACACGGATGCACTTGGTGGGTAAGGAGGGAAAGATGGGAAATCCAGTGTGTGCCTCGAAGGGACTGGATTTTGGGTGAGAACAGCCAAGGAATTCAGGTGTATTACGGTGGTAACTCTCTAACACTGCATTCTCACTGCTGTGGCGACTCTTTGCCGTGTCAGGGGTATTACAGTGAAAATCACTGAGAGAAATGAACAATGAGCTTGGAGGAGACCAGACAAGCACAGTGGTGATGGAACAAGAACTGGCTGCAACAGGCAACAATCCTACAGTAGACAGCATTTTTCCTGCCCTGAAAGAGTATTTTGGCAGATGGAGCCTAAAATCCTGGACTAAATGAACTCAACAGACTTTCATAGACTAAGCAATGAGATCTGTGGGTTTATATCAAATGATAGGAAAGGTGATGGTGGAATGTATTGGAAAGTGTGGGATCTGACATGGTGTAAATGGTGTGGAACAAGGGGTGGACACCAGCCTTGTCTTGGCTGTTCTTCCTAGTAGAGTTAATCTTCCTATAGATTAACTACAGATTAATGCTGAGATAGAGTTAATTTTCTTCCTAAGTAGAGAGTTAATTTTCTTCCTAGTAGCTGGTGCAGGGCTGTGGTTTGGATTCCATGAGAGAACAACGTTGATCACACACTGATGGTTTGGTTGTGCTTACCCTAATCAAGGACTTTCCAGCTTCCCGTGCTCTGCCGGGTGCACAAGAAGCTGGGAGGGAGCAGGGCCAGGACAGCCGACCTGGACATTCCAAAGGGATATTCCACACCACAGAACATCATTCCCAGTGGATACATGAGGAGGGGTTGTGCAGGAGGGGCAGATCACTGCTTGGGGTGTGGGGCACTGGGCAGTGTGTGTGAGCAATCATGCTGAGCATCACTTGTTCCTCTGGGGTTTTATTCCTCTCTCTCTTTCTTTTGTCTCCCTTTTCAATACAGTTATTATTACAGTTACTACACTTATTATTATTTTCATACTTTACTTTGTTTCAGTTATTAAATTTTTCTTAACCCACAGGTTTTGCCTTTTCTTGATTCTCCTTCCCCTGTCAGTGCAGGGGGAGGTCGGAGACTGAGTGAGCAGTTCTGTGGCACTTGGCTGCTCACTGGGGTTAAACCACACAAAAAGGGAATGCACAGGAGTGGAGACCCTGCTGGGATGTGCTTTTGATATGGTTTGAAGCTGGGTCCCTGTCAAGTCTCCAAACCTTACCACCAGAAGTGTGTCCCCCCCCCAAACCTCAGGGAGAAGAGGGAGAAAAAAAAACTAAGAAACGAGAGAGAGACAACCAAAGTGAGATATATAAATATATTTACACTTATACACAATTAAAATATACAATTTCACAAGGGAAAGGGAAGGGGGAAGGGAAAAAAGGAACAAAACTAAAATAAAATATATAGATATCCCAATTAGTGACCCAATATCTAACAACTAAAAGAGTTAGCAAAGAAAATAGCTCACTACTCTCCTGGGACAACCGAGAGTTGCTCCAGAACGATCGCCGGCAACCTCCGTCTCCCAAGGTCGGCAAGGCCTAACCAGGCCTCGCTCCCCAACACGGCAGATCAACAGCAGGGAACCTGCACCTCCAAGCCGCTGGAAGGAAAGAGAGCGAAGGTCTCTCCTCCTTTCTTCTTATAGTCTGGCTTACGTAAAAATCGTAGGGAATACTGGGTAAATCTGGACCCTTCCTTGGTTACAAACTGGTCACCAAGGAAGGCCTAGCCCAAACCACCACAGCTTTGTATTCAGGAACTGCCCAGCACCAGCTGGATAGAGAAGGGCCAGACCTTATGTCCCTGCAGGGCTGGGATTCACTCACTGGCCCAAAGGCACCCAATGTGTCTGAGGAGCCCTGGGTGGTGCCTGTCACACAACTGCTGGGAATGGGGATGGGGTCCCTGCACAGGCCCTGTGCTGTCCATGGCAGCTGCTGCACTTGTGCTGCAGAGCCCTGGCACCTCCCCTGGCACTACAGGCCCCTGTTTGGGTACGAAATTCAGGTTCAGCTGCCCTGAATTATGTTCAGCAATGAAGGGATGTCCATGAGACAACTGCCATTGTACCCTAAGGATGTGTAGAAAATACCCTGATAAAGAACAGGAGAGAGACCTCCCTCCCTGCATTTGGTCAGCTGAGCACCTCTGTGGGCTGCCCTGGACAGAAGGAACAGTGACAGGTTCCCCTGTCATACATGTGGGCTGGGAAGTGACTGAGCTCTCACTGTGGGAGAAACCTTCACGGGATTTGAATGAATATTTCTCTGGCTGCAGGAAAGTTCAACTTCCCTTCCTGAAGGCATCTCCTAAAGCTGCCACATCCCACAGCTTCTAGGATCTTTCAGAAGGACTCTCTCAGTTGCTGCAGTGCAGGGGAAGTGGCCATATGGCAGAGCAGAGCAGGAGCTGCAGGCAGCAAGGGCAGACAGGAGAAGGGAGCAGGAGGTTCAAGGGACCCTGGGGTGGGAGGACAGGGGAGAGCTGCTCAGGGGAGGAACCTTCCCAGCCCTTTGCCATGATCAGGCTGTGGCTGCAGAGCAGTGCAGGTGAGTTCCTGCAAGTGCCTCTGCCAGCTGCCAAATGGCAGCAGTGGCAGGAGCTGTCAGGATGGCTCTGCTGGATTTGCTGGGGTGCAGCAGGAGAAGCTGCTGCAGAGCAGGACTTGCTGCTGCCCCATCAGAGGCCCAGGGCCAGAAGGTTCCCTGTGCCAGGGCTGGCTGTGGGGTGGGAAGGTGGGGGTGCAGCCAGGGGTGCCCAGGGCTGTGGTGCAGAGCAGGGTCCTGCCCCCAGGGCTCTGTGTGCTGGGGCAGGGACTCTGCTGCCTGCCAGGGTCAGCTCTCAGCCCGGCCAAGGAGCTGCCACGGGGCTGGGGGAGAAGGGGTGGGTGGAAGGAGTGACCCCTCAGGGCAGGGCAGGGCAGGGCAGGGTAGGGCCCTTCAGCTGCAGGGTCAGGGCTCCTCACAGCTTCAGCTCCACCTCCTCCATTTCCAGGGGCCCTTCTCAGGAAGCACATCCCCCCCGAACACCTCCCCCTTCCCAGCCACCGCAGGGGTCTGGGATCTGCTCTGCAGCCCCTGCCCAGGCAGAGCTGCCCCTGGGCACTGGGCTGGGGATGGCTCTGGCAGCACTGGCAGGGAGCTGAGCTGGGCACAGGCAGGGGCTGCTGGCAGGAACAGCTCCTCACCCAGAGACAGGCAGGCAGGGACAGGGAGCTGCTGCCACAAGTGCTGGGCAGGGGGATGTGGGCCCCTCCCTGCTGTCCCTGTGGCACAGACCCCTTCCCTGAGCAGCTCCTGCCTGGGCTCCTTTCCCAGCCTAAGCAGAGCCTGTGCCCTCAGGCCATGGCCCCTGGGCTGTGCATTGCCCTGCAGCAGCCAGAGCCCAGGCAAGGACAAGGCCCCCATTTCCATCTCTCTCTGGGTGTCCCTCCTCCCTTGGCAGCCGCATTGTGGCATTTCCCTGCCATCCCCTGTTGTCTGGGCTGTTCTTCTTCTCACCATTGGCTTTTCTCAGGCAGTGCAGGGGCTTTGGGGTGGCAGGTTCCTGTCCAGACACAAACCCTTTGGGTGCTGCTGTGGGGATGTGTCTGTGGGAGCAAAATGCCCAAGTGCCCTCCAGGCAACTTCAGGACATTCAGCTGCTTCCCCGGGTGTCCTGCAGGGTGTCCTCCAGAAAGGCACAGCTCTGCCATAGTATCTCTGTGCTGTCTGGGATCCCCATGGAGAGGACACCTCGGTGGTAGAGCCATAGAAATGCTCTGGGCAGCTACATTGATCCCTCTGTGTAGCAGTCTGGGAGAAGAAAGAGGAGATCCTAATCAGGCACCCTGAGAAAAGACAAGGAGTCTGTCAATCTGCCCTTTGAGCCCAGATTCCTCTGCTCCCAGAAAGGCCCTGTCTCTTTTTAAGGGAGCTCCTTAGCGTGATCCTCCCTCAGCTCCAAGCTGCCAGGGAGGGGTGGCTGAGAACAGGAGTGATGGCCAGCGTAGTTCTTCTCTCTGCACTGAGAGACCATCCCTTTGCCTCCCAGGACCCACGAGATTTCACTTGGAGAACATCAGAAACGTCAGGGATTTCACCCATCCAAATTAACTCCTAAATGTGCCAAGTGAAACTGTAACAAAACTACAGCAAATCCCCTCAGCTCTGCTCTGCAGTTGGGCAAACTGTGAACAGCAGGGCTGGAAACGCTTTGATGTGTCACAGGCACATTTAATCTCGGATCACCCCGTGTCCCGAGCTGCCTCTCACAGCAAGAAAGATTCCTCGGGAGCCTGTCACAGGGTCCCTGCTCTCAAAGCCCCCATCAGCCAGCAAAACCCAGAGCTCAGGGGAGGGGGATGCAGAGAGGTCTTCCTAAAAAGAGAGACACATTTTGCCAATAGAGTCTGACCTGACTCAGTCCTGCCTTTTCCTCCTCAACAGAAAACCACACCCTGAGGCAGCCCCAGAGCTGGAGGCAGCACTGCAGGGGGGTCTCAGCTGAGCGGAGCAGAGGGGCAGAACCCCCCTGCCCTGCTGCCCACGCTGTGGGATGAGCCCAGGACAGGGGGGGGTTGTGGGCTGTGAGCTCCCATTGCTGGCTCCCATCCTGCTTTTCATCCCCCACTATCCCCATGGCCTTGGATGCAGGGCTGCTCTCCATCTCTTCAGCCCCGAGCCTGGCCCTTGAGATCTGGGGGCATTTGACACCCGCTGGTTCCTTTGATCCCCTTTCCCACCCCTCCCAGAGCACAGGGGAGGTCCAGGTGCTCCAGGGGCTGCCCCGTGTGCCTCTTGCCTGTCCCAGCCCCCAGCAGGGACATTCCACGATGCCCCAACCTGCACTGCTCAGGATGCACATGGAGGGGGTGAAGGGGATCTTGTGTGCAGAGACCCCCAGGAGCCCCCTGAGCCTCTCTGCTCATGGCAGGGGAGTAGCCAGAGAGGCACTGGGTGTGCAGGGGCTGGAGAAGGAGGGGACAGGGACATGGGAATGCAGGCATGGAGATGGGAACACACCCATGGAGATGGGAACACACCCATGGAGATGGGAACACACACACAGAGATGGGAACACACATGGAGATGGGAACACACCCATGGAGATGGGAACACACACACAAGATCAAGCAGAGTAGCTTTGCTGAAGGGATTTATTGATCATTCAGGGGAAATGGCCCTGGGCTCTGAGGGAAATCAGGGGGTTCTTCCAGGGATAATCATCTCCTCATGCCACTGGAGGGGGACAGGGCATGGGTGTCACCACCAGTCCTGAAAGACAGAGCCCAAAACGTCACCCCCAAAGTCCACTGCAACACGAGAGGGGCCTTGTCCTGACCCCTCTCCCTGCAGGCACTGCTCACCTCAGCCATCCAGGGATGCAGCCACGCGTTTCTCACCAACAGGACCCACCACCTTCTCCACCACAGGGGCTGGGGACAAAGACAGGCTCAGAGACACTCTGGGTGCAGTGGGATGTATTGGGAGTCTGGGGGAAGAAATGGGATCCTTGGGGAAGGTGCACTGGGGTATACTGGGGCAGACTGGGATGGCCGGGAGTGTCATGGCCATGTGAGGGGAGGACCCGACCCAGGCAGAACTCCTGGTACCCACCTGAGCTGTCTTCAGGATCCCAACGTCCACTAAATGCAGGTGGAGAGAGACCAGGAGCCCTGGCTGGTCACTGGGATGTCCCCGGTGCCAGCGAGGGATGGGGGGACCAAAGTGTCCCCCAGTTCCCAGACTGGATGCCCTCCAGTCCCCCCGGCTCACTCACCTCCCACAGATCATTTTGGGTTCCTGCCAAGAGTGCCTGGACAAGGAGAGCAAAGGGTTGCTCAGGATTGGCCCCTGTGGGGCTGGGGGAGGGACACGGGTGTCCCCAGCCCCCCCAGCCCAGGTCTGCCCCAGTCTGAGGGGGAAAATCCCTTCTGCTCCCCCCAGCCCCACTGCACCCAGTTTCCCCTGGGATCCCTGTTCCTGCAGGGCCCAGGGTGGGGATGGAGACAAGGAGAGCCAGGGGAATTCAGGGCCTGCAGGGAGGGTGGGGGGAGGTTGGGGGGGACCCAAAGATGCTGAACTGGGGGGAACTGGGGAGCCCATGGGACTGGGATTGGGGTGTTGAAGGGGCCCTGTGAGGGATGCAGGGGAGGGGAAAGGAATTCAAGTGTAGGGACATGGGGACTGCAAGGGAGAGGCTTGGTGGGGACAGGAGGAGGAGGATGGAGGAGGACAAAAACGAGGGCACTGGGAGATGGTTGGGAGTGGAGAGTGAGTCAAGGAATGGTCTTGGGAGGTACCAGGGCAGTGTTCTGGGTGAAAGGCAAAGGTCTGAGGGGAAGGATGGAAAGAAAAGCTTTGGGAATGATCAATGGGAGGATGTTTGGGGATCCTGGGTAGGACACAGAGCAGATGCTGGGGAGGTGATGCCTGAGGGGACCAAAAAGGATGGGATTGGGAGGTCCAAGGGGTGGGATTTGGGAGCACCATTAAAAGAAACAGGTGGGGGCCCTCCCAGCAATTGACAGTGGACCTCCCTTGTCAGGGATGGCTGAATGGCTTCCTGCCGTTGCATCTTTCATTTCTTATCAAAAATCACCCAAATAGTTTTCAAACAGTGCCTGCCAGTGGAGTTTGAAGGCACTCGTTCCATCAAAGCCATATCTGTAATTCAGAGGCATAAATAGAGAATGTAGATTTGTCTCTTAAGGTGCTGTCTCAGTTCTACTAGATGTCAATTAGTACCATGTAAAACATGATAACTAAAATTAAAAACTCTTACCCTTCTATTTCCCTTTGAAAAATAATTCCGGTGTTAAAACTCGCACTTCTGTTTGATTGTTTAAAATCAAAATGAATGTGTGTACTAGTGGACACAGACAGGGTTCCCTCACAGAGAAGCCCATGAAGTATGGGCTGGATGAAATCTGCTGGCCGGGGTGGTGATCAGTAGTGCAACATCCAGCTGGAGGCCAGTGATCAGCAATTTCTGGTGAACATCTTCATTGATGATCTGGATGATGGGATATAGTGCTCAAGTTTAATGGAGTTGATGAGTTTACATTCCGACTGCAAGGAACATGTTTTCACATCTGAAGCAGGGGATGGGAAACCAGAGACTCACTGTGAACACCAAATGATTTCCAGAGCCTTTCCAGAGCATTTCATTCAAATCTGGGAATTTTGGATTAAAAAATCACGGTGCTCCTCCATTACTCTGGAAAGGGGACCCTGGTCTGTCGGGAGTGAGGACATTGCTGAATCTGAAGGTGGAGAAGACAACAAGAAATGTGTGACCCTCCAGAGGATGAAAGCCCTGGATGAAGTTGTCAAGAAGTTCAGACCCAAAGCCTTTCGAGTTTTACGGTTGTGTCTTAACATTTCTTGAAGTTTTTCCCTTGTTTGTCCCCTGAAATTGTTTGATGAAAAATCCCCTTGATGTCTGTATCCTTAGACCCCGCTCCCCCATTGGCCAAAGTTTGCTGCATTGCAGTATTTCCTTTTTGGCCACCCTTTCCCTAAAATGGATAAAGCCTACCCCCTTTTTCCCTTATCTAGTTACACTTTGCATGCTGGGGTCCCATCTGGGGTGCCAAGAAGAGCTGTGCTTTGGTACCAATTACCTCTGAAGCTGCTCGTATGCCTTCATAGGCTGCTAAGATTTCCTTCTCCACAGGGGTGGAATTGGCCTCAGAACCTCTGTAGCTTCGGCTCCAGAAACCCAGTGGTCGCCCTCACGTCTCACCAGGCACCTTCGGCCAGAGGCTCCAGGAGGGACCTTTATCTCCAGCTGCAGAGTAGAGCACATTCTTTACATCTGGTCCTGTCCTGACTGCTCCAAGAGCCACGGCATGTGCAATCTCTTGCTTGATCTGCCTGAAAGCTTGTTGTTGTTCAGGACCCCACTGGAAATTGTTCTTTTTACGGGTCACAAAGGAAAGAGGGCTCACCATCTGGCTGTACTCTGGGATGTGCATCCTCCAGAAGCCAATGGTTCCCAGAAAAGCTTGGGTTTCTTTCTTCTTTGTGGGTGGAGCCATTGCTACAATCTTGTGGATGACATCTGTTGGTATCTGGTGTCGTCCATTTGCCATTTCAGCCCTAGGAACTGGATCTCTTGGGTAGGGTCCTTGACCTTACTCTTCTTGATGGCAAAACCAGCCTTGAGGAGAATCTGGATGATCTTCTGTCCTTTCTTGAAAACTTCTTCTGCTGTGTCCCCCCACACAATGATGTCATGGATGTACTGGATGTATGGATGGGGGTCACAGCATCTCGGTTCCTCCGATACTGTTGCCTGTGTACAGTTGTCGTGGCCCTTGGCACTTCTTGTCCCCAGAGCTCCAGCGATTCCTTTCGTACAACAAGGGGACCAATGCAGCACCACCTCTCCAATTTTAAGTAGCATTTTCGCTGCCTTCACCACTAGGATCATTGTCACTGAGCAATGGAGGGATGGGTTAGAGCTGATCTTGGAGTCTTTGCTACCAAACCTTGAAGGCCACCATTAAGGAAACTGGCTACTAGACCGTGGATGTCGAAATTAAGGAAAGGAAGCAATTTGTTCCATCCATCTGAACGGTCCCTTACAGGATGTCCTAGGACAGGCACAAAAACAGCAAGAATCAGGAAAAAAATTAGTAAAAAGACCATTGTTATTATTTTTCTTTCTCCTTGTTCCTAAACAAAGCTATGTTTAGATAAACACAATCCTTCTTGGCAGCTCTCCCAGGAGTGTGCCAAAACAATGGTGGATGTTTACAAACAAACCTGCTCTTGGCAGCTTTCCCAGACAACGTTCCCACAACAAAACCAAAGGAACCAAAACAATCCCACTTCTGACACCAAAACCATCTGTAGCCAGTTGGAGTTGGCTTCCTGCCAAACCCCACAGACTACAGAAGATTACTACGTGTAAATTTAGGGTAGAACTTAGGTGGGAGGTTCCTGTGCCACAGAGCTCTTGCCCACAGTTTCTCTTGGAAAAGAATGGAGTTCCACAGCTCATTGCTTCCATTTCAATCTTTTTTGACCACTCTGGAAAATCTGGACAAACCTGATGACCAGAAGTCTTGGGCTTTACCACAGGTGTCTGGGTGGTGTTCTGAGAGCCAGACTTCTGCTCAGCCCAAACTGATGCCAAGATGTCCCAGGCCAGGTGAATCCAGAAGTGGACTTGCAGCCAGAAGTCCGCTGACAGCGCTGCTTGGGACTGCAGATCTGCTTCTCTGGTGCTCCAAAAAGAGCTTGGTGTTGGCCTCTGCAAGTCTCTCAGTAGCTCTGAA
This sequence comes from Manacus candei, assembly GCF_025592945.1. Classification (NCBI taxonomy): domain Eukaryota; kingdom Metazoa; phylum Chordata; class Aves; order Passeriformes; family Pipridae; genus Manacus; species Manacus candei. The sequence goes on from NW_026138165.1 coordinate 650,396, forward strand.
ACATTCACAAGCACACACAGAGTCATCTTTGGCAGGAAGGCTTTCGCAAAGTTACCCTCCACAGCCTTGGCTACTACTCGACTTCTAAAAGCCAAGGGCATGAAGAGCGTCCAAAACCAGCACATCCTTTGATCTGAGCTTGTTCACAGGGTCTGTTTCTAAGAAATCACACCAAGTGCAAGGAGCAGCCAGTGTCACCTCCAGAAGAACTCTGGCCTACCCTGGCCTTCTCAAGGAAAGCTCAACCCTCAGACCCGCTGCCAAAACAGAAGCCAAGACAGAGCCGCCTTATTTTGGATTCACAGAATCCAACTCTATTCTCCCAGAGGTCTCTCCTTATTCAAACAGGAAAGGGCACAAGATTCATCTTTTCTGTCACCCACGGGATGAGGAGAGTAGAGACTGGCAAAAAGACTGCCTGCTAAAACAACCTCAACTTGAAAAGACACCAATAATGCCATAGTGGTGGTGCTGTGGGGTTACTGCTGGAACTCTAAAGAGAAAGGAAGACAGGTCTGAGGAAGGGAAGGGTCTGAAGGAACGTTCCCCACAAAGATGCCACGTTCTGCTTTCACACCTGACGCTGGCCAGATGTAGAAAAGGGATTTCCAAGGAAAATGCAGGAGGAAAAAGGAGTCTGTTCTTACCAGTCCAAAAAAGCATGGACTTACCTTTCCAGTCTCTTGGCGAAGCTTTTTCTTCTTTGGACTTCCACCAGATACAGCTCTTTGTACTTGTCCACTTCTGCCTGGGTGGATTCCTTTTGAAAAGGTCTTTCTGCTTGGTTGCTTTTTGTCCTTCCCAGTGCACGTTCAAGATCTCTAATTCTGTCTTCCAGCTGCTTTTTCAGTGACTCCACATGACTGGTTCTGATTTCTTCTAAGGTGTCCTGGTGGGCTGCCTGTGCCTGAAGGAGACAGTGCACCTTCAACCACCACAAGAAAAAGAGAGCTCTGCCCAGCACAAAATTGCACACACCCACTTTCAAGGGCCCAGCCTTACTCAGAGAGGTGGCTCTGCCTCCTCACTCCCAGCAGCAACCAAGGCAGAACCCAGGAGCTGCCAGGGCAAACAATTCTTTGCAGTGGGAAAGAAGCCCAAATGAGCACTCTGCTTCAAAGCTACTAATGAAGAGACACTGGGTCTGTAGGGCAGGGCATGTCCAAAAGGATTCTTCAAAGACAAGAAGAGCTTCCACCTCCACCTCCACCCCCTCCCTCCCATCCCTGGAATTTCAGTGACTCCTTTTCTGAGCACTTTCACCCCTACAAGGACAAAGCAGCACCTGTAGGTCTGGCCATGACAGCTGCAAGTTGCCAAACCCATTCAAGGATGAGCAGTGAGAAGCAGAGCAGCGCACAGAGATCCCCCCAAGCACTGCAAAGTGGGAATCTGCCTTGGGCAGCCTTTGCATTCAGGGACCTGCTGGCACATTCCACACCCATGACAGCACTCCTGCCCAACCAGATTGCCTTCTGCCACTGCCTTCAGCAAAGACAGAAGCTTACCCACAGAATACAGGAGCAAAAGAAAAAGACCAAACACCATGGCCACAAGAGAAGTTTAGGAAGTGCCTGTGGACACTGGGGAGAAATTCACTTACTTGCAAAAACTCATTGACTTCTTGGAGTTTTTGTCTTATTTCCTGGTCTGCTTGTTCTTCCACCTCTCTTTTACACTGTTCGAGTTGGCTGCGATCCACCACGTTGGTCCCCAAATGATGGTGGAGTTTTGCCAGCTCTTCTTGCAGCTGGCATTTGTCCATGGCCAGGTTCTCGCACTTCCCACGCAGGGTAGACAGCTCTTCTTGCAAAGCCTGATTTTTGGCCTCCAGCTGCGTGCACTGTTCATGTTCCCTGTCCAACTGCTGGGAAAGTTCAGCAACCTGCAGACAGAAAGAACAAAAAAGGAGATCAGCATGGTGTAAAGGCAGTGAATTCTGGGCAAACCCCAAAAGGGGGTGCCCAGGGAGACTTTATTCATCATCTGCTGGCTCAGGACTAGACACAAAGTGCAACCAGGCTTTTCTTTTCCAGCAAGAACAGCTTTCCCATCATTTGCCATAGGATTCCTCAGCTTCCCAGCCTTTTGGAGTTCCTCATGCAAAAATGCTCCACGCTTCTGGACTCCAAAGGAATCACTGCAAAGGCAGGAAGCCATTCTACAGGGATGCCTTCAAACCCAGGCGTGACTCTGACAGACGCCGCTTTAGCAACGGATCCGAGTGACGAGCGGAGAAGGGATGAGAGGTTCTGTGCCACTGCTGCACAGGCAGAGCAGCCTCAAAAGACCTGCTGGGAACAGTCCTTCTGGTTCCCCACCACAGGATGGGCTGAAACAGCTCCCCGTGAGCAAGAAGGGACAGATTTTCCCCTGGGAGGCCCCTGTCCTCCTTGGGCCCTGGGCAGCAACAACACTGTGCAGAAAAGCAAAGCCTCAAGTGCCTCCTGCTCAGCTCGTGCCTGAGACAGGGCTCAGGGGCTGATGGTGCCCTGCCAGTGACAGTGCTGTTCCTCCCCTCTCTGCCAGGGCAGCAATTCATCTGTCACACCCAGAGGACGCTGTCACAGCCTCCCTCCAGCTGCAGCCAGGCCTCAGCTGGGCCCCACTGCTCTCAGCCCATGGACGTGATGTCCTGCCAGGACGGCAGACCTGCCCATCCCTAGGGCCCAGCTGAGGGATCTGCACTCTTGGCTGACCCCGCTCACTGTCAGGGGGCCTGTTCTGCTCTTCTTGCTCAGGGCCTGTGGGACGGCTCCCTGGCCCGGGAGCTCACGCACCCTGCCAGGCTGGCTGCCACTCCTGGCTTGCCCCTCCTCTGCAGGACAGCCTGGCCTCCATCAGCCCTTACACCTACTGCTTTGCCCTCAACATTTGCATCTTTCCCCAGAAGGAGAACTACCTCTGGATTAGTTCGAGTCATCTCCCACTGGAACAGCAGGAGGAGCATTAAGAAAAGCCCATCACATCCAAAATGCAGCCAAGGGAATAAAAATCATCAGCATGACAAGAAACAGAGGGAAAGCATCTCCCAGCTTTCAAAAGAAGGAACACCACAACCAAAGAGCCCCACCCAGAGCGCAGCTCACCTCTCTTTGGAATCTATCAACTTCCTTGACCTTTTCAGAATATCTCTTCTTCATTTCTTCCAGCTGAGACTGACTTCCTTTCTCTTCATTAACCCGGAGTTTCCTCCTCTCTATCCTCAGAAGCTTTTCCAGCCTGCACAGCAAATTAGTGAAGAAAACCATGAAACAGAGGAAGAACCAGCCTTTCCCCCACAGTCTCACAGAAACAGCACAGACAGCATCCAAGCCTAGAATGACTTGGCTTGGCAGGAGTCTTAAAGATCATCCAGTTCCAAGCCTCCTGCTGTGGGCAGGGACACCTTCCACCAGACCAGCTTGTTCACAACCCCATCCAACCTGGCCTTGAACACTTCCAGCCATGGGGCATCCACAGCTTCTCTGGGCAACCTGTTGCAGTTCCTCACCACCCCCACAGCAACCAATTTCTTCCGAGGATCAAATCTAAACCTATTCTCTTTCCATTTGAAGCCAATCCCCCTTGTCCTCTCACTACCTGCTCTTTTAAATGCACTCTCTTCATCCTTCTTGTGGGCTCCCTTCACACCCCAAAAGGCCACAATTAGGTCACTCCAAAGCCTTCTCTTTTCCAGGCTGAAGTGTTGCAATTGTCCCAGCCTTTCCTCCTAGCAGAGGTGCTCCATCTTTCCAAGCACCTTGGTGGCCTCCTCTGGACTCAGTCCAACAGCTGGAGGTCCTTGCTGTGCTGAGGAGCCCAGAGCTGGATGCAGCACTCCAGCTGGGCTCTCCCAAGGGCAGAGCAGAGAGGCAGAATGCCCTCCCTCCACCCGCTGGCCACGCTGCCTTGGACACAGCCCAGGACACAATTGGCTTTCTGGGCTGCGAGCGCACATCGCCGGCTCATGTCCGGCCTCTCCTCCAGCCCAAGGGCTTCTCGGCAGGGCTGCTCTGCCCCTCTTCATCCCCCAGCCTGCACTGATACAGGGGCTGCCCTGAGCCACGGCCAGCATCTTGCACTGGCTCTTGGTAAACCATCAGCAGATTGCCATGGGCCCACTTCTCCAGCTTGTCCAGGGCCCTCTGGATGGCATCAGCTGTGTCAACCACACCCCTCAGCTTGGTGTCAGCTGCAAATTTGCTGAGGGCGCACTCCAACCCTTCCTCTGGATCATTAGTGAAGAGATTAAAGAACACTGGGCCCAGTCCAGACCCCTGAGGGACACCACTCGGCACTGATGGCCCTCAGCACTCTGAGCCATTGGTCACCACCTCTGCATGGCACTGTTCACCCAATTTCTTATCCATCTAACAGTCCACACATCCAATCCATCTCTCTCCACTTTGGAGAGAAGGATGTTGTGGGGGACTCTGTCAAAGGCTTCCCAGAATGACAGGGAGATGACATGGGTAGCCCTTGTCCACTGAGGCAGTCGCTCCATCTTAGAAGGCCACCAGGTCGGTCAAGCAGGACTTGCCCTTGGGGAAGCTGTGCTGGTGCTTCCAATCACCTCCCTGCCGTCCATGTGCCTTGACAGAGCTTCTAGAAGGATCTTTTCCATCACCTCCCCAGGCACAGAGGGCAGGCTGACAGGTTGGCAGTTCCCAGGGCCCTCTTTTCTACCCCTTTCAAAGATGGGCACAGTGGGTTTCCCTTTTCCCCCTCACCTGGGACTTCCCCTGACTGCCATGACTTTTCAAATATCAAGGAGAGGGTCTTGGCAACTCCATCAGACCCTGTTGGCCAATGGAGGGCAATAATGCTGGCCAGATGTAGAAGATGGATTTCCAAGGAAAATGCAGGAAGAAAAGGACTCTCTTATTACCACTCCAAACAAGCATGGACGTACCTTTCCAGTTTCTTGGCAAGGCATCTTCTGGTTTTCACTTCCTCCAGATACAGCTCTTTGTACATCCCCATCTCTCCCTGCGTTGCTTCTTTACGAGAAGCACTCTCTTGTTGGGTGTTTTTGATCCTGTCCAATTCACTTTCCAGATTTCTAATCCTTTCTTCCAACTGGATTCTCATGGAATCACAATGACTGTCTCCAGTTTGTCCTAGTGGGGCCTGGTGGGCTGCCTGTGCCTGAAGGAGACAGTGCACCTTCAACCACCACAAGAAAAAGAGAGCTCTGCCCAGCACAAAATTGCACACACCCACTTTCAAGGGCCCAACCTTACTCAGAGAGGTGGCTCTGCCTCCTCACTCCCAGCAGCAACCAAGGCAGAACCCAGGAGCTGCCAGGGTAAACAATTCTTTTCATTGGGAAAGAAACCCAAATGAGCACTCTGCTTCCAAGCTCCTAATGAAGAGCCTGTGGACACTGGGGAGAAATTCACTTACTTGCAAAACGAGGCTGACCTCTTGTAGCTTTGCACTTCTTTCCTGGTCAGCTCCTTCTGCCACCTCTCTTGTACACTGTTCTCTTTGGCTGCCATCCAGCACCAAAGTCTCCAAATGGTGGTGGTGTTTTGTCACCTCTTCTTGCAGCTGACATTTGCTCTTCTCCAGTTGTTCACACTTCCCAAGCAGAGTGGACAGCTCTTCTTGCAAAGCCTGGTTTAGGGCCTCGAGCTGCATGCCTGTTCCAGGCTCCATGTCCAGCTGCTGGGAAAGTTCACCACCCTGGACACAGAAAAATAAAAGAAAAGGAAACTCAGCGTGATCTAAAGGCAGTGAATTCTGGGAAAACCTCTCAAGGGGGTGGCCATGGCAACTGTATTTATCACCTACTGGAAACCAGTCTAGAAAACATTTGAAAGATTCCCCGACAGAAAGAAGAAACTTTAGACCTACTTAAGAATTTGGGAGACACTTCTGGCAACAATACTTCTGGGTCCCTTGGAGCTCATGATGAAACTCCTCATTTAGAATCTAAGAATTCCTCCAGTGTCCAGCACACCAAATACCCTCAGGGCTTTTGTAGCAGCTGGGGAAAGGACCAGGCTGCTTTCTGAGCAGCCTCTGCTGAGGAGAAGGCAGAAACTGAGCTCCCCAGGCTCTCCAGGAAAACTTCATCTGACAGTTGCCCCACAGAAATAGGCAACTAGGCTCAAGAGTCACAAAAAGGCAAATTTAGGACCAGCTTACTGAGGCAGAGGCTTGCAGGGCTCTCGGAAGGGCTTCAACGCTCTCGCTTGGCTGCTGGACAGTGGCTTCCAATCTGCTGTTCTCACTTGCAGAGCTTAAGAAGAAATACAGCTTTATTACCAGAAAAGCCAATGCCAGACAAACTGTGCTAAGGAACAGAAGCCACAGCAGAAGTGTCCTTCAAAATCCCACTGACTCTCCCCCTGTTTCCACCCAATCCCCAAAGCCACAGACCCCTCGCTTCACTGGGTTCCTCTCTTACTCTTGCGCGTCTTCTTCCAGTTGGTTCACAGTCGGATTGGTCTCGCAAGATGCCAACAGGAGGTCCTGCAGTTCCTGGGAAGAAGTTACTGCCTCTCTTTTCTTGGCATCCAAAGCAGTCTTCAAGTCAGGAACACAATGCTCAGACTGAAGATGCTTTTCTTCCTCCTCCCTCAGCTGTAAAATCACGGGAAGAATGCACAGTTGTCAGGGGAGCTTTTCCAGAGAGGAGCCAGCTGCTGCTGAAGAACTCAGGTGCTGCATGTCTGTGTGCATCCCCTCTGCCCAAAGAACTGCAATCCATTCAAGTCCCTTCAAAGCTTCCCTTCTGCTCCCCAATGAACACACTGAACACTGTTTTGTCCGTTTTCAGGATGGATAGGAAGCAACAGGCACCCCCAGGTTTCTCCCTGTGGGGACAGGCTTTCCATACCTCCGCGCCAGCCCTGTCCAGCTCCTCCTGCAAGCGCAGATTATCTTCCTCCAGGTGAGCCTCATGGCTTCCAGGAACCACAAGAGCAGTCCTAAAGCATGCAAAATTTCATCGGAAACATGTCTGATCCTGCATCAGTTTTCCCCTGCTTGCTCCCAAAACAGCTCTTCCCCCCTTTCCTACAAGCTCCGGGAAAGCAAAGCCAAGTCCATGGAAGCATTGGAGAATTTCTCTTACAAGGGGCCTCCCTAAAGCAGCCTCAGCTACCAGCTCAGGCCATGCTGTTCAGGGTTCCTTGCACTGCTCTTCAAAGTCCCCCCAGATGCGGCTGCACAAACTCCCAGGGCAAGCCCTTTGACCCCCTGACCATCTCCATGGCAGGAAGTTTTCTCCTTCTGTGTGCTCGGAGCCCCTCGTGTCCCCTGGGACAGTGTTGGTTCTCTTTCCCCCAACGCTTCCCTTCAGAGCACTTAACACACCGACTCTGCCGTGCCTTAAACCCCCCTGGCCTGCAGAGCAGCCACGCTGCTGAGCTACTGGCAAGTTTCCCCGGGGCTCTGGCTCTGGGTGGGGAGAGGGCACCACAGACAAGGCTTTCTTGCAGACCTCAGCGGGCAAAGGACGAGAGCCCCTGAGGTAGGAGAGCAGCCAAGGGCAGACCTGCATTTACCAGTCCCACGGGGAACTGCTTCCACGGGGCTGCTCCTTCTTTTTCCCAGCTCATTGCCACGCCCCTCGTCTGGGTCACACTTGCAGACTACCCAGAACACCCGGGTGCTGTTCTGACAAAGCCCTCACCTTTCCCCCTGGGCTTGAGCAGGCCTGTCAGCTGCTTTGTTCACAAGGCACTCCAGAATCTCCTCATGCTGTTGCAAGGCTGCAAGTTTCAAGGGGGTAAATCCCCACTAAAAGGAGCAAGAATCCCCATTAGAAAGACACAGACAAGCTCTGCAGCTGTTGGAAAGAGCAGCTTTAGCCACGTGCCAAGGTTACCTGGTTCTGAGCATCACTGTTGGCATGATGCTCCAGTAACAGCCCTGCTACAGCTGTGTTTTTAGAGAGGACAGCCAGGTGAAGGGCAGTGTTGCCGTCAGCGTCTGCCAGATTGGGGTCGGCACCGTGTTCCAGCAGAACAGCAACACATTCTTCCTGCTCCTGCTGGACTGCCTGGCAACAACACACCAAAAGGGAAAGACTTCCAACTTTTCCATCCCCCTCTGTCACAACTCCCTCAGCTCCTGAGTGCTGCCATAGAAGACCATCTTCAAAGATTAGCTAACAGAGGCTGTGCCGTGCCCATTGCAATAGGTGTGTTTCTATGGCCCTGCCCTGCAAGGAATCCTGCCAGACACCTCCCCTTTAACACCCCAGCACTAAGCCCCACCTCCAAGCTCAGAAGGCATTGCACACACCTTCATCAGGGCCGTTCTCTTGAAGCTGTCAGCGAGGTTGGGCTGGCTGTTCTTCCTTAGCAGATATCTGACGACATCTGCATGGCCATTGGCCGAAGCCAGATGCAGAGGTGTCCTAAAAATTAAACAGACTCTCTTAACCCAGACAGACAAAGGACGAGCCCAAGCTGTGTCTGTACCCAGCACCCTGGGGACCCTGCCCGGACTCTGCTCCTCCTGCTGCTGCTGCTGCTGCAACCCTGCCCTGATGAGCCAGAGGGCAGAAGAGAACAGGTGAGGGCTGAGCAGCTGCAGAACAGCCCTGCAGAGAGAGCACGGCCAAGGGGCAGGTGGGCAACACGCGTTTGCAGCAGCGCTGGAGCCCGGGCGGCAGCTGCAAGCAGTGAAAAGCTCAAGAGTTCCCTGTCCCAGCTGACAGGGCAAATGTCACTTTTCAAGCCTTGTCCCTAAGAGAGGGCTGGCGAGGACTACTGCAGCTTGGCTCAGGAGCAGGCAAGGTGTGCCATCAGCGTGGCCCAGAACTCACCGCATCTCCTGGTCTGGCCTGTCGATGCCGACTACCTTGACGTACCAGCGCCAGCGCCTCAGCCAGCCCAGGTCACCGCGGGCGGCCGCGCGGTGCAGCCTGCCCAGCCCCTGCTCCCGGAGCTGGGAGGCGCTGCTGGAGCTGGTGGCAGCCCAGGGCTGCCCACTGGGGCTGCTGGAGGGCGACTGCCGTCGCTTCTTGCTCAGAAGCCACGGCATGGCCCTGCTTGGAGCTCCCAGCAGCAGGAAGGGCAAGAAGGCCCCGGCGGGCTGCCGGGAGCCAAGTGGGGATGAGGAATGGGACGGGGCGAGGTTTAGGGGGAGGGTGACAAAGGGGCGAGAATAAGGACGGGCACAGGGTATGAAGCACAAGGCAGACGAGGTCGCCCTGCGCAGTGGTCGTGGCCTGCAGCTGCCAAGACGGCGATGCAGGCGCGCAATGCTCCCCGAGCGGGATGTGCTGCTGCTCCCCGAGAGGCTACAGCAGCTCTGAGCGCCGGCTGCGGGCACCAACAAAGCCGTGCCCGACTGGCGCCTGTGGCGTCACAATGGCTGGTGGAAGGCTCAGCACGTCAGCGTGGGGTGTGACAGAGGCCACGGGGCAGGGTGGGGCCGGGCGGGACAGGGCAGGGCGGGGCAGGTGTGAGGGCGGCCCTGCTGGGCCTTGTGGCAAGGAGGCGGCCTGGGCCTTGTGAGGGCGGCCGGCGGGAGTGGGCACTGCCCCGCCTCAGGGCACCCGGGGCAGGGCCCGGGACGCTCCCACCGGGCCGGAGGCTGCGGTAGGCGCTGGAGCAGCTCCCGCATCACCCGCTCTGGCTTTTTGCTTCAGCCTGGAGCCGGGCTGCCTCTGGACACACTGCCATCAATGAGGCTCAGGAGGAAGTGGGGCCACCACAGCTCTCAAGAAATGCCCACCCAGCGCTCCAAGCCTGCCAGGCCAGAGTTCCAGGACAATTCCCCAACTCCTTTGTCTTGTCCCTCTTGAAGAGCAGACACCTCACCCCCTCTCCCCCTCACAACTGCTCTCTCCTGCTGCTTTGCCAGATGCCAACAGTGAATTTCTGCTCTGCTCCTCCACCAGCCAACGGGCAGCACACAGCAGGGCAGGAAGAAACTTTCAAACACATCTTGTCCCACTTTGTCCCGATGACAACACCAACTGAAAGATCAGAGGTTCTGCACCAGCTTTCTCAGCGGAGGGACACTACAATGGACCACAAACAGGCTGAAGAAATTTCCCTTTTTCTTTATGGGCTACAAACTGATCTGCTTCCCACGGGATCAGGGATTTGCCTGTGTTTTAAGGCTACCAGGAGCTTACTCACTATCTTCTGCCCAGAACACAAAGAGGAGGGCTCAAAAGCACTGCAAGAGTCTGGCAACTGAGTAGTAGCAATAGCTCACCTGGAGGCCATGATCTTAACACCACTGTGCTTCAAGCCTTCCCGGAGGAAGGGCACACATTTGCCTGGCCTCTGGGACAGGCTGAAGATGCAGCTGTGAGCAGAGCTGAAGGGAGCAGAGGACAGCTCTGGCTCGGCCTTCAGGCCTGGCTTCTCTTTCGGCCTTGAAGATGTCTGCTGGACTGATTTGCACTCAGAGGGAGGGCAGAGAGAGAAGTCTTAACTCCCAGCCCGGGAAGAAAGCCTGTCCCAGAGGCAAGCAGAGGGAAGAAGAGGGGACAGCCTTGGGATGGGGGAATGGGAGAAGCAAAGCCGGCAGGGGGAACAGAAGAAAACGAGGACACATCCTGGAGTCTTGATGGCGACTGCCGTTGGTTCTTGCGGAGGAGCCCCTCTATGCTGTGTGTGCTTTTGCACAGGCTGCACTGTGGGTATGGCCCTGCTCTGCTGGTGGCCACTGCTCACCCTCTGCACAGAATCACGGAAAGACTATCAGTCCCTGAAGAAGGGCCCTGGAATTCCCCCCACCTGGTGGATCTGTTTGGTGGAGGGTTCCTGGGTGGAATATGGGACAGACTAGGTGGGACTGACAGGGTTTTGGTTTTTCCTGGGGCACCACCAGACAAACAAATCTCCAAGAGTCGGGTGAATTCCCCTTTCCCCCGTTTGCCGGCACACACGGGAATCTGCTGAGGTTGGACAAGACCAAGGTGGTGCAGCCGGGTCAGGGCAACCCCCGGGATCGGTGCAGGCTGGGGGAGGAAGGGATGGAAGTCCCTGCTGGGAGAGGGCTCTGGGGGTGCTGGTGGGTGACAAATGGGACACGAGCCAGCCCTCTGCCCAGAGCTGGAGGCAGCACTGCAGGGGGGGTCTCAGCTGAGCGGAGCAGAGGGGCAGAACCCCCCTGCCCTGCTGCCCACGCTGTGGGATGAGCCAGGACACGGGGGGGTTGTGGGCTGTGAGCTCCCATTGCTGGCTCCCATCCTGCTTTTCATCCCCCACTATCCCCATGGCCTTGGATGCAGGGCTGCTCTCCATCTCTTCAGCCCCGAGCCTGGCCCTTGAGATCTGGGGGCATTTGACACCCGCTGGCTCCTTTGATCCCCTTTCCCATCCCTCCCAGAGCCCAGGGAAGGACTGAGGGGCCTTGGCTGATTGTCCCTGACCCTCCCCTGCCCCGACACCAAGCTGTGCTCCTTGGGGAGGGTGCTTGGACAGCCCCAGTCAGACCCTGTTTCCCACTGTGCCCCCAAACTGTGCCAGCAGTGCCAGGGCCTGTCCCTGCCTGTGATCCCAGCACGGACACGCAGCAGGACTGTGCCCAAGCTGCCGGAGCACTCAGGCCTTGCACCCACAGAGGGCTGGCAAGGGGGGTGTGGAGCTGCAAAGAGCAGCTGTGGAAAGAGCAGGAGCCCCTGGCCCTGGCCCTGCTGCTGGGCTGGGAATCTCTTCCCTCCTCCTCTGCACAAAGGCACTGCCCCTGCAGCTCCAGAGAAGGGCTGAGGAAGCATCTTGGACACACAGGTCATTGCAGGGCACTTGATTTTCTTGAAATACACAGGGATCGTGGCACCTCAGTGTGTCTGTACACAGCAATGGTAGGTACTGGTGTAGCAATGGAATGACTAATGACAGTCCTTTATGGAAAACAGTAACACAAGTGAAGAAAAAAAAGGAATGCAAATATAAAATACCCCAATACAACAACAACAAAATGGACAACAACAAAATGACACAAAGCAGTCTGACATCCTGGATGCTGTGAAGAAGAAAAAAGGCACTTCATTGCTTCTGAAAAGCATCCAGTCATTTTCCTCCAGGCACCCTTGAGGTCCTGGTTCCTCCTGGGGGGGTTCAGTGCTGGAGGCACCACCGAGTCCAGAACTGACCTCAGCAGTTCCAGCAGCGGGGAGGAGATGGAGGGGGGCTTCAGGTGGGCAAACCTGACAGTGCTGACAAACAGGGAGACCACAGCCAGGGGAGGGAGGCCCATGGAAAAGGCTCTAAAAATCCCTCCCCGAAGTTCACGCTCTCTGCACTTTGGGGTTCTGGGGGTCCCCCCGTTCAGGCTGTTGCAGGTCCCTCGTGTTTTGGGGGCCCCCTCTCCGGGTTCTGCCTTTTCCGGGCTGCTGGAGATGCCGGGAATCCCAGGGGTCCCCCCTCTCGGAGCCCCCTCTTCCAGGGGCCGGGGGTCCCCGGCCCCCCCACCCCTCTGGGCTCCCCCTCTCCGCGCTTCCCCTCCCGCCCCCCCAGGCTGCCGGGGGTCCCCCAGCTCCGCTGTCGCCCCTCTCTGCTCTCCCCACTCCGGGGACCCTAAAAAAGGGGCTCGTCGCGTCCCCCCCCGCCGGCACCGGGCTGACAATGGGGGCGGTGGGGCCTGACCCCGCAACACCGACCCCCACCGCGGGGGGTCGCCGCATCCCTCCGCCCACCTCCCGCCTCTGCCGGGAAACCACCCCGGGATCCCCCCCAACAAAACACCAACGGACCCACCAGTAAGGGAAGCCCTGCAAGTGCCTCGACTGCAGGAAGAGCTTCATCTGCTGCTCCAACTCCATCACCTGTCGGAGGACTCACCTTGGGAACAGGTGACCCACATTCCCAGTGACCCACCTTGGGAACAGACTTGGTGACCCACATTCCCAGTGACCCACGTTGGGAACAGGTTTGGTGACCCACATTCCCAGTGACCCACGCTGGGGAGCCCCCGGTTGGTGGACTGTGGCAGGATAGTCCCATGTGTGATTTGTGTGGGCACGGACCCAGTTACACACAGGGCATGCGGCTGAATCAAATTTATTAAGAACAACATGAGCTGATACAGACAGTCCAAACTGTGACACGTCATGACGTGACCTCTCAGCCAGTGACATTCGAGCACTCCTTGTGCATGTGCAGCAGAGCACCGAAGGAACTACAAGTCCCAGAATGCCTTGTGGCACTTCCTGTAATATAAATCACTACATTTCCCCTTTATTATAATTAGAATGAGTTACAGAACAATTTTTAAACCTTTTTCGTAAACATTTCTTAACATAAACAAACTTTTCTTAAGCATTTATAAAAACCAGGGCCTAATGCAGTAAGGCCTTTATTAAAACTGGTCACAACCTTATTAACTGTGTCACTTTCAATTATTCAGGGTTTGTAAATGTGGTTTGTGTAAGACTTTTTATCTGAGGGTATTTATGTAACTGGGAGAGAAACATCAATTTTATCTCAAAGGGAAGTGTGTCAGGTTATGGGTGTTGTGTTCAATTGTATTTGCTGGGGTTGAGGTAGTGTTATTGTATGACTGTATTTTATTTAAGGCATCTCTGGCATAAAGTGGGTTTGAATTCACTCTCATACGTACGTCCACGCAACGTTCCTCATTCATACGTAGGTGGCCACTTCTCAGTCTCTCCTCACACATGCACACTTAAGCCTTTTATTATGTCTCTGTACTTCAGTCACGTAGTTCAGGTCTGGTAGTGGTCATTAGTTATGTGTTTCTTTGATTCCAGTTTCTTCATCTGTCACTTCTGTTGATTGCTCTTGCTCTGAAGAAGGGCTAATATAAGGCCTGACACATCTGGAAGGAATCCATTGTAATTTACCTGTGGATACACAGGCATCTCCCCTCCCCCACGTTACGAGGTCCACTGGTCCTGACCATTGCCCTGATATTAAATATTTATCATGACTGGTGGTTTGGGAGAGGAAAGTACCTGAGATTCGTGTTGACACTCGTTACCTGCCGTGATCTGTGTCATCACAGTTTAAGAAATTTAGGACATATGACACTTTCCACAGGTGTTCCTGGGACTATAGATAGATTCCCCCCTTTTTTGTTTTTGCAGCATTCCCTTCAATGTCCAGTGTGCTCTCTCCACCATAGCTTGTCCCGTGGGTGAATGTGGTCTGCCTGTGGAATGAAATATCCCCCAATCCATGAGAAATGTTTTGACCTTTGAGGAACAATAGGCAGGAGCATTGTCTGTCTTTATGGTTTTTGGAATTCCCAAAGTTGCGAAGCAACTAAGCCAGTGTCGGAAAACATCCCTTGCCTTTTCCCCAGGGTGTGCAGTGGCATTTATGTGTTTGGAATGTGTGTCTGCTGTGACATGGACATACTTTAGCTGACCAAGTTCAGCTCTGTGAGTAACGTCCGTTTGCCAAATTCCATTGGCTGCTGTGCCTCGGGGATCAACCCCTTCCTCAGATGGCACTGGGGCAATTTGCTGCCAGTCAGGACATGACATGCTGATACCTCGAGCTTGATTCACTGTGAGTTGGAACTGCCTCTTTAACGAGCGTGCATTTTGCTGAAAGAAGAGGTGGGAGAGTTTGGCCTGCTCGAGAGTTTTGGGAACTGCAGCAACCACAGCAGCAGCATCTGCTCTTTGATTGCCCTCTGCTCTGGGCCCTGGCAGTTCTGTGTGGGAGTGGGCATGCATTATGTAAAAGTCAAATTTTCTGTGGTTGACAAGGGACCATATAGTACGTATCTCTGTGAACAAATAAGGATTAGTGACATCTCAAAGGAAAGAGGCCTCGAGACGTGAAACCAACCCCGCAGCATAACACGAATCAGTAATGATATTCAGTGGCTGCTCACAAAACAACTCAAAGGCTATGCAGATAGCAGCAAGCTCTAAAACCTGTACAGAGCCTTGGTCTATGGTCTGTACTTGATTGTCCCAGTGTCCTGTGACAGGATTTATCCATGTCACTGCGGTCTTTTTTGACGTCCAGACATGTCAGTAAAAACAGTGATGCCTGATACGGGTTATGGCCGGCAGCGACACGTGGCCATTAGAGGTAGATTCCCCATTTGTGCCCAGAGTCTGTGCTTTGGGAAGTGAATGGAAATGTCACCACTGTAGTCTGCCAACTCAGCGTGAAATCCAGCGTCCTCTGCGAGAAGCCAGTCCAAGTTGTCTTTGGTTGCTGGAATGTAGATGCCAAGTCTCTGAGCAGTTCTGTTATTCCAAGGTTTTTTTGCATCAGTTCATATCCCCCCTTGGAGTCTGTTTTGCCTGTGAAGGTGATCAGGAAGTGACCTCTGCCAGCTCTTGGCCCATGAATGAATCCTTGGCTGGTTTTTTCTCTCCTCTGCCCAGTTGCAGAGGGGAGTGAGAGAGTGGCTTTAGGGGGTCCCTGGCATCCAGGCAGGGCCAACCCACTACAGCTGCTGTCTGTGCCCTGTGACTGGACCTGGTGACAGTGATGGAACGGAGCACGATGATCCTCCCTCCCTTCCCTGGGTGCTGCTGGACAGACCTGGTGTCTGAGCCCAGCGGGAACACCTGATCCCTGTCTGTGCACTTGTCCCTTGAGGGGACAGGCATCCCTCTCGTGCCCAGTCC
The DNA here is from genome assembly GCF_025592945.1 of Manacus candei. Classification (NCBI taxonomy): domain Eukaryota; kingdom Metazoa; phylum Chordata; class Aves; order Passeriformes; family Pipridae; genus Manacus; species Manacus candei. The sequence goes on from NW_026138165.1 coordinate 665,916, forward strand.
TTCAGCCCCTCTGCCACCCACCACCACAGCAATAATTCCTCCCGTCAGACCCCAAAGCCAAACCCCAAAGCCGCCGAGCGCCGGCAGCGCCGGGAGCCAGACCCGGCAAAGGGCTCCTGCCCCTGCGCTCTCCCGGCGGGCGGGAGAAGCCGTGCCTGGAGCCGCTCGCTTTGCGCTGGGCTCTGCTGCCTCTGCCCCTTCCCACCACCCCACCTGCTTTTGGACAAACCTATTTCTTGATCCTGAAATGCGGGGCCGGGCGGGATGGTGTTGCCAGGTCTTCCCGGCTCCTTTTGTTTCTCAGCTCTGCCTGGCTCCGGGGCACGGCTCGGCCTTCGGCTCTCCCCGGCTCTTTTTGGCCTTCGGGTCTCCCCAGCTCCTTCCAGCCCTCAAGAGTTCACAGTGACATCGCTTTTGGGTCCTTTGATATCGGCCCAATGCTGCTCCTCTGTGGCACAACGGGGCCTCCTGGAGCCATGGGGACATTGGGACACTCCAGGGACACATGGAATCAAGGCTGCCCCTTGACCCTGTGGGACCTCGTGGTGAGAGTGGAGAGACAAAACAGTGGAGCCTGAGCGTGTTGATCCAAACTAATCCCATCTCACCTGAAGATGTCCCTGCTAACAGAGGTCCTGTGTGTTCCCTCTGCTCTCTGGGCACTTGCATCCTTTGAGAGCTGCCCATCACTCTGGTAGCCAAGAGCACAGGGCGGGGGATCCCCTGGAGGGGGAGCAGAGACATCTTTCCTAGATCACCTTGCTCAGAGCCCCATCCAACATGGCCTTGACTGTTTGCAGGGATGGGGCATCCACCACCTCCCTGGAAATGTGTTCCTGTGTTTCAGCTTTATAACTATAAAATATTTCTTCCTTATCTCTAGTCTGAACTTACCCTTTTTCAGTATAACTCCCTCACCCCCTGTCCTATTGTGACAGGCCCTACTGAACCCTTTGCCCACATGTCTCTAAAAAACTGCCTTGAAGTACTGGAAGGCCCCAAGGAGGTCTCCCCACAGGCTTTTCTTCTGCAGGCTGAAGAGCCCCCACTCTCTCAGCCTGTCTCCATGCGAGAGGTGCTGCAGCCCTGGGATCCCCTGGGTGGCCTCCTCTGGAAGTGCCCCAAGAGGTGCGTGTCTTTGCTGTGCTGAGGAGCCCATGGAGCTGCAGGAGATGCCAGGGCTGGCAGGGGAATCCCCCCAAGCCATTGCCATTGCGGGTGGGTGCGTTGCAGACAGCCAGAGGAGCCCAGAGCTGGAGGCAGCACTGCAGGGGGGTCTCAGCTGAGCGGAGCAGAGGGGCAGAACCCCCCTGCCCTGCTGCCCACGCTGTGGGATGAGCCCAGGACACTGGGGGGTTGTGGGCTGTGAGCTCCCATTGCTGGCTCCCATCCTGCTTTTCATCCCCCACTATCCCCATGGCCTTGGATGCAGGGTTGCTCTCCATCCCTTCAGCCCTGAGCCTGGCCCTTGAGATCTGGGGGCATTTGACACCCGCTGGCTCCTTTGATCCCCTATCCCATCCCTCCCCGAGCACAGGGAAGGACTGAGGGGCCTTGGCTGATTGTCCCTGACCCTCCCCTGCCCCAACACCAAGCTGTGCTCCTTGGGGATGGTGCTTGGACAGCCCCAGTCAGACCCTGTTTCCCGCTGTGCCCCCAAACCACCGGGTGCCCCAGGGGACGTGGGAACACACATGGACACGGGAAGGCACCCGTGGAGGTGGGAACACACACACCCAGACAGACACAGAGCATTTGTTTTGCTGCAGGGGTTTATTGATTCTTGCAGGGAAATTGCCAGGGCACCCAGGGGATCAGGGGGGTCCTCCAGGGATGATCATCTCCTCATGCCACTGGAGGGGGCCAGGACAGGGGTGTCACCACCACTTCCAGTCCTGAAAGACAGAGCCCCAAACGTCACCCCCGGTGCCCACAGGGACATGGGAGGGGCCTTGTCCCCACCCTGTCTGTCTGCAGGGAGCTGGGGCAGGAGAAGGGAATTGGATGCTGAGATCCATGTGGCCCCAGAGCCCCCCAGCCCGGGATGCTCTGACACCTCCCCGAGCCCCTCCCTGCCCTCCCGGTGAGCCTGGGGGTCTGCAGAGCCCCCAGTGCAAGGCAAGGCTTGGGGGCAGCTCTGTCCAGCTGCCCCGGGACACGGAGCAGGGACAACCCCCTGCGTGTCCCTCTGCTGTCCCCAAGCTCTGCCCACTGCAGAGGGCTCAGGGACCCCCCAGGGCCCTGCCAGGCTCCTTTGGGGGGCTGAGGAGCCTCCCATATTTCTCACCTGGACATGCAGAGAGGCAGCCGAGCGTCACTGGCGCATCAGCTCCACCTGGTCAGCAACGGGAGGCTGGGGACAAAGGTAGGGTTAGAGACACACTGGGCTGGTTCTGGGACAAACTGGGCTGGACTGGGACACACTGGGATTCTGGGGAGGATGGTGGCCATGAGAGGGGAGGGTCTGTGCCCAGCAGAACTCGGGGTACCCACCTCAGACCTCTTCACTCGACCGATATCCATGCCTCCCTGGAGAGAGAGCGTGAGGTGTCACTGGTCACTGGGGTGTCCCCAGGCCCAGGAGGGATGGGGGGACTACATTTCCCCCCATTTCCCACACTGGGGACATCTCAACTCCAGGACTTACCCCAACACATCCACCTCCTCCTTGTCCCGAGATTGGCTGGGGAAGGAGAGCAAAGGTTTAAGCAGGATTGGCCCCTGTGGGGCTGGGGGAGAGACACGGGTGTCCCCAGACCCCCCAGCCCATGGTTGGCCCCTGGTCTGAGGGGGAAAATCCCTTCTGCTCCCCCCAGCCCCACTGCACCCAGTTTCCCCCGGGATCCCTGTTCCTGCAGGGCCCAGGGTGGGGATGGAGACAAGGAGAGCCAGGGGAATTCAGGGCCTGCAGGAGGGTGGGGGGAGGAGGAGGGCACCCAAAGAGGGTGAAGTGGGGGGAATTGGGGATCCCAGAGGATGGGCATTGGGGTGTGGAAGGGATGGGACTGTGGGGGATGCGGGTGAGGAGGAAGGGATTGCAGTGGAGGGGACCCAGGGAATGAAGCAGGGCAGGGGTGGAGGCAGGAGAAATGGGGAAGGGGAGAAAACTGGAAGGGACTGGGAGGGTCTTTGGGACTGAGGGGTCAAGGAAGGGGATTTCTGGACACGAGTGTTGTGGCAAATGGGAAAGGGAAAGGATTAGAGGAGAAAGAAGGGAAGAAATGGTGTGGGAATGATGCCCAGTGTGTGTGTGGTGGGGTGGACTGGGGTGTGTGGGAATAGAGTGGGGGCCCTGAGGAAGGGCCTTCCCAGTGCACATTGGGGTGGACTGGGGAACACTGGGATGGCCTGGAGGATGGTGGTCACCAGAGGGGAGGGTCTGGGCCCAGCACAAGCCCTGGTACCCACCGGGCCGCCGATCCCGCCTGCCTGTAGAGAGACAAGGAGACATCACTGGTCACTGGGGTGTCCCCAGTGCCAGGAAGGGATGGGGGGCCCAAAGTGCCCCCCACTTCCCACACTGGGTGCCCCCAACTCCCAGACTTACCTCCCCACATTGGACGCTGTCAACCTCAATGGGCTGCAGGAGGAGAGCAAAGGCTTGGTTGGGGTTGGCCTTGTGGGGCTGGGGGGGACACGGGTGTCCCCACCCCCTCCAGCCCCGGCTGCCCCCCGGGCTGAGCGGGGCTCTTTGGGATTGCGGCTCCCAGGCAAGTTGGGGACACCAGTGCAGGGGGAAAGGCAAGGCATTGAGGGCAAAGCCTGGAGGAAAGGCCCTGGGAAGGGGCCATGGCAGGGCATTTCCCAGTTGGTGCCAGTTCAGCCTGGCCAGGCCTTGTCCCACTTGAGCCCAGGGTGGAGCTTGGGCCTGTTTGTCCTCCTTGGACTCCAGTGGGGCTTGGCCCAGTTCCACCCAGTTTGGGTTGGGCCTTTGCCTTGGCTGGGAAAGAGAGGAGATGGTGGGGAGATGCCCCAGGGGACCAAGAGGATGGGAGAGGGGAGGCCCAAAAAGGTGGGATTTGGGGTCAGAAAGAGCAGGAAGCGTTGGGACTGTGCCAGGACGGAGCCGGGTGCAAGCATCCCGTGAGGAAGCGGAGCTGCAGCAGCAGGAGTTGAATTGTGGGAAGGGGAAGGAGAGAGGGAATTGTGGTCGGAAGAAAGTGGCCTGGCCTGGGGCTGGGGGTGCTGGGGAGTGCTGGGGGAGCCCCTGGATTGGGAAGGGGCCCATCCCTGAGCCCATGGCCGTGGCATGGGGACCTCACCTTGGCATCTGCCGGGGGGCTCAGCAGGATGGTGAAGAGCAGGACCACGCTGAGCACAGCGACCTTCATCTTCCTCTGGGCCTGGGCAGCGCTGGCTGAGGCTGCACAAGGACAGGAGCACATTTATCCCTGCCGGGACTCCTCCCTGCCCCCTCCCCGAGAGCCCCCGGGGCAAAGCCCGGCTGGGCACAGCCCCCAGCCCTGGCCACAAGCCCAGCCCTGGCACAGAGTCCATCCCGCCTGCGGCACTGATCCAGCCACCTTCCCCGGCATCCCTCCAGCTTCCTGCACGGGGCAGCTGCCCCTGGAAGGGCCCAGGCCCCTGGGGGTGCCAAGGGGGTGGGCAGGGAGCTGAAAGCAGCTGCATACCCTGTGGGGACAATCCCACACAACACAATCCATCCTCCAACAGCTTCCAAAGCCTGATCCCCCCATGTCCTCCTGCCCATCCCTTCCCAGAGCTTTCCCTCTGGGACACCCCAGAGCTCAGCCCAGCCCCAAACCCGGTGTGTCTGAGCACAGTTCTCCCTGTTCCCACTCCAACCCCTTGGCTGAACGCAGGGCTGGCACTGCCCCCCTTCTTGGGGCACCAGGACCCCAGGATCAGGGAAACAGGGAGTTGGGAGATAAAGGGGCTGATGGGCAATGGGCACAGGTGGGTGACTGGGATCTCCAGTCTGGGCAGGCACTGGGGAGCACTGGGCAATGCTGGCCCTGGCACACAAGGGCTGGGCCCAGGGAAGTGCTGGGGTGGTGGCAGTGCCCGGCTCCAGCCCATTTGCGGGCACTGCAGCCCCCAAGTGGTGCAGGCCCAGCCACGGCCTCCCCGAGCAGAGCCCAGAGGGGCAGATGCCCTTTGCTGGCCCTGCCCCTGTCCCAGCTGGGCACACCGTGTCCTCCCGCATCAGCCGGGCCCCGCTCTGCTGAGCTGGCCCAGGCAGGGGGGGCCAGGCACTGGCAGCCCAGCAGGGCTCTGGCTCCACACTGGGCTGGCCCTGGCACACAGCTGCCCCAGTGCCCCTGTCCCCAGGGATGGCCCTGCCCTGCCCTGGGCCCAGCGCTGGCCCTCAGCAGGATGGCACCTTCCCGCCCCACTCTCCCTCCCTCCCCACCCGCCTCACAGGCCCCTCTGGGCTGGGACCCCCGTGGGCACAGATCAAGGACAGCCACTGAGCGGGGGCTCCCGGCACCTGCCACAGCCTCAATTCTCCACTCACCTTTCGCCACGTTTCCGCAACACCTTCCATCCTTACGGGCCCCTGACCACACACAAGAGACCATTGTGGGGCAGCTGGGAAAACATCTCAGCTGAATGACTTGACTATTTGCCTTGCATTTTCCACAGGAGCCGGCAGTGACCTGGAAGATTTTCCTTTTGCCCTTTTCTGCTTCGTGCCTCCTTTGTTGGATAATTGAGGAACGTTGACTGAGGAGGGGCCCAGGGGAGCTGAAGCCGCTCAAGAAAGAGGCATTTACAGCCCCTCAACACCAAAGGTCCCACTCTGGACCATCCAAATTGTGGCATCAGCAGCTCATTGGAAGAGGGAAATGTCCCTAGGGTGGTGTTTGAGAGAGAGATGGACGAGAGACGTGAGCAGGGTGCCTGAGGTGCAGCTGATCCCCCCTGGACTGTCTCCCTCCTTCCCCCTGAGCAGGGCTGGGAGCACCTGGGGAAATTCCCCTGGTTCTTGTAGTCCCTGCTGTGGGATTTTTCCCACCCTCTGGTTACAAATGGATTTGGGGCCTGGTCGTTCTCCTCAGGCCGTGACCCGCAGGGAGGTGTTGTGGTGACTCCCAGAGGGAAAGGGGAGGAGAAAATGGGGGCCTGTTCTCCACACATTTACGTCTCCCTTCCCAATTTCCTGGTGCCCTCAGCTTCCCAGAGTCCCTCAGTAGCTGCAGGAGAGGGGAGGCAGGACCAGACTCAACAGGAGGTCTCTGTCCTGTTGTCCTGGTTTTGACTGGGATAATGGACTGGTTTACAGTCACTGCCCACAACAGGGAATTGTCTCAGCACAGAATCCTGGAATTATGGACTGGTTTGGGTGGGAAGGGACCTTAAAATTCATCCCATGCCACCCCTTGGCATGGGCAGGGACACCTTCCACTAGCCCAGGTTACTCCAAGCCCCGTCCATCCTGGCCTTGGACACTTCCAAAGATGGGGCAGCCACAGCTTCTCAGGGCAACCTGTGCCAGGGCCTCCCCCCTCACAGGGAAAACTTTCTTCCCAATATCCCCCTAAGCCTGCCCTCTGTCAGTGGGAAGCCATTCCCCCTTCTCCCATCCCTACAGGTCCTTGTTCAAATTCCCTCTGCAGCTCTCTGGGAGCCCCTCGAGGCACTGGAAGGGACTCTAAGGCCTCTCTGGAGCCTTCTCTTCTCCAGGATGAACAGTCCCAATTGTCTCCAAAGTAGAGCTGGACCCACCAGCACCCCCAGAGCCCTCTCCCAGCAGGTTCTTCCATCCCTTCCTCCCCCAGCCTGCACCGATCCCGGGGGTTGCCCTGACCCGGCTGCACCACCTTGGTCTTGTCCAACCTCAGCAGATTCCCGTGTGTGCCGGCAAACGGGGGGAAGGGGAATTCACCCGACTCTTGGAGATTTGTTTGTCTACTGGTGCCCCAGGGCAAAACAAAACCCTGTCAGTCCCATCTAGTCTGTCCCATATTCCACCCAGGAACCCTCCACCAAACAGATCCACCAGCTGGGGGGAATTCCAGGGTCCTTTTTCAGGGAATGACATGTCACAGCCAAAGGAAAACCCCTCAGTGGATATTTTCACCAGTTACTCCAGCATCAACAAAACTGGCAGCACCTTTATAAAGGACTCCCTCCAACAGTCTGAGGAATAACACTCTTTATTAATACAAATTGGCACAGGCTAAAGGTTCGTGGTGGTCAGGGACAGGGTCTGGCTGCAAAACCACACTTTGAACAATCTCAAAATTGTTGTTAAAGCAAAGCAAAGCACAACCTCTAAACCAAACCAATCCACAACTACATTAGGAAGCAAAAGCCAGCTCTAGTCCTTCCAAGCAGTGACTAACACGCAGAACTGACACTTCCCACCCAGCACAGGCGTCCCTGAGGGGGAGGAAGGCAGGTTCAACCCCTCCATTGATCCCAGAATTTCAGCGGAAATCTGTCTCCCGTTCTTTCCCCATTTCCAACTCTCTCTTATGCTCTTTCTTTAGGTTTAGGAGGCGTTTGAGGGTTTGTAATGAGAAGTGCTGCAATTGTTTCTGGGTGCCTGGGGAGCTTTGTGGGGCATCGTGACCTTATCCCAGCTGGGAAGCAGCAGCTGGAGTCCCTTTGCTGTCCGGGAAGCAGCAGCTGGTTTTCCTCTCTAATTCCTATTCTATGTTAACTTTTAGCCTTATCTCTCTCTCCACACTCTGGGACCATTTCTCTGGCCTGTCCAGGTCCCCCTGGATGCCATCCCATCTCTCAGGTGTGTCACCTGCCCCGCTCAGCTCAGTGTCACGGGCTCAGGGTGCCCTCCATCCCTTGGCCTCCATCATTAAGGAAGATGCCGGATACTGGGGCCAGGAGTGAGGAATTGGAGGGTGTGGAGTCCAGCTGGGGATTCCTTGCTGGGGATAAGGACAGTGGGATTGGGAAGGGGGCAGCAGTCCTCAGCCTCTGGAGGTGTCTCCTGCAGAGAGGGAAGGACAGGAATGGCTTGGAGAAAGATCTTGCAAGCTCCCGGTGCAGGAGGTGCCCAGGATGAGATGGAATTCCCTGTGCTGGAGGCAATCACATCCCCTTGGGGTGCAGGGGCTGTAAATGCCCCCCCTGAGCGGCTTCACCTCCCCTGGGCCCCTCCTCAGTCAACGTTCCTCAATTATCCAACAAACGAGGCACGAAGCAGAAAAGGGCACAAGGAAAATCTTCCAGGTCACTGCCGGCTCCTGGGGAAAATGCAAGGCAAACAGTCAAGTCATTCAGCTGAGATGTTTTCCCAGCTGCCCCACAATGGTGTCTTGTGTGTGGTCAGGGGCCCGTAAGGATGGAAGGTGTTGCAGAAACGTGGCCAAAGGTGAGTGGAGAATTGAGGCTGTGGCAGGTGCCGGGAGCCCCCGCTCAGTGCCTGTCCTTGATCTGTGCCCACGGGGGTCCCAGCCCAGAGGGGCCTGTGAGGCGGGTGGGGAGGGAGGGAGAGTGGGGCGGGAAGGTGCCATCCTGCTGAGGGCCAGCGCTGGGCCCACAGATATGATGTCATATGAGTGATGTGATGTCACAGAGGAGGATGTGATAGCGCAGGAATGATGTGATGCCACAGTGGAGGATATGATGTCACAGGAGAGATATAGTGTCATATGATGGATGAGACATCATACAGGAGCTTTGATGTAACAGAGGTAGGATGAGATGTCACGGAGGATGCCAGAGTAACTCATGGAAATATACACTGAGAGGTTTTCCCTTTGACTGTGATGTGTCAGTCCCCAAAAAGGGCACTGGAATTCCCCCCCAGCTGCTGGATCTGTTTGTTGGAGGGTTCCTGGGTGGAATATGGGACAGACTAGATGGGACTGACAGGGTTTTGTTTTGCCCTGGGGCACCAGTAGACAAACAAATCTCCAAGAGTCGGGTGAATTCCCCTTCCCCCCGTTTGCCGGCACACACGGGAATCTGCTGAGGTTGGACAAGACCAAGGTGGTGCAGCCGGGTCAGGGCAACCCCCGGGATCGGTGCAGGCTGGGGGAGGAAGGGATGGAAGTCCCTGCTGGGAGAGGGCTCTGGGGGTGCTGGTGGGTGACAAATGGGACACGAGCCAGCCCGGAAACCCCCCGTGTGCGGGGCTCATCCCGGGGCAGGGGAGGAGGGGAATGTGCCCCTCTGCTGCCCTCAGGTGAGACCCCACCTGCAGTGCTGCCTCCAGCTTGGGGGGCCCAGATCAGGAGGAATGGACCTGTGGAGTGGATCCAGAGGAGGCCACAAAGATGCTCGGAGGGCTGGAGCCCCTCTGCTCTGGGGACAGGCTGGGACAACTGGGATTGTTCATCCTGGAGAAGAGAAGGCACCAGAGCGGCCTTAGAGCCCCTTCCAGTGCCTCGAGGGGCTCCCAGAGAGCTGCAGAGGGAATTTGAACAAGGACCTGTAGGGATGGGAGAAGGGGGAATGGCTTCCCACTGACAGAGGGCAGGCTTGGGGGGATATTGGGAAGAAAGTTTTCCCTGTGAGGAGGGAGGCCCTGGCACAGGTTGCCCTGAGAAGCTGTGGCTGCCCCATCCCTGGAAGTGTCCAAGGCCAGGATGGACGGGGCTTGGAGTAACCTGGGCTAGTGGAAGGTGTCCCTGCCCATGCCAAGGGCTGGCGCAGGATGAGTTTTAAGGTCCCTTCCCACCCAACCCAGTGCATGATTCCAGGATTCTGTGCTGAGACAATTCCCTGTTGTGGGCAGCGACTGTAAACCAGTCCATTATCCCAGTCAAAACCAGGACAACAGGACGGACACCTCCTGCTGAGTCTGGTGTCCTCCTCATGCAGCTACTGAGGGATTCTGGGAATACGAGGGCACCAGGAAAATGGGAAGGGAGACGTAAATGTGGGGAGAACAGGGCCCCCTTTTCTCCTCCCCTTTCCCTCTGGGAGTCACCACAACACCTCCCTGTGGGTCACGGCCTGAGGAGAACGACCAGGCCCCAAAACCATTTGGAACCAGAGGGTTGGAAAAATCCCACAGGAGGGACTGCAGGAACAAGAGGAATTTCCCCAGGTGCTCCCAGCCCTGCTCAGGGGGAAGGAGGGAGACAGTCCAGGGGGGATCAGCTGCACCTCAGGCACCCTGCTCACGTCTCTCATCCATCTCTCTCTCAAACACCACCCTAGGGACATTTCCCTCTTCCAATGAGCTGCTGATGCCACAATTTGGATGGTCCAGAGTGGGACCTTTGGTGTTGAGGGGCTGTAAATGCCTCCTTCTTGAGCGGCTTCAGCTCCCCTGGGCCCCTCCTCAGTCAACGTTCCTCAATTATCCAACAAAGGAGGCACGAAGCAGAAAAGGGCAAAAGGAAAATCTTCCAGGTCACTGCCGGTTCCTGTGGAAAATGCAAGGCAAATAGTCAAGTCATTCAGCTGAGATGTTTTCCCAGCTGCCCCACAATGGTGTCTTGTGTGTGGTCAGGGGCCCGTAAGGATGGAAGGTGTTGCAGAAATGTGGCCAAAGGTGAGTGGAGAATTGAGGCTGTGGCAGGTGCCGGGAGCCCCCGCTCAGTGGCTGTCCTTGATCTGTGCCCACGGGGGTCCCAGCCCAGAGGGGCCTGTGAGGCGGGTGGGGAGGGAGGGAGAGTGGGGCGGGAAGGTGCCATCCTGCTGAGGGCCAGCGCTGGGCCCAGGGCAGGGCAGGGCCATCCCTGGGGACAGGGGCACTGGGGCAGCTGTGTGCCAGGGCCAGCCCAGTGTGGAGCCAGAGCCCTGCTGGGCTGCCAGTGCCTGGCCCCCCCTGCCTGGGCCAGCTCAGCAGAGCGGGGCCTGGCTGATGCGGGAGGACACGGTGTGCCCAGCTGGGACAGGGGCAGGGCCAGCAAAGGGCATCTGCCCCTCTGGGCTCTGCTCGGGGAGGCCGTGGCTGGGCCTGCACCACTTGGGGGCTGCAGTGCCCGCAAATGGGCTGGAGCCGGGCACTGCCACCACCCCAGCACTTCCCTGGGCCCAGCCCTTGTGTGCCAGGGCCAGCATTGCCCAGTGCTCCCCAGTGCCTGCCCAGACTGGAGATCCCAGTCACCCACCTGTGCCCATTGCCCGTCAGCCCCTTTATCTCCCAGCTCCCTGTTTCCCTGATCCCGGGGTCCTGGTGCCCCAAGAAGGGGGGCAGTGCCAGCTCTGCATTCAGCCAAGGGGTTGGAGTGGGAACAGGGACAATTGTGCACAGACACGCCGGGTTTGGGGCTGGGCTGAGCTCTGGGGTGTCCCAGAGGGAAAGCTCTGGAAGGGATGGGCAGGAGGACATGGGAGGATCAGGCTTTGGGGGCTGTTGGAGGGTGGATTGTGTTGTGTGGGATTGTCCCCACAGGGTATGCAGCTGCTTTCAGCTCCCTGCCCACCCCCTTGGCACCCCCAGGGGCCTGGGCCCTTCCAGGGGCAGCTGCCCCGTGCAGGAAGCTGGAGGGATGCCGGGGAAGGTGGCTGGATGGGTGCCGCAGGCGGGATGGACTCTGTGCCAGGGCTGGGCTTGTGGCCAGGGCTGGGGGCTGTGCCCAGCTGGGCTTTGCCCCGGGGGCTCTCGGGGAGGGGGCAGGGAGGAGTCCCGGCAGGGATAAATGTGCTCCTGCCCTTGTGCAGCCTCAGCCAGCGCTGCCCAGGCCCAGAGGAAGATGAAGGTCGCTGTGCTCAGCGTGGCCCTGCTCTTCACCATCCTACTGAGTCCCCCGGCAGATGCCAAGGTGAGGCCCCCATGAACCGGCCATGGGCTCAGGGATGGGCCCTTTCCCAATCCAGGGGCTCCCCAGCACTCCCCAGCACCCCCAGCCCCGGGCCAGGCCACTTTCTTCTGGCCACAATTCCCTCTCTCCTTCCCCTTCCCACAATTCAACTCCTGCTGCTGCAGCTCCGCTTCCTCACGGGATGCTTGCACCCGGCTCCGTCCTGGCACAGTCCCAGCGCTTCCTGCTCTTTCTGACCCCAAATCCCACCTTTTTGGGCCTCCCCATCCCATCCTCTTGGTCCCCTGGGGCATCTCCCCACCATCTCCTCTCTTTCCCAGCCAAGGCCAAGGCCCAACCCAAACTGGGTGGAACTGGGCCAAGCCCCAGTTGAGTCCAAGGAGGACAAACAGGCCCAAGCTCCACCCTGGGCTCAAGTGGGACAAGGCCTGGCCAGGCTGAACTGGCACCAACAGGGAAATGCCCTGCCATGGTCCCTTCCCAGGGCCTTTCCTCCAGGCTTTGCCCTCAATGCCTTGCCTTTCCCCCTGCACTGGTGTCCCCAACTTGCCTGGGAGCCGCAATCCCAAAGAGCCCCGCTCAGCCCGGGGGGCAGCCGGGGCTGGAGGGGGTGGGGACACCCGTGTCCCCCCCAGCCCCACAAGGCCAACCCCAACCAAGCCTTTGCTCTCCTCCTGCAGCCCATTGAGGTCGACAGCGTCCAATGTGGGGAGGTAAGTCTGGGAGTTGGGGGGCACCCAGTGTGGGAAGTGGGGGGCACTTTGGGCCCCCCATCCCTTCCTGGCACTGGGGACACCCCAGTGACCAGTGATGTCTCCTTGTCTCTCTACAGGCAGGCGGGATCGGCGGTCCGGTGGGTACCAGGGCTTGTGCTGGGCCCAGACCCTCCCCTCTGGTGGCCACCACCCTCCAGGCCATCCCAGTGCTCCCCAGTCCACCCCAGTGTGCACTGGGGAGGCCCCTTCCTCAGGGCCCCCACTCTATTCCCACACACCCCAGTCCACCCCACCACACACACACAGGCCATCATTCCCACACCATTTCTTCCCTTCTTTCTCCTCTAATCCTTTCCCTTTCCCATTGCCCATGACACTCGTGTCCAGAAATCCCCTTCCTTGACCCCTCAGTCCCAAAGACCCTCCCAGTCCCTTCCAGTTTTCTCCCCTTCCCCATTTCTCCTGCCCCCACCCCTGCCCTGCTTCATTCCCTGGGTCCCCTCCACTGCAATCCCTTCCTCCTCACCCGCATCCCCCACAGTCCCATCCCTTCCACACCCCAATGCCCATCCTCTGGGATCCCCAATTCCCCCCACTTCACCCTCTTTGGGTGCCCTCCTCCTCCCCCCACCCTCCTGCAGGCCCTGAATTCCCCTGGCTCTCCTTGTCTCCATCCCCACCCTGGGCCCTGCAGGAACAGGGATCCCGGGGGAAACTGGGTGCAGTGGGGCTGGGGGGAGCAGAAGGGATTTTCCCCCTCAGACCAGGGGCCAACCATGGGCTGGGGGGTCTGGGGACACCCGTGTCTCTTCCCCAGCCCCACAGGGGCCAATCCTGCTTAAACCTTTGCTCTCCTTCCCCAGCCAATCTCGGGACAAGGAGGAGGTGGATGTGTTGGGGTAAGTCCTGAAGTTGGGATGTCCCCAGTGTGGGAAACGGGGGGAAATGTAGTCCCCCCATCCCTCCTGGGCCTGGGAACACCCCAGTGACCAGTGACACCTCACACTCTCTCTCCAGGGAGGCATGGATATCGGTCGAGTGAAGAGGTCTGAGGTGGGTACCCCGAGTTCTGCTGGGCTCAGACCCTCCCCTCTCATGGCCACCACCCTCCCCAGAATCCCAGTGTGTCCCAGTCCTGCCCAGTGTGTCCCAGAACCAGCCCAGTGTGTCCCAGTTCAACCCAGTTTGTCCCAGTCCAGTCCAGTTCATCCCAGAACCAGCCCAGTGTGTCTCTAACCCTGCCTTTGTCCCCAGCCCCCCGTGGCTGACCAGGTGGAGCTGATGCGCCAGTGACGCTCGGCTGCCTCTCTGCATGTCCAGGTGAGAAATATGGGAGGCTCCTCAGCCCCCCAAAGGAGCCTGGCAGGGCTCTGGGGGGTCCCTGAGCCCTCTGCAGTGGGCAGAGCTTGGGGACAGCAGAGGGACACGCAGGGGGTTGTCCCTGCTCCGTGTCCCGGGGCAGCTGGACAGAGCTGCCCCCAAGCCTGGTCTTGCACTGGGGGCTCTGCAGACCCCCAGGCTCACCAGGAGGGCAGGGAGGGGCTCGGGGAGGTGTCAGAGCTTCCCAGGCTCAGGGGCTCTGGGGCCACATGGATCTCAGCATCCAATTCCCTTCTTCTGCCCCAGCTCCTTGCAGACAGACAGGGTGGGGACAAGGCCCCTCCCATGTCCCTGTGAACACTGAGGGTGACGTTTGGGGCTCTGTCTTTCAGGACTGGAAGTGGTGGTGACACCCCTGTCCTGGCCCCCTCCAGCGGCATGAGGAGATGATCATCCCTGGAGGACCCCCCTGATCCCCTGGGTGCCCTGGCAATTTCCCTGCAAGAATCAATAAACCCCTGCAGCAAAACAAATGCTCTGTGTCTGTCTGGGTGTGTGTGTTCCCACCTCCACGGGTACCTTCCCGTGTCCATGTGTGTTCCCACGTCCCCTGGGGCACCCGGTGGTTTGGGGGCACAGCGGGAAACAGGGTCTGACTGGGGCTGTCCAAGCACCCTCCCCAAGGAGCACAGCTTGGTGTCAGGGCAGGGGAGGGTCAGGGACAATCAGCCAAGGCCCCTCAGTCCTTCCCTGGGCTCTGGGAGGGATGGGAAAGGGGATCAAAGGAGCCAGCGGGTGTCAAATGCCCCCAGATCTCAAGGACCAGGCTCGGGGCTGAAGGGATGGAGAGCAGCCCTGCATCCAAGGCCATGGGGATAGTGGGGGATGAAAAGCAGGATGGGAGCCAACAATGGGAGCTCACAGCCCACAACCCCCCCGTGTCCTGGGCTCATCCCACAGCGTGGGCAGCAGGGCAGGGGAGTTCTGCCCCTCTGCTCCGCTCAGCTGAGACCCCCCTGCAGTGCTGCCTCCAGCTCTGGGCTCCTCTGGCTGTCTGCAACGCACCCACCCGCAATGGCAATGGTTTGGGGGGATTCCCCTGCCAGTCCTGGCATCTCCTGCAGCTCCATGGGCTCCTCAGCACAGCAAAGACACGCACCTCTTGGGGCACTTCCAGAGGAGGCCACCAAGGGGATCCCAGGGCTGCAGCACCTCTCGCATGGAGACAGGCTGAGAGAGTGGGGGCTCTTCAGCCTGCAGAAGAAAAGCCTGTGGGGAGACCTCCTTGGGGCCTTCCAGTACTTCAAGGCAGCTTTTTAGAAACATGTGGGCAAAGGGTTCAGTCGGGCCTGTCACAATAGGACAGGGGGTGAGGGAGTTAAACTAAAAGAGGGTAAGTTCAGACTAGAGATAAAGAGGAAAGATTTTATAGTGAGAATGCTGAAACACAGGAATACGTTTCCAGGCAGGTGTGGATGCTCCATCCCTGCAAACATTCAAGGCCAGGTTGGATGGGGCTCTGAGCAAGGTGATCTAGGAAAGATGTCTCTGCTACCCCTCCAGTGTGGGAGGCGGGTCTAAAGTGGCACAGAGGATGTGCCCAGGTACAGAGCCCAAGGGGCATGCCCCAGAGTTAGTAAACTGGTTGGTTAAGAAAGTCACATGATATGTAAGGATAAAAGAGCGTGCGAGTTTGAATAAATTCTCTTTGTCTCACCATCCACGAGGAGCATCATTCATTCCTTGTTATACAAGGGCCTAACCGCAACACTCCAGGGGATCCCCCCACCTGTGCTCTTGGCTACCAGAGTGATGGGCAGCTCTCAAAGGATGCAAGTGCCCAGAGAGAGCAGAGGGAACACACAGGACCTCTGTTAGCAGGGACATCTTCAGGTGAGGTGGGAATAGTTTGGATCAACATGCTCAGGCTCCACTGTTTTGCCTCTCTGTGGTTGCACAGAACTGTCAGAAGAGACCGATAACCATGAGGTGCCCCAGTGTCACGGGGTGCCTTTGGGTCCCTGAGGCCCTGCATTGTCACAGGCTCCTCCTTGCCATCCAGAGGCCAGGAAGTGTCCGAGGTGCCCCAGGGCACCAGGAGGTCCCGCAGGTCAAGGGGCAGCCTTGATTCCATGTGTCCCTGGAGTGTCCCAATGTCCCCATGGCTCCAGGAGGCCCCGCTGTGCCACAGAGGAGCAGCATTGGGCCGATATCAAAGGACCCAAAAGCGATGTCGCTGTGAACTCTTGAGGGCTGGAAAGAGCAGGAGAGACCCAAAGGCCCAAAAGAGCCGGGGAGAGCCGAAGGCCGAGCCGTGCCCCGGAGCCAGGCAGAGTTGAGAAACAAAAGGAGCTGGGAAGACCTGGCAACACCATCCCGCCCCGGCCCCGCATTTCAGGATCAAGAAATAGGTTTATCCAAAAGCAGGTGGGGTGGTGGGAAGGGGCAGAGGCAGCAGAGCCCAGCGCAAAGCGAGCGGCTCCAGGCACGGCTTCTCCCGCCCGCCGGGAGAGCGCAGGGGCAGGAGCCCTTTGCCGGGTCTGGCTCCCGGCGCTGCCGGCGCTCGGCGGCTTTGGGGTTTGGCTTTGGGGTCTGACGGGAGGAATTATTGCTCTGGTGGTGGGTGGCAGAGGGGCTGAAGGACTGGGCACGAGAGGGATGCCTGTCCCCTCAAGGGACAAGTGCACAGACAGGGATCAGGTGTTCCCGCTGGGCTCAGACACCAGGTCTGTCCAGCAGCACCCAGGGAAGGGAGGGAGGATCATCGTGCTCCGTTCCATCACTGTCACCAGGTCCAGTCACAGGGCACAGACAGCAGGTGTGGTGGGTGTGCCCTGCCTGGACACCAGGGACCCCCTAAAACCGCTCTCTCACTCCCCTCTGCAACTGGGCAGAGGAGAGAAAAAACCAGCCAAGGATTCATTCATGAGCCAAGAGCTGGCAGAGGTCACTTCCTGATCACCTTCACAGGCAAAACAGACTCCAAGGGGGGATATGAACTGATGCAGAAAAACCTTGGAATAACAGAACTGCTCAGAGACTTGGCATCTTTAAGCAGCAAGGTATTTGTTTCTTCAATGCTGGGAGCAAGGCAGCTCCCTGACCTTCCTGGCGTTGTGGAAAACCCCCCTCCTCTGCAGGATCCAGGTTGGAGGTGGGGGGGTTTGGGAGGGCTCAGGAATCCTGGGAGGGGGGAGGGTTGGGGGTCCCAGCAGTGGTTTTGGGGTCCCAGGGGTGGTTTGGGGGTCCCAGGGGTTGTTTGGGGGATATTTTGGGGGTCCCCCCGAGTTTTCCGGCGTTGTGGAAGACCCTCCTCCTCTGCAGGATCCAGGCTGGAGGTGGGGGGTCTTGGGGGTCCCTGGTGGATGCTGGGGGTCCCAGGGAGTCAGGTTAGTTTGAGGGTCCCAGGGGTGGTTTGGAGCTCCTTGAGGGGTTCAGGGGGTGTTTTTGGTGGTCCCCCTGACCTTCCTGGCATTGTGTAAGACCCCCCCTTCTCTGAAGGATACAGGATGAGGGTGGAGGGGATTGGGGTCCCTGGTGGATGTTGGGGGTCCCAGGAGAGGTTTGAGGGTCCCGGGGGGGGTTGGGGGGATATTTTGGGGGTTCCCTGGCCATTCCAGGCTGGGCACTTGAGGCTGTGGGTGCAGGCAGGGAGGGGGGAGTGCCCAGGGGGGTCCCCGTGACCCCCAGGGCCAGCGAGGAGCTCCACTGTGGGTTCAGGGTGTCGATCTGCACCTGAGTGATGTCACCATGATGTCACCGTGATGCCATCGACAACCGCAGTGATGTCATCAACACACGGAGTGATGTCATCACACAGTTACCCCCAAACGTCAGCGTGTTACCCTGTGATGTCACTACATTCCCCTGTGACATCAGCACTCTCCCTATGACATCAGCACATTCTCCTGTGACACCATTGCGTTCCCCTATGACATCACCATGTTCCCCTGTGTGTTGCCCGTGTATTTTGGTGCTGAAAAAAAATCTCCGGAGCAGTTAATTAGGGGTGAGATAAGAAAGGGCTTATTTGCCAAGGCAGTAGGCGATATAAGACGCGCGCGCTCCGGCCATGCCTGAGAGGTTACATTTTATAAATTATCCATCCAATCCCAGATGTGTCCACCCTTTGGCCCTTCCTCTGGTCCGCCCCGGGCCCTCCCCCTGAGAAATGGGTCTGGGGTGTATTTTGGGACCCCCCCTTCATCATCCTCATCATCCTCAGAGCACAAAGGGTACATTGTTACCTAGTTTTTGACCGTACTCTGTGGTTTAGGCCCTGATACGCTGTTCTCCAAACAGTCTGGGCCTTTGCCTTGACAAAAGACTAAACACTGCTACTGAATTCAGGGGTAGGTTTGATACGGGAACATAGAATGGGGTAAGAGGGTTAGGGAATGTGTAAACAAGGGAAAGGAACAAGGGACAAAGGGGTTTCTGCTTTTAAAACCTACCTATAAAACTTTACAAGTCTTACAAATATCAGAAAAATAAAAAACCATTAAGGGCTTAAGGCATCATGACATCATCACATTCCCCTGTGACACCATCACATTCCCCTGTGACATCACCACGTTTCCTATGACATCTGTGTTCCCCTATGACATCACCATGTTCCCCTGTGACATCATCACATTCCCCTGTGACATTATCACATTCCTCTGTGACATCACCACATTTTCTATGACATCTGTGTTCCCCTATGACATCACCATATTCCCCTATGACATCCCCACCTTCCCCTATGACATCACCATGGCCAACTATGACATCACCATGTTAATCTATGACATCACCATTTCCCCTATGACATCAGAGTGTTTCCATCACCATGCCCCCATGACCTCACCATGCCCCCATGACCTCACCATGCCCCCATGACATCACCACATGCCCTATGACATCACCACATTCCCTTGTGACACCACCACACTGCCCTACGACATCACCACATTCCCCTGTGACATCACCACGCTCCCCTGTGACGTCACCAGGGAGGGGTACATGGAAGAGGCGGCTGGGGGGAGGGGCTGCCCCACGACCACCAGCCCCTGGTTGTAGCTGGAGAGCCTGGAGGCCGTTCTGTTCCCGTTGGACAGCAGGATGTTCTTCCCGTGGCACCCCAGGAACATGGGGGGGCACAAGGGAGGTCACAGGGGGGTCACAGTTGGGGATGGGCCCTCTCACTGCCCTCCCACTTCCTCCCAGTGCCTCCCAGTCCCTCCCAGTGCCCCCCAATTGCTCCCAGTCCCCTCCCAGTCAAACACGGGGCCTCCCAGTTTGTCCCACTCATTCCCTTCCCAGTCCGCTCCAGTCCTTCCCAATCTCCCCCAGTCCCTCCCAGTTACCCCCAGTTGCTCCCAATCCCCTCCCAGTCCCCCTCAGTCCCTCCTCATCCCTCCCAGTCCCTCCCAGTCCCCCCCAGTTCCCCCTAGCCTCACCCAGGCCCTTCAAGTCACTTCCCAGTCCCTCCCAATCCCTCCCAGTCCCCCCAGTCCCTCTCAGTGCCCCCAGTCCCTCTCAGTGCCCCCCAGTCCCCCCCAGTCTCCACAGTGATGAATGTGATGTCACAGGGGAGTTGTGATGTCACAGGGGAGATGTGATGTCACGGGAAGGATGTGATGTCATAGGAAAGATGTGATGTCACCACAAGGACGTGAAGTAACAGGGATGATATAATATCACAGGAAGGATGTGATGTCATATGATGAATGTGATGTCACAGAGGAGGATTGATGCCTATTTTGCCCCCCAAAAAGGCGCAGAAAACTGCTCAGAGACAAATTTTAGTCTTTAAGCAGCGAGGTATGTTTATTGAGCAACGTTGGAGAGCAGCCAGCTGGCGCTGGACAAAACTGCTCTGTCTCTCCAGTGAATTCACAGGTTTTTATACCATTTTTACAGGTGATCGCAACATGTTTATATACATATTCATATAATTGCAACATCTGATTATAATATTCATAATAGGCGGAGTCTAGGCGGAGTTGGAGGCGTGGTCTTCAATTTGGGGAGAATTCGAGACGGTCGTTCCTGTTTCTTCATCCTTTGGTGGTCGTTTTTACTCCTCTTCCTTGACTGAACTTTTCAACTTTCTTGGTTTTGGCAGGCTTAATGGTGCATTTTGCAATATTCTTGGACCCAAATCCTATTTTTCCCCCTTATCTTACTCAGGTTGGGGGGGGGTGTGCATTCTTTCAGTGTACAGTACCATCTATCCTCTATCTCTAAGTGCATCCTAGCTAAGTTTTGGCAAGGTTCTTTGTGCTTTCGTTTATACTTATATTTTTATATACTGCTTATATTCCTATATTCTGCTTAGATTTTAGCTCTACTTGTTTTCTAGGTCTTGTCTGGCTTCAGGATGTGATGTCAAACAGGAGGATTTGATGTCACAGGGGAGCTGTGATGCCATGGGAGAAGATGTGATGTCACAGGAAGGATGTGATGCCACAGAGGAGATGTGATGTCCCAGAGAAGGATGTGATGTCACAGGAAAGTTGTGATGTCACAGGGGAGCTGTCACGTCATAGCAGAGATGTGATGTCACAGAAACGATGTGATGTCACAGGAAGGATGTGACGTCACTGTGGTGGGGGAAAAAAAAGTTTTTCCCCTGGAGTTAAAAACATGGTAACCCCTGAGGGGGTGGTGTCTCTCTTGGGGTTGACCCAATCAGCACTCCTGCAAAATTAAACATATCCCATCAGACAGGAAAAGGAGGATGATGTAGTTGTTGGAGAAGAAGTGGCCATGTTCTGAAGCCATGAGGAGAGGGGGCAGGAGCCCCACTGGGGGCCACGGCCCCTCAGCCCCCAGCTGGGGTCAGAGAAACTCAGAAACAGTGTTAAACTGACCCAGGGCTGTGACTGAGAAGCTGGGAGTCTTTCTCCACTGGGAGTGGGCAGCAGAAGACGGAAAGGCGGTGGCAGAGACAGCACTGAGCAGAGGCTATGGCAGAAAGCCCAGGAGATCAGAAACAAGCATGCAGCTGAGCAGAGAGACAGAGAGATGTCTGAAGGAGAGACAGAGCCGGCAACAGAGCAAGACTAAGCTCGACAGAGACAGAGTTTGGGGAAAGAACTGAATCCAAAATACCCCAAAACCCCTCTGAGACCTCCCAGAGAGGAGGAGGGGGTGGACTCCCACTTGAGGGGAGTCTTGGAATGCAGCAGCAATGGGGAGAGAGGAGCTGAGAGCTCGGACACGTCCCGGAGCTGGAGCGGGACGGGCAGAAGGAATGCGGAGGAGGGCCTCGCCCCCGCTGCTGCCCAGCTGGCAGCCTGAGACAGAGCACAGGAGCTCTGATGGACCGCTCCAGGCAAAGACTTTCAACTGAAAGCTGCCCTAACGTTCTGGCTCAGGGGAGCTTGAATCCCCTGAGGAAGGGACTGTCACAAAGCCCCCTGCACTTCATGATATAACACGGTGAGGCGAGCCTGTCCCTGCTATCGCAGTCCACGGAAGAGAGAGAGACCTTTGATTGGAGTCGAGGAGCCGAGAGGGGTGAGAGGAGACCCCCGTGGTGTCTATTGGAAAGAGATCCAGCTACAACAATCCAGCTACAGCTGCTGCATGGAAGAAGAGAGACACTGCTGCTCATGAGTGGAAAAGATCTTTTCCTTCTTCCCTTCTGAACATTTATTGGAGAGAGAAGATATTTGATCCAATGTAAATACTGATTAATCATAGGAGAGACAGTTAGGATTATGTATATGATGTATTATAATATTTATTTTGTAGTGATTGTAATAAAATTCCCTTCATCCCATATTGAGTCTTCTGTGTGTCTGGGAAACCCCTCTCACACTGGGGTGAGATGTGGGAGGGGGCTTGGACCTGGGAATTGGATTTTAGGGGTCTCAAACTACGACAGTCACAGAGGAGGATGTGATGTCACAGAGGAGGATGTGATGTCACAGAGGAGGATGTGATGTCACAGAGGAGGATGCTCCTCAGTCTCTGCAGGCAAGGGGGGCTGGCACTGCCCCCCTTCTTGGGGCACCAGGAGCCCGGGATCAGGGAAACAGGGAGCTGGGAGATAAAGGGGCTGATGGGCAATGGGCACAGCCGGGTGACTGGGATCTCCAGTCTGGGCAGGCACTGGGGAGCACTGGGCAATGCTGGCCCTGGCACACAAGGGCTGGGCCCAGGGAAGTGCTGGGGTGGTGGCAGTGCCCGGCTCCAGCCCATTTGCGGGCACTGCAGCCCCCAAGTGGTGCAGGCCCAGCCACGGCCTCCCCGAGCAGAGCCCAGAGGGGCAGATGCCCTTTGCTGGCCCTGCCCCTGTCCCAGCTGGGCACACCGTGTCCTCCCGCATCAGCCGGGCCCCGCTCTGCTGAGCTGGCCCAGGCAGGGGGGGCCAGGCACTGGCAGCCCAGCAGGGCTCTGGCTCCACACTGGGCTGGCCCTGGCACACAGCTGCCCCAGTGCCCCTGTCCCCAGGGATGGCCCTGCCCTGCCCTGGGCCCAGCGCTGGCCCTCAGCAGGATGGCACCTTCCCGCCCCACTCTCCCTCCCTCCCCACCCGCCTCACAGGCCCCTCTGGGCTGGGACCCCCGTGGGCACAGATCAAGGACAGCCACTGAGCGGGGGCTCCCGGCACCTGCCACAGCCTCAATTCTCCACTCACCTTTGGCCACGTTTCCACAACACCTTCCATCCTTACGGGTCCCTGACCACACACAAGACACCATTGTGGGGCAGCTGGGAAAACATCTCAGCTGAATGACTTGACTATTTACCTTGCATTTTCCCCAGGAGCCGGCAGTGACCTGGAAGATTTTCCTTTTGCCCTTTTCTGCTTCGTGCCTCCTTTGTTGGATAATTGAGGAACATTGACTGAGGAGGGGCCCAGGGGAGCTGAAGCCGCTCAAGAAGGAGGCATTTACAGCCCCTCAACACCAAAGGTCCCACTCTGGACCATCCAAATTGTGGCATCAGCAGCTCATTGGAAGAGGGAAATGTCCCTAGGGTGGTGTTTGAGAGAGAGATGGATGAGAGATGTGAGCAGGGTGCCTGAGGTGCAGCTGATCCCCCCTGGACTGTCTCCCTCCTTCCCCCTGAGCAGGGCTGGTAGCACCTGGGGAAATTCCTCTTGTTCCTGCAGTCCCTCCTGTGGGATTTTTCCAACCCTCTGGTTCCAAATGGTTTTGGGGCCTGGTCATTCTCCTCAGGCCGTGACCCACAGGGAGGTGTTGTGGTGACTCCCAGAGGGAAAGGGGAGGAGAAAAGGGGGCCCTGTTCTCCCCACATTTACGTCTCCCTTCCCATTTTCCTGGTGCCCTCGTATTCCCAGAATCCCTCAGTAGCTGCATGAGGAGGACACCAGACTCAGCAGGAGGTGTCCGTCCTGTTGTCCTGGTTTTGACTGGGATAATGGACTGGTTTACAGTCACTGCCCACAACAGGGACTTGTCTCAGCACAGAATCCTGGAATCATGCACTGGGTTGGGTGGGAAGGGACCTTAAAACTCATCCTGCGCCAGCCCTTGGCATGGGCAGGGACACCTTCCACTAGCCCAGGTTACTCCAAGCCCCGTCCATCCTGTCCTTGGACACTTCCAGGGATGGGGCAGCCACAGCTTCTCAGGGCAACCTGTGCCAGGGCCTCCCTCCTCACAGGGAAAACTTTCTTCCCAATATCCCCCCAAGCCTGCCCTCTGTCAGTGGGAAGCCATTCCCCCTTCTCCCATCCCTACAGGTCCTTGTTCAAATTCCCTCTGCAGCTCTCTGGGAGCCCCTCGAGGCACTGGAAGGGGCTCTAAGGCCGCTCTGGTGCCTTCTCTTCTCCAGGATGAACAATCCCAGTTGTCCCAGCCTGTCCCCAGAGCAGAGGGGCTCCAGCCCTCCGAGCATCTTTGTGGCCTCCTCTGGATCCACTCCAACAGGTCCATTCCTCCTGATCTGGGCCCCCCGAGCTGGAGGCAGCACTGCAGGTGGGGTCTCACCTGAGGGCAGCAGAGGGGCACATTCCCCTCCTCCCCTGCCCCGGGATGAGCCCCGCACACGGGGGGTTTCCGGGCTGGCTCGTGTCCCATTTGTCACCCACCAGCACCCCCAGAGCCCTCTCCCAGCAGGGACTTCCATCCCTTCCTCCCCCAGCCTGCACCGATCCCGGGGCTTGCCCTGACCCGGCTGCACCACCTTGGTCTTGTCCAACCTCAGCAGATTCCCGTGTGTGCTGGGAAACGGGGGGAAGGGGAATTCACCCGACTCTTGGAGATTTGTTTGTCTACTGGTGCCCCAGGGCAAAACAAAACCCTGTCAGTCCCATCTAGTCTGTCCCATATTCCACCCAGGAACCCTCCAACAAACAGATCCAGCAGCTGGGGGGGAATTCCAGTGCCCTTTTTGGGGACTGACACATCACAGTCAAAGGGAAAACCTCTCAGTGTATATTTCCATGAGTTACTCTGGCATCCTCCGTGACATCTCATCCTACCTCTGTTACATCAAAGCTCCTGTATGATGTCTCATCCATCATATGACACCATATCTCTCCTGTGACATCATATCCTCCACTGTGGCATCACATCATTCCTGCGCTATCACATCCTCCTCTGTGACATCACATCACTCATATGACATCATATCTGTGGGCCCAGCGCTGGCCCTCAGCAGGATGGCACCTTCCCGCCCCACTCTCCCTCCCTCCCCACCCGCCTCACAGGCCCCTCTGGGCTGGGACCCCCGTGGGCACAGATCAAGGACAGGCACTGAGCGGGGGCTCCCGGCACCTGCCACAGCCTCAATTCTCCACTCACCTTTGGCCACATTTCTGCAACACCTTCCATCCTTACGGGCCCCTGACCACACACAAGACACCATTGTGGGGCAGCTGGGAAAACATCTCAGCTGAATGACTTGACTGTTTGCCTTGCATTTTCCCCAGGAGCCAGCAGTGACCTGGAAGATTTTCCTTGTGCCCTTTTCTGCTTCGTGCCTCGTTTGTTGGATAATTGAGGAACGTTGACTGAGGAGGGGCCCAGGGGAGGTGAAGCCGCTCAGGGGGGGCATTTACAGCCCCTGCACCCCAAGGGGATGTGATTGCCTCCAGCACAGGGAATTCCATCTCATCCTGGGCACCTCCTGCACCGGGAGCTTGCAAGATCTTTCTCCAAGCCATTCCTGTCCTTCCCTCTCTGCAGGAGACACCTCCAGAGGCTGAGGACTGCTGCCCCCTTCCCAATCCCACTGTCCGTGCCCTTATCCCCAGCAAGGAATCCCCAGCTGGACTCCACACCCTCCAATTCCTCACTCCTGGCCCCAGTATCCGGCATCTTCCTTAATGATGGAGGCCAAGGGATGGAGGGCACCCTGAGCCCGTGACACTGAGCTGAGCGGGGCAGGTGACACACCTGAGAGATGGGATGGCATCCAGGGGGACCTGGACAGGCCAGAGAAATGGTCCCAGAGTGTGGAGAGAGAGATAAGGCTAAAAGTTAACATAGAATAGGAATTAGAGAGGAAAACCAGCTGCTGCTTCCCGGACAGCAAAGAGACTCCAGCTGCTGCTTCCCAGCTGGGATAAGGTCACGATGCCCCACAAAGCTCCCCAGGCACCCAGAAACAATTGCAGCACTTCTCATTACAAACCCTCAAACTCCTCCTAAACCTAAAGAAAGAGCATAAGAGAGAGTTGGAAATGGGGAAAGAACGGGAGACAGATTTCCGCTGAAATTCTGGGATCAATGGAGGGGTTGAACCTGCCTTCCTCCCCCTCAGGGACGCCTGTGCTGGGTGGGAAGTGTCAGTTCTGCGTGTTAGTCACTGCTTGGAAGGACTAGAGCTGGCTTTTGCTTCCTAATGTAGTTGTGGATTGGTTTGGTGTAGAGGTTGTGCTTTGCTTTGCTTTAACAACAATTTTGAGATTGTTCAAAGTGTGGTTTTGCAGCCAGACCCTGTCCCTGACCACCACGAACCTTTAGCCTGTGCCAATTTGTATTAATAAAGAGTGTTATTCCTCAGACTGTTGGAGGGAGTCCTTTATAAAGGTGCTGCCAGTTTTGTTCATGCTGGAGTAACTGGTGAAAATATCCACTGAGGGGTTTTCCTTTGGCTGTGACATGTCATTCCCTGAAAAAGGACCCTGGAATTCCCGCCAACTGGTGGATCTGTTTGGTGGAGGGTTCCTGGGTGGAATATGGGACAGACTAGATGGGACTGACAGGGTTTTGTTTTGCCCTGGGGCACCAGCAGACAAACAAATCTCCAAGAGTCGGGTGAATTCCCCTTCCCCCCGTTTCCCGGCACACACGGGAATCTGCTGAGGTTGGACAAGACCAAGGTGGTGCAGCC
Source organism: Manacus candei (assembly GCF_025592945.1). Taxonomy (NCBI): domain Eukaryota; kingdom Metazoa; phylum Chordata; class Aves; order Passeriformes; family Pipridae; genus Manacus; species Manacus candei. The sequence goes on from NW_026138165.1 coordinate 691,903, forward strand.
GGGTCAGGGCAACCCCCGGGATCGGTGCAGGGTGGGGGAGGAAGGGATGGAAGTCCCTGCTGGGAGAGGGCTCTGGGGGTGCTGGTGGGTCCAGTTCTTCTTTGGGGACAATTGGGATTGTTCATCCTGGAGAAGAGAAGGTTCCAGAGAGGCCTTAGAGCCCCTTCCAGTGCCTCGAGGGGCTCCCAGAGAGCTGCAGAGGGATTTTGGACAAGGAGCTGTAGGGATGGGAGAAGGGGGAATGGCTTCCCACTGACAGAGGGCAGGCTTAGGGGGATATTGGGAAGAAAGTTTTCCCTGTGAGGGGGGAGGCCCTGGCACAGGTTGCCCTGAGAAGCTGTGACTGCCCCATCTTTGGAAGTATCCAAGGCCAGGATGGACGGGGCTTGGAGTAACCTGGGCTAGTGGAAGGTGTCCCTGCCCATGCCAAGGGGTGGCATGGGATGAATTTTAAGGTCCCTTCCCACCCAAACCAGTCCATAATTCCAGGATTCTGTGCTGAGTCAATTCCCTGTTGTGGGCAGTGACTGTAAACCAGTCCATTATCCCAGTCAAAACCAGGACAACAGGACAGAGACCTCCTGTTGAGTCTGGTCCTGCCTCCCCTCTCCTGCAGCTACTGAGGGACTCTGGGAAGCTGAGGGCACCAGGAAATTGGGAAGGGAGACGTAAATGTGTGGAGAACAGGCCCCCATTTTCTCCTCCCCTTTCCCTCTGGGAGTCACCACAACACCTCCCTGTGGGTCACGGCCTGAGGAGAACGGCCAGGCCCCAAAACCATTTGGAACCAGAGGGTGGGAAAAATCCCACAGCAGGGACTACAAGAACCAGGGGAATTTCCCCAGGTGCTGCCAGCCCTGCTCAGGGGGAAGGAGGGAGACAGTCCAGGGGGGATCAGCTGCACCTCAGGCACCCTGCTCACATCTCTCATCCATCTCTCTCTCAAACACCACCCTAGGGACATTTCCCTCTTCCAATGAGCTGCTGATGCCACAATTTGGATGATCCAGAGTGGGACCTTTGGTGTTGAGGGTCTGTAAATGCCTCTTTCTTGAGCGGCTTCAGCTCCCCTGGGCCCCTCCTCAGTCAACGTTCCTCAATTATCCAACAAAGGAGGCACGAAGCAGAAAAGGGCAAAAGGAAAATCTTCCAGGTCACTGCCGGCTCCTGGGGAAAATGCAAGGCAAATAGTCAAGTCATTCAGCTGAGATGTTTTCCCAGTTGCCCCACAATGGTCTCTTGTGTCTGGTCAGGGGCCCGAAAGGATGGAAGGTGTTGCAGAAATGTGGCCAAAGGTGAGTGGAGAATTGAGGCTGTGGCAGGTGCCGGGAGCCCCCGCTCAGTGGCTGTCCTTGATCTGTGCCCACGGGGGTCCCAGCCCAGAGGGGCCTGTGAGGCGGGTGGGGAGGGAGGGAGAGTGGGGCGGGAAGGTGCCATCCTGCTGAGGGCCAGCGCTGGACCCAGGGCAGGGCAGGGCCATCCCTGGGGACAGGGGCACTGGGGCAGCTGTGTGCCAGGGCCAGCCCAGTGTGGAGCCAGAGCCCTGCTGGGCTGCCAGTGCCTGGCCCCCCCTGCCTGGGCCAGCTCAGCAGAGCGGGGCCCGGCTGATGCGGGAGGACACGGTGTGCCCAGCTGGGACAGGGGCAGGGCCAGCAAAGGGCATCTGCCCCTCTGGGCTCTGCTCGGGGAGGCCGTGGCTGGGCCTGCACCACTTGGGGGCTGCAGTGCCCGCAAATGGGCTGGAGCCGGGCACTGCCACCACCCCAGCACTTCCCTGGGCCCAGCCCTTGTGTGCCAGGGCCAGCATTGCCCAGTGCTCCCCAGTGCCTGCCCAGACTGGAGATCCCAGTCACCCACCTGTGCCCATTGCCCGTCAGCCCCTTTATCTCCCAGCTCCCTGTTTTTATGTGACATCACATCCTTCATATCCTTCCTGTGACATCACAGCCTCCCCGTGACATCACATCCTTCCTCTGACATCACATCCTCGTTTCTGAAGTCACATCCTTCCTGTCAGTCTTATCCTCTCCTGTGACCTACCGTCCTCCCAGTGACATCACGTTCTTCTCTGTGATATCACGTCCTTCTATTTGACATCACATCCTTCCTGTGACATCACATCCTCCATTGTGACATCACATCCTTGATATCTTCCCTGTGACATCACATCCTTCTGGTGACATCACATCCTTCATGTCTCCCTGTGACATCACATTCTCGTCTGTGACTTCACATCCTCCCTTTGATATCACATCCTTCATATCCTCCCTGTGACATCATATCCTCCTTGTTACATCACATCCTCTTTTGTGATATCATATCATTCCTGTGACATCACATCCTCCTCTGTGACATCACATCCTTCCTGAAACATCACATCCTTCCTGCGACATCACATCCTCCTCTGTGACATCACATCTTTCACATCCTCTTCTATGACCTCACATCCTCCTTTGTGACATCACATACTTCACATCCTCCTCTGTGACATCATATCCTCCTCTGTGGCATCACATCCTTCCTGTGACATCACATCCTTCTCAGTGACCTCACATCCATGCTTTGACATCACAACCGTCATCTGAAATCACATCCTTTACATCCTCCTCTGTGACATCACATCCTTCCTGTGACATGACGTCTCTCCTGTGACATTACAACCTCCCCATAACATCACAGCTGTGACATCAAGGGTCCTCTATAACGTAACATCTATCATATCACATCCTACCTGTGACATCACTTTCTTCTCTGTCACATCACATCCTTCACATCCCCTTCTGTGACATCACATCCTGCACTGTGACGTCACATCCTCCCCGTGACCTCACATCGTAACTGTGACATCATATTCTTCCTGTGACATCACATCCTCCACTGTGATATCACATCTTCCCTGTGACATCACATCTTCCCTGTGACATCACATCTTCCCTGTGACATCACATCCACGCTTTGACGTCACAATCTTCCTGTGACATCACAATCTTCCTGTGACATCACACCCACGCTTTGACATCACAACCGTCATCTGAAATCACATCCTTTACATCCTCTGTGACATCACAATCTTCCTGTGACATCACATCCTTCCAGTGACATCACATCCTCCCCTGTGACTTCAAGTTTTCCCGGTGACATCACATCCTCTTCTGTGACATCACATCCTTCCTGTGACATCACATCATCCTCTGTACATCACATCCTGCCCTGTGACATCACATCCTCTTCTGTGACATCACATCCTTCCTGTGTCATCACATCTCTCCTGTGACATCACATCCTCCCCAAGACATCACAGTTCCTCTTGTGACATCAAGGGTCCTCTATGACGTAACATCTGTTATATGACATCCTACCTGTGACATCACACTGTCCCCGTGACATCACATCCTCCTCTGTGACATCACATCCTTCCTCTGTGACGTCATGTCCTCCCTGTGACATCACATCCTCTTCTCTGACATCACATCATTCTCATCCTTCCCTTGACATCAAATTGTCCCTGTGACATCACATCCTCCTCTATGACATCACATCATTCTTGTGACATCACATCTCTCCCGTGACATCACATCCTCCCCAAGACATCACAACTCTTCTTGTGACATGAAGGGTCCTCTATGACGTAACATCTGTCATATGGCATCCTTCCTGTGACATCACATTCTCCCCTGTGACATCACATCCTTCATATCCTCCCTGAGACATCACATTCTTCACATTCTTGCTGTGACATCACATCCTTCCTCTGACATCACATCCTCGTTTCTGAAGTCACATCCTTCCTGTGAGTCTTATCCTCCCCTGTGACCTACCGTCCTCCCAGTGACATCACGTTCTTCTCTGTGATATCACGTCCTTCTATTTGACATCACATCCTTCCTGTGACATCACATCCTCCATTGCGACATCATATCCTTGATATCTTCCCTGTGACATCTCATCCTTCTGGTGACATCACATCCTTCATGTCTCCCTGTGACATCACATTCTCCTCTGTGACTTCACATCCTCCCTTTGATATCACATCCTTCATATCCTCCCTGTGACATCATATCCTCCTTGTTACATCACATCCTCCTTTGTGATATCATATCATTCCTGTGACATCACATCCTCCTCTGTGACATCACATCCTTCCTGAAACATCACATCCTTCCTGTGACATCACATCCTTCTCAGTGACCTCACATCCATGCTTTGACATCACAACCATCATCTGAAATCACATCCTTTACATCCTCTGTGACATCACAATCTTCCTGTGACATCACATCCTTCCAGTGACATCACATCCTCCCCTGTGACTTCAAGTTTTCCCGGGGACATCACATCCTCTTCTGTGACATCACATCCTTCCTGTGTCATCACATCTCTCCTGTGACATCACATCTTTCCTGTGTCATCACATCTCTCCTGTGACATCACATCCTCCCCAAGACATCACAGTTCCTCTTGTGACATCAAGGGTCCTCTATGACGTAACATCTGTTATATGACATCCTACCTGTGACATCACATTGTCCCCGTGACCTCACATCCTCCTCTGTGACATCACATCCTCCTCTGTGATGTCATGTCCTCCCTGTGACATCACATCCTCTTCTCTGACATCACATCATTCTCATCCTTCCCTTGACATCAAATTGTCCCTGTGACATCACATCCTCCTCTATGACATCACATCATTCTTGTGACATCACATCTCTCCCGTGACATCACATCCTCCCCAAGACATCACAGTTCCTCTTGTGACATCAAGGGTCCTCTATGACGTAACATCTGTCATATGGCATCCTTCCTGTGACATCACATTCTCCCCTGTGGCATCACATCCTTCATATCCTCCCTGAGACATCGCATTCTTAACATTCTTGCTGTGACATCACATCCTCCTCTGTGACGTCACATCCTCCTCTGTGACGTCACATCCTCCTCTAAGACATCACATCCTTCAAGTGTGTATTGGGACGAAGCTGGGATGATATTTTTGGTCTGTGTTTGGCCTTAGCCACCTGCAGAAGTTTATAGTTCTCCCTGCCAAGTTCATTGATAAAACAGTGAACTTGGCCTTGGAGGGAGAACTTCTGTATAAACTCTTTTAATTGGTCTCTTGTGATTGGTCAATGGCTCGTCAAGGGCATTTGGAGGAGAAAGTGACAATGAAATGAGGAAGGCTCTCCCCCAGCCTCAATTGGGAAAGACCCCCAGGACACACTGCGCCTGCGTGAGGGGATTTCCAAAGTGCTCACCCGTGCACAGGAGGGGGGCACTGACATAACCAAGGGGGTGGGATTGGGAACCCCTGACGGGGCGGTGCTGACCACACCTCCCCGGGGCAGGAGTGCTCAAGGAACTTTATAAAGGCAGACACATTGTCCGTGCTGGGGGCCGGCTCTACACGAAGGACCAAGTTGCTTTTAGCGGGGACGCCTGCTGGAGTGGGAGCCTGCCACCCCCCCGGAACACGCAGCTGCTGCAGAGAGGCTTTAGAGGTGGTTAGAGTGGGTAAGACTTTCTTAGAAGTGACACCTGGGTGAGTAGGGTGTTGCACCTTCCTTTTAGGTTCTTTTGGTTCACTTTTCTCCTTCCTAATCCCATTCTCTTGCCGGCCTGTTTTTTCCCTTCTCTCCTGTAAGCCACCTTTCATAATAAATGGTTACTGGGTTGCCTAGCAACAGTGCCTAGTTTTCCATGTTCCAGAATCTCTGGAACCTGTTTTTCCCCGATACAGTAACTCTTCCCCCTCCCCGTTACAAAGTGACATCACATTCATCCTGTGACATCACATCCATCCTCTGTGACATCACATCCTTCATATCCTCCATGGGACGTCACATCTCCTTCTGTGACATCACATCCTCCACTGTGACATCACATTCTCCGCTGTGACATCACATCCTCCCTGTGACATCTCATCCTCCCCTCTGATGTCACATCATCCCTGTGACATCACATCCTCCTCTGTGACATCACATCCTCCTCTGTGACATCCTGATGTCCTCGGCTTCCCAGAGTCCCTCAGTAGCTACATGAGGTTGGAAGGAACGAGACTCAGCAGGAGGTGTCTGTCCTGTTGTCCTGGTTTTGACTGGGATAATGGACTGGTTTACAGTCACTGCCCACCACAGGGACTTGCCTTGTCTCAGCACAGAATCCTGGAATCATGCACTGGTTTGGGCCCAAAAGAACCAGAGCCCTGCTGGGCTGCCAGTGCCTGGCCCCCCCTGCCTGGGCCAGCTCAGCAGAGCGGGGCCCGGCTGATGCGGGAGGACACGGTGTGCCCAGCTGGGACAGGGGCAGGGCCAGCAAAGGGCATCTGCCCCTCTGGGCTCTGCTCGGGGAGGCCGTGGCTGGGCCTGCACCACTTGGGGGCTGCAGTGCCCGCAAATGGGCTGGAGCCAGGCACTGCCACCACCCCAGCACTTCCCTGGGCCCAGCCCTTGTGTGCCAGGGCCAGCATTGCCCAGTGCTCCCCAGTGCCTGCCCAGACTGGAGATCCCAGTCACCCGCCTGTGCCCATTGCCCGTCAGCCCCTTTATCTCCCAGCTCCCTGTTTCCCTGATCCCGGGCTCCTGGTGCCCCAAGAAGGGGGTCAGTGCCAGCCCTGCGTTCAGCCAAGGGGTTGGAGTGGGAACAGGGACAATTGTGCTCAGACACGCCGGGTTTGGGGCTGGGCTGAGCTCTGGGGTGTCCAAGAGGGAAAGCTCTGGAAGGGATGGGCAGGAGGACATGGGGGGATCAGGCTTTGGGGGCTGTTGGAGGATGGATTGTGTTGTTGTGGGATTGTCCCCACAAGGTATGCAGCTGCTTTCAGCTCCCTGCCCACCCCCTTGGCACCCCCAGGGGCCTGGGCCCTTCCAGGGGCAGCTGCCCCGTGCAGGAAGCTGGAGGGATGCCGGGGAAGGTGGCTGGATGGGTGCCGCAGGCGGGATGGACTCTGTGCCAGGGCTGGGCTTGTGGCCAGGGCTGGGGGCTGTGCCCAGCCGGGCTTTGCCCCGGGGGCTCTCGGGGAGGGGGCAGGGAGGAGTCCCGGCAGGGATAAATGTGCTCCTGCCCTTGTGCAGCCTCAGCCAGCGCTGCCCAGGCCCAGAGGAAGATGAAGGTCGCTGTGCTCAGCGTGGCCCTGCTCTTCACCATCCTGATGAGCCCCCCGGCAGATGCCAAGGTGAGGCCCCCATGAACCGACCATGGGCTCAGGGATGGGCCCCTTCCCAATCGAGGGGCTCCCCCAGCACTCCCCAGCACCCCCAGCCCCGGGCCAGGCCACTTTCTTCTGGCCACAATTCCCTCTCTCCTTCCCCTTCCCACAATTCAACTCCTGCTGCTGCAGCTCCGCTTCCTCACGGGATGCTTGCACCCGGCTCTGTCCTGGCACAGTCCCAACGCTTCCTGCTCTTTCTGACCCCAAATCCCACCTTTTTGGGCCCCCCCATCCCATCCTCTTGGTCCCCTGGGGCATCTCCCCACCATCTCCTCTCTTTCCCAGCCAAGGCAAAGGCCCAACCCAAACTGGGTGGAACTGGGCCAAGCCCCACTTGAGTCCAAGGAGGACAAACAGGCCCAAGCTCCACCCTGGGCTCAAGTGGGACAAGGCCTGGCCAGGCTGAACTGGCACCAACTGGGAAATGCCCTGCCATGGCCCCTTCCCAGGGCCTTTCCTCCAGGCTTTGCCCTCAATGCCTTGCCTTTCCCCCTGCACTGGTGTCCCCAACTTGCCTGGGAGCCGCAATCCCAAAGAGCCCCGCTCAGCCCGGGGGGCAGCCGGGGCTGGAGGGGGTGGGGACACCCGTGTCCCCCCCAGCCCCACAAGACCAACCCCAACCAAGCCTTTGCTCTCCTCCTGCAGCCCATTGAGGTCGACAGCGTCCAATGTGGGGAGGTAAGTCTGGGAGTTGGGGGGCACCCAGTGTGGGAAGTGGGGGCACTTTGGGCCCCCCATCCCTTCCTGGCACTGGGGACACCCCAGTGACCAGTGATGTCTCCTTGTCTCTCTACAGGCAGGCGGGATCGGCGGCCCGGTGGGTACCAGGGCTTGTGCTGGGCCCAGACCCTCCCCTCTGGTGGCCACCACCCTCCAGGCCATCCCAGTGCTCCCCAGTCCACCCCAGTGTGCACTGGGGAGGCCCTTCCTCAGGGCCCCCACTCTATTCCCACACACCCCAGTCCACCCCACCACACACACACAGGGCATCATTCCCACACCATTTCTTCCCTTCTTTCTCCTCTAATCCTTTCCCTTTCCCATTGCCCATGACACTCGTGTCCAGAAATCCCCTTCCTTGACCCCTCAGTCCCAAAGACCCTCCCAGTCCCTTCCAGTTTTCTCCCCTTCCCCATTTCTCCTGCCCCCACCCCTGCCCTGCTTCATTCCCTGGGTCCCCTCCACTGCAATCCCTTCCTCCTCACCCGCATCCCCCACAGTCCCATCCCTTCCACACCCCAATGCCCATCCTCTGGGATCCCCAATTCCACCCACTTCACCCTCTTTGGGTCCCCTCCTCCTCCCCCCACCCTCCTGCAGGCCCTGAATTCCCCTGGCTCTCCTTGTCTCCATCCCCACCCTGGGCCCTGCAGGAACAGGGATCCCGGGGGAAACTGGGTGCAGTGGGGCTGGGGGGAGCAGAAGGGATTTTCCCCCTCAGACCAGGGGCCAACCATGGGCTGGGGGGTCTGGGGACACCCGTGTCTCTCCCCCAGCCCCACAGGGGCCAATCCTGCTTAAACCTTTGCTCTCCTTCCCCAGCCAATCTCGGGACAAGGAGGAGGTGGATGTGTTGGGGTAAGACCTGGAGTGGGGATGTCCCCAGTGTGAGAAATGGGGGGAAATGTAGCACCCCCATCCCTCCTGGGCCTGGGAACACCCCAGTGACCAGTGACATCTCATGCTCTCTCTCCAGGGAGGCATGTCTGTCTCGAGTGAAGAGGTCTGAGGTGGGTACCCCGAGTTCTGCTGGCCCAGACCCTCCCCTCTCATGGCCACCACCCTCCCCGGCATCACAGTGTGTCACAGTCCAGCCCAGTGTGTCCCAGTACAGCCCAGTGTGTCCCAGTTCAGCCCAGTTTGTCCCAGTCCAGTCCAGTTCGTCCCAGAACCAGCCCAGTGTGTCTCTAACCTTGCCTTTGTCCCCAGCCCCCCGTGGCTGACCAGGTGGAGCTGATGCGCCAGTGACGCTCGGCTGCCTCTCTGCATGTCCAGATGAGAAATATGGGAGGCTCCTCAGCCCCCCAAAGGAGCCTGGCAGGGCCCTGGGGGGTCCCTGAGCCCTCTGCAGTGGGCAGAGCTTGGGGACAGCAGAGGGACACGCAGGGGGCTGTCCCTGCTCCGTGTCCCGGGGCAGCTGGACAGAGCTGCCCCCAAGCCTGGCCTTGCACTGGGGGCTCTGCAGACCCCCAGGCTCACCGGGAGGGCAGGGAGGGGCTCGGGGAGGTGTCAGAGCATCCCGGGCTGGGGGCTCTGGGGCCACATGGATCTCAGCATCCAATTCCCTTCTCCTGCCCCAGCTCCCTGCAGACAGACAGGGTGGGGACAAGGTCCCTCCCATGTCCCTGTGGACACCGGGGGTGACGTTTGGGGCTCTGTCTTTCAGGACTGGAAGTGGTGGTGACACCCGTGTCCTGGCCCCCTCCAGCGACATGAGGAGATGATCATCCCTGGAGGACCCCCCTGATCCCCTGGGTGCCCTGGCAATTTCCCTGCAAGAATCAATAAACCCCTGCAGCAAAACAAATGCTCTGTGTCTGTCTGGGTGTGTGTGTTCCCACCTCCACGGGTGCCTTCCCGTGTCCATGTGTGTTCCCACGTCCCCTGGGGCACCCGGTGGTTTGGGGGCACAGCGGGAAACAGGGTCTGACTGGGGCTGTCCAAGCACCGTCCCCAAGGAGCACAGCTTGGTGTCGGGGCAGGGGAGGGTCAGGGACAATCAGCCAAGGCCCCTCAGTCCTTCCCTGGGCTCTGGGAGGGATGGGAAAGGGGATCAAAGGAGCCAGCGGGTGTCAAATGCCCCCAGATCTCAAGGGCCAGGCTCAGGGCTGAAGGGATGGAGAGCAGCCCTGCATCCAAGGCCATGGGGATAGTGGGGGATGAAAAGCAGGATGGGAGCCAGCAATGGGAGCTCACAGCCCACAACCCCCCGTGTCCTGGGCTCATCCCACAGCGTGGGCAGCAGGGCAGGGGGCTTCTGCCCCTCTGCTCCGCTCAGCTGAGACCCCCCTGCAGTGCTGCCTCCAGCTCTGGGCTCCTCTGGCTGTCTGCAACGCACCCACCCGCAATGGCAATGGCTTGGGGGGATTCCCCTGCCAGCCCTGGCATCTCCTGCAGCTCCATGGGCTCCTCAGCACAGCAAAGACACGCACCTCTTGGGGCACTTCCAGAGGAGGCCACCCAGGGGATCCCAGGGCTGCAGCACCTCTCGCATGGAGACAGGCTGAGAGAGTGGGGGCTCTTCAGCCTGCAGAAGAAAAGCCTGTGGGGAGACCTCCTTGGGGCCTTCCAGTACTTCAAGGCAGCTTTTTAGAGACATGTGGGCAAAGGGTTCAGTAGGGCCTGTCACAATAGGACAGGGGGTTAGGGAGTTATACTGAAAAAGGGTAAGTTCAGACTAGAGATAAGGAAGAAATATTTTATAGTTATAAAGCTGAAACACAGGAACACATTTGCAGGGAGGTGGTGGATGCCCCATCCCTGCAAACAGTCAAGGCCAGGTTGGATGGGACTCTGAGCAAGGTGATCTAGGAAAGATGTCTCTGCTCCCCCTCCAGGGGATCCCCCGCCCTGTGCTCTTGGCTACCAGAGTGATGGGCAGCTCTCAAAGGATGCAAGTGCCCAGATAGCAGAGGGAACACACAGGACCTCTGTTAGCAGGGACATCTTCAGGTGAGATGGGATTAGTTTGGATCAACACGCTCAGGTTCCACTGTTTTGTCTCTCCACTCTCACCAGGAGGTCCCGCAGGGTCAAGGGGCAGCCTTGATTCCATGTGTCCCTGGAGTGTCCCAATGTCCCCATGGCTCCAGGAGGCCCCGCTGTGCCACAGAGGAGCAGCATTGGGTCGATATCAAAGGACCCAAAAGCGATGTCGCTGTGAACTCTTGAGGGCTGGAAGGAACCAGGGAGACCCGAAGGCCAAAAAGAGCCGGGCAGAGCTGAAGGCCGAGCCGTGCCCTGGAGCCAGGCAGAGCTGAGAAACAAAAGGAACCGGGAAGACCTGGCAACACCATCCCGCCCCGGCCCTGCATTTCAGGATCAAGAAATAGGTTTGTCCAAAAGCAGGTGGGGTGGTGGGAAGGGGCAGAGGCAGCAGAGCCCAGCGCAAAGCGAGCGGCTCCAGGCACGGCTTCTCCCGCCCGCCGGGAGAGCGCAGGGGCAGGAGCCCTTTGCCGGGTCTGGCTCCCGGCGCTGCCGGCGCTCGGCGGCTTTGGGGTTTGGCTTTGGGGTCTGACGGGAGGAATTGTTGCTGTGGTGGTGGGTGGCAGAGGGGCTGAAGGACTGGGCACGAGAGGGATGCTGTCCCCTCAAGGGACAAGTGCACAGACAGGGATCAGGTGTTCCCGCTGGGCTCAGACACCAGGTCTGTCCAGCAGCACCCAGGGAAGGGAGGGAGGATCATCGTGCTCCGTTCCATCACTGTCACCAGGTCCAGTCACAGGGCACAGACAGCAGCTGTAGTGGGTTGGCCCTGCCTGGATGCCAGGGACCCCCTAAAGCCACTCTCTCACTCCCCTCTGCAACTGGGCAGAGGAGAGAAAAAAACCAGCCAAGGATTCATTCATGAGCCAAGAGCTGGCAGAGGTCACTTCCTGATCACCTTCACAGGCAAAACAGACTCCAAGGGGGGATATGAACTGATGCAGAAAAACCTTGGAATAACAGAACTGCTCAGAGACTTGGCATCTTTAAGCAGCAAGGTATTTGTTTCTTCAATGCTGGGAGCAAGGCAGCTCCCTGACCTTCCTGGTGTTGTGGAAAACCCCCCCTCCTCTGCAGGATCCAGGCTGGGGGTGGGGGGTTGAGGGGATCCACCCTACTGGATGCTGGGGGTCCCAGGGGGTTGGGGTTAATCTGAGGGCCCTGGGGGTGGTTTGGGGCTCGGGGGGGGGGGGTGGTCAGGGGGTGTTTTTTGTGGTCTCCCTGACCTTCCTGGCACTGTGAAAGAACCCCCTCCTCTGCAGGATCCAGTATGGGGGTGGAGGGGGCTGGGGGTCCCAGGTGGATGTTGGGGGTCCCGGGGGCTTGGGGGTCCCAGGAGAGGTTTGAGGGTCCCGGGAGGGGTTGGGGGGATATTTTGGGGGTTTCCTGACCATTCCAGGCTGGGCACTTGAGGTCGTGGGTGCAAGCAGGGAGGGGGGAGTGCCCAGGGGGGTCCCTGTGACCCCCAGGGCCAGCGAGGAGCTCCACCGCGGGTTCAGGGTGTCGATCTGCGCCTGGGTGATGTCACCGTGATGTCACCGTGACACCATCGACAACCACGGTGATGTCATCAACACACGGAGTGATGTCATCGACACAGGGAGTGATGTCATCACACAGCTACCCCCAAACGTCAGCGCGTTCCCCTGTGACGTCACTACGTTCCCCTATGACATCAGCACTCTCCCTATGACATCAGCACATTCCCCTATGACATCACCATGGTCCACTATGACATCACCATGTGAATCTATGACATCGCAATTTCCCCTATGACATCACCATGTTCCCTATGACATCAGCACATTCTCATATGACATCACTCTGCCCTCTATGACATCACCACGTTCCTCTATGACATCACCACAGTCCCCTATGACATCACCATGCTCCCTGTGACATCACCACAGTCCCTATGACATCGCTACAGTCCCTATGACATCACCACATTCCTCTATGACATCACCATGGTCCCAAATGACAAAACCATGCCCCGTATGACATCACCGCGCTCCCCTGTGACATCACCAGGGAGGGGTACATGGAAGAGGTGGCTGGGGGGAGGGGCTGCCCCACAACCACCAGCCCCTGGTTGTAGCTGGAGAGCCTGGAGGCCGTTCTGTTCCCGTTGGACAGCAGGATGTTCTTCCCGTGGCACCCCAGGAACGTGGGGGGGCACAAGGGAGGTCACAGGGGGGTCACAGTTGGGGAGGGGTCCTCTCACTGCCCTCCCACTTCCTCCCAGTGCCTCCCAGTCCCATCCAGTGCCCCCCCAGTTCCTCCCAGTACCTCCCAGTCCCACTCAGTGCTCCCCCAGTCCCTCCCTGTGCCCCCCAATTGCTCCCAGTCCCCTCCCAGTCAAACACAGGTCCTCCCAGTTTGTCCCACTTATTCCCTTCCCAGTCCGCCCCAGTCCTTCCCAATCTCCCTCCAGTCCCTCCCAGTTCCCACTGAAATAGAGAATGAAATAAAATATTAGATATTTAGCTACGAAGGTGTGACTTTGCAAAATGTAAAACTGCTTAAAAGTCTCTGACCAAACTGTGGGCAATTGAGATAACAAGCTTAGAGAATAGGGAAAAGCTTTTAGCACGTAGAGAAGGGTGTATAACCTGAAACTGTTTGAAGTGATAAAACTTTATGTAACTACTCTATAATGGTAAGAATAGGAGGTAAAATTAAGTGTCTATTTAGATAAAGCAAACTGCAAAGGAGTGTATGTGTATAACCTGTAACTGTTTGAAATGATAAAACTTTATGTAACTACTCTATAACAGTAAGAATAGGAAGTAAAACTAGATGTCTATTTAGATAAGACAGACTGCAAAAAGAGTGTGTGTAAAGATAATTTTGAGCTTGCTACTTTCAAACTGTATAAAAGACTATGTTATTTCCTGGCTCGGCGGAGTGCTCGGGGGAGAACACCTACCCCTTTGCATTCCCCGGCCGTAATAAAAGTGCTTTTCAGATTGGCAGAGGTTTCTTTGAATCACCCTCAGTTGCTCCCAATCGCCTCCCAGTCCCCCTCAGTCCCTCCTCATCCCTCCCAGTCCCTCACAGTCCCCCCCAGTCCCCCTAGTCTCACCCAGTCTCTTCAAGTCACTTCCAGTCCCTCCCAATCCCTCCCAGTCCCCCCAGCCTCCCCCAGACCCTCTCAGTGCCCCCCAGTCCCCCCCAGTCCCCACAGTGATGAATGTGATGTCACAGGGGAGTTGTGATGTCACAGGGGAGTTGTGATGTCACAGGGGAGATGTGATGTAATGGGAAGGATGTGATGTCATAGGAAAGATGTGATGTCACCACAAGGACGTGAAGTAACAGGGATGATATAATATCACAGGAAGGATGCGATGTCATATGATGAATGTGATGTCACAGGACTGATGTGATGTCACAGAGGAGAAGTGATGTCACAGAGAAGGATTTGATGTCACAGGAAAGATGTGATGTCACAGGGGAGATGTGATGTCATAGAGGAGGATGTGATGACACAGGGAGGATGTGATGTCACAGGGGAGATGTGATGTCACTGGGAGTTGTGATGCCACAGAGGAGATGTGATGTCACAGAGGAGGATGTGATGTCACAGCAAGAATGTGAAGGATGTGATGTCACTGTGGTGGGGGAAAAAAGAGTTTTCCCCCTGGAGTTAAAAACATGGTAACCCCCGAGGGGGTGGTGTCTCTCTTGGGGTTGACCCAATCAGCACTCCTGTAAAATTAAACATATCCCATCAGACAGGAAAAGGAGGATGATGTAGTTGTTGGAGAAGAAGTGGCCATGTTCTGAAGCCATGAGGAGAGGGGGCAGGAGCCCCACTGGGGGCCACGGCCCCTCAGCCCCCAGCTGGGGTCAGAGAAACTCAGAAACAGTGTTAAACTGACCCAGGGCTGTGACTGAGAAGCTGGGAGTCTTTCTCCACTGGGAGTGGGCAGTAGAAGACGGAAAGGCGGCGGCAGAGACAGCACTGAGCAGAGGCTATGGCAGAAAGCCCAGGAGATCAGAAACAAGCATGCAGCTGAGCAGAGAGACAGAGAGATGTCTGAGGGAGAGACAGAGCCGGCAACAGAGCAAGACTGAGCTCGACAGAGACAGAGTCTGGGGTAAGAACTGAATCCAAAATTCCCCAAAAACCCCTCTGAGACCTCCCAGAGAGGAGGAGGGGGTGGACTCCCACTTGAGGGGAGTCTTGGAATGCAGCAGCACCAGGGAGAGAGGAGCTGAGAGCTCGGAGACGTCCCGGAGCTGGAGCAGGACGGGCAGAAGGAATGCGGAGGAGGGCCTCGCCCCCGCTGCTGCCCAGCTGGCAGCCTGAGACAGAGCTCAGGAGCTCTGATGGACCGCTCCAGGCAAAGACTTTCAACTGAAAGCTGCCCTAACGTTCTGGTTCAGGGGAGCTTGAATCCCCTGAGGAAGGGACCGTCACAAAGCCCCCTGCACTTCATGATATAACACGGTGAGGCGAGCCTGTCCCTGCTATCGCAGTCCACGGAAGAGAGAGAGACCTTTGATTGGAGTCGAAGAGCCAAGAGGGGTGAGAGGAGACCCCCCTGGTGTCTATTGGAAAGAGATCCAGCTACAACAATCCAGCTACAGCTGCTGCATGGAAGAAGAGAGACGCTGCTGCTCATGAGTGGAAAAGATCTTTTCCTTCTTCCCTTCTGAACATTTATTGGAGAGAGAAGAGATTTGATCCAATGTAAATACTGATTAATCATAGGAGAGACAGTTAGGATTATGTATATGGTGTATTATAATATTTATTTTGTAGTGATTGTAATAAAATTCCCTTCATCCCATATTGAGTCTTCTGTGTGTCTGGGAAACCCCTCTCACACTGGGGTGAGATGTGGGAGGGGGCTTGGACCCGGGAATTGGATTTTAGGGGTCTCAAACTACGACAGTCACAGAGGAGGATGTGATGTCACAGGGACAATGTGATGTCACAGGGGAGGATGTGATGTCACAGAGGAGGATGCTCCTCAGTCTCTGCAGGCAAGGGGGGCTGGCACTGCCCCCCTTCTTGGGGCACCAGGAGCCCGGGATCAGGGAAACAGGGAGCTGGGAGATAAAGGGGCTGACGGGCAATGGGCACAGCCGGGTGACTGGGATCTCCAGTCTGGGCAGGCCCTGGGGAGCACTGGGCAATGCTGGCCCTGGCACACAAGGGCTGTGCCCAGGGAAGTGCTGGGGTGGTGGCAGTGCCCGGCTCCAGCCCATTTGCGGGCACTGCAGCCCCCAAGTGGTGCAGGCCCAGCCACGGCCTCCCCGAGCAGAGCCCAGAGGGGCAGATGCCCTTTGCTGGCCCTGCCCCTGTCCCAGCTGGGCACACCGTGTCCTCCCGCATCAGCCGGGCCCCGCTCTGCTGAGCTGGCCCAGGCAGGGGGGGCCAGGCACTGGCAGCCCAGCAGGGCTCTGGTTCTTTTGGGCCCAAACCAGTGCATGATTCCAGGATTCTGTGCTGAGACAAGGCAAGTCCCTGTGGTGGGCAGTGACTGTAAACCAGTCCATTATCCCAGTCAAAACCAGGACAACAGGACAGACACCTCCTGCTGAGTCTCGTTCCTTCCAACCTCGTGTAGCTACTGAGGGACTCTGGGAAGCCGAGGACATCAGGATGTCACAGAGGAGGATGTGATGTCACAGTGGAGGATGTGATGTCACAGGGATGATGTGACATCAGAGGGGAGGATGAGATGTCACAGGGAGGATGTGATGTCACAGCGGAGAATGTGATGTCACAGTGGAGGATGTGATGTCACAGAAGGAGATGTGACGTCCCATGGAGGATATGAAGGATGTGATGTCACAGAGGATGGATGTGATGTCACAGGATGAATGTGATGTCACTTTGTAACGGGGAGGGGGAAGAGTTACTGTATCGGGGAAAAACAGGTTCCAGAGATTCTGGAACATGGAAAACTAGGCACTGTTGCTAGGCAACCCAGTAACCATTTATTATGAAAGGTGGCTTACAGGAGAGAAGGGAAAAAACAGGCCGGCAAGAGAATGGGATTAGGAAGGAGAAAAGTGAACCAAAAGAACCTAAAAGGAAGGTGCAACACCCTACTCACCCAGGTGTCACTTCTAAGAAAGTCTTACCCACTCTAACCACCTCTAAAGCCTCTCTGCAGCAGCTGCGTGTTCCGGGGGGGTGGCAGGCTCCCACTCCAGCAGGCGTCCCCGCTAAAAGCAACTTGGTCCTTCGTGTAGAGCCGGCCCCCAGCACGGACAATGTGTCTGCCTTTATAAAGTTCCTTGAGCACTCCTGCCCCGGGGAGGTGTGGTCAGCACCGCCCCGTCAGGGGTTCTCAATCCCACCCCCTTGGTTATGTCAGTGCCCCCCTCCTGTGCACGGGTGAGCACTTTGGAAATCCCCTCACGCAGGCGCAGTGTGTCCTGGGGGTCTTTCCCAATTGAGGCTGGGGGAGAGCCTTCCTCATTTCATTGTCACTTTCTCCTCCAAATGCCCTTGACGAGCCATTGACCAATCACAAGAGACCAATTAAAAGAGTTTATACAGAAGTTCTCCCTCCAAGGCCAAGTTCACTGTTTTATCAATGAACTTGGCAGGGAGAACTATAAACTTCTGCAGGTGGCTAAGGCCAAACACAGACCAAAAATATCATCCCAGCTTCGTCCCAATACACACTTGAAGGATGTGATGTCTTAGAGGAGGATGTGACGTCACAGAGGAGGATGTGACGTCACAGAGGAGGATGTGATGTCACAGCAAGAATGTTAAGAATGCGATGTCTCAGGGAGGATATGAAGGATGTGATGTCACAGGGGAGAATGTGATGTCACAGGAAGGATGCCATATGACAGATGTTACGTCATAGAGGACCCTTGATGTCACAAGAGGAACTGTGATGTCTTGGGGAGGATGTGATGTCACGGGAGAGATGTGATGTCACAAGAATGATGTGATGTCATAGAGGAGGATGTGATGTCACAGGGACAATTTGATGTCAAGGGAAGGATGAGAATGATGTGATGTCAGAGAAGAGGATGTGATGTCACAGGGAGGACATGACATCACAGAGGAGGATGTGATGTCACAGAGGAGGATGTGAGGTCACGGGGACAATGTGATGTCACAGGTAGGATGTCATATAACAGATGTTACGTCATAGGGGTCCCTTGATGTCAGAAGAGGAACTGTGATGTCTTGGGGAGGATGTGATGTCACAGGAGAGATGTGATGACACAGGAAGGATGTGACGTCACAGGAGGATGTGATGTCATGGGGAGGATGTGACATCACACAAGAGGATGTGATGTCACAAGGCAGGATGTGATGTACAGAGGATGATGTGATGTCACAGGTAGGATGTGATGTCATAGAAGAGGATGTGATGTCACTGGGCAGGATGTGATGTACAGAGGATGATGTGATGTCACAGGAAGGATGTGATGTCACAGAAGAGGATGTGATGTCACCGGGAGAACTTGAAGTCACAGAAGAGGATGTGATGTCACTGGAAGGATGTGATGTCACAGGAAGATTGTGATGTCACAGGAAGATTTTGATGTCACAGGGGATGTAAAGGATGTGATTTCAGATGACGGTTGTGATGTCAAAGCGTGGATGTGATGTCGTAGGAAGATTGTGATGTCACAGGAAGATTGTGATGTCACAGAGGAGGATGTGATGTCACAGGGAAGATGTGATGTCACAGGGAGGATGTGATGTAACAAGGAGGATATGATGTCACAGGGAGGATATGAAGGATGTGATATCAAAGGGAGGATGTGAAGTCACAGACGAGAATGTGATGTCACAGGGAGACATGAAGGATGTGATGTCACCAGAAGGATGTGATGTCACAGGGAAGATATCAAGGATATGATGTCACAATGGAGGATGTGATGTCACAGGAAGGATGTATGTCAAATAGAAGGACGTGATATCAAAGAGAAGAACGTGATGTCACTGGGAGGACGGTAGGTCACAGGGGAGGATAAGATTGACAGGAAGGATGTGACTTCAGAAACGAGGATGTGATGTCAGAGGAAGGATGTGATGTCACAGGGGAGGCTGTGATGTCACAGAGGAGGTTGGGATGTCAGAGGGATGATGTGATGTCACAGGAAGGATATGAAGGATGTGATGTCACATACAAACAGGGAGCTGGGAGATAAAGGGGCTGACGGGCAATGGGCACAGGCGGGTGACTGGGATCTCCAGTCTGGGCAGGCACTGGGGAGCACTGGGCAATGCTGGCCCTGGCACACAAGGGCTGGGCCCAGGGAAGTGCTGGGGTGGTGGCAGTGCCCGGCTCCAGCCCATTTGCGGGCACTGCAGCCCCCAAGTGGTGCAGGCCCAGCCACGGCCTCCCCGAGCAGAGCCCAGAGGGGCAGATGCCCTTTGCTGGCCCTGCCCCTGTCCCAGCTGGGCACACCGTGTCCTCCCGCATCAGCCGGGCCCCGCTCTGCTGAGCTGGCCCAGGCAGGGGGGGCCAGGCACTGGCAGCCCAGCAGGGCTCTGGCTCCACACTGGGCTGGCCCTGGCACACAGCTGCCCCAGTGCCCCTGTCCCCAGGGATGGCCCTGCCCTGCCCTGGGCCCAGCGCTGGCCCTCAGCAGGATGGCACCTTCCCGCCCCACTCTCCCTCCCTCCCCACCCGCCTCACAGGCCCCTCTGGGCTGGGACCCCCGTGGGCACAGATCAAGGACAGCCACTGAGCGGGGGCTCCTGGCACCTGCCACAGCCTCAGTTCTCCACTCACCTTTGGCCACGTTTCCACAACACCTTCCATCCTTACGGGCCCCTGACCACACACAAGAGACCATTGTGGGGCAGCTGGGAAAACATCTCAGCTGAATGACTTGACTGTTTGCCTTGCATTTTCCCCAGGAGCCGGCAGTGACCTGGAAGATTTTCCTTTTGCCCTTTTCTGCTTCGTGCCTCCTTTGTTGGATAATTGAGGAACGTTGACTGAGGAGGGGCCCAGGGGAGGTGAAGCCACTTAAGAAAGAGGCATTTACAGCCCCTCAACACCAAAGGTCCCACTCTGGACCATCCAAATTGTGGCATCAGCAGCTCATTGGAAGAGGGAAATGTCCCCAGTTTGGTGTTTGAGAGAGAGATGGATGAGAGACGTGAGCAGGGTGCCTGAGGTGCAGCTGATCCCCCCTGGACTGTCTCCTTCCTGCCCTCTGAGCAGAGCTGGGAGCACCTGGGGAAATTCCTCTTGTTCCTGCAGTCCCTGCTGTGGGATTTTTCCCACCCTCTGGTTCCAAATGGATTTGGGGCCTGGCCGTTCTCCTCAGACCATGACCCGCAGGGAGGTGTTGTGGTGACTCCCAGAGGGAAAGGGGAGGAGAAAAGGGGGCCCTGTTCTCCCCACATTTACGTCTCCCTTCCCAATTTCCTGGTGCCCTCAGATTCCCAGAGTCCCTCAGTAACTGCACGAGGAGGACACCAGACTCAACAGGAGGTGTCTGTCCTGTTGTCCTGGTTTTGACTGGGATAATGGACTGGTTTACAGTCACTGCCCACAACAGGGACTTTTCTCAGCACAGAATCCTGGAATCATGGACTGGTTTGGGTGGGAAGGGACCTTAAAGCTCATCCTGTGCCACCCCCTACCATGGGCAGGGACACCTTCCAGTAGCACAGGTTACTCCAAGCCCCGTCCATCCTGGCCTTGGACACTTCCAGGGATGGGGCAGCCACAACTTCTCAGGGCAACCTGTGCCAGGGCCTCCCCCCTCACAGGGAAAACTTTCTTCCCGATATCCCCCTAAGCCTGCCCTCTGTCAGTGGGAAGCCATTCCCCCTTCTCCCATCACTACAGGTCCTTGGCCAAAATCCCTCTGCAGCTCTCTGGGAGCCCCTCGAGGCACTGAGAGGGGCTCTAAGGCCTCCCTGGAGCCTTCTCTTCTCCAGGATGAACAATCCCAATTGTCCCAGCCTGTCCCCAGAGCAGAGGGGCTCCAGCCCCTCCGAGCATCTTTGTGGCCTCCTCTGGATCCACTCCAACAGGTCCATTCCTCCTGATCTGGGCCCCACGAGCTGGAGGCAGCACTGCAGGTGGGGTCTCACCTGAGGGCAGCAGAGGGGCACATTCCCCTCCTCCCCTGCCCCGGGATGAGCCCCGCACACTGGGGGTTTCCGGGCTGGCTCGTGTCCCATTTGTCACCCACCAGCACCCCCAGAGCCCTCTCCCAGCAGGGACTTCCATCCCTTCCTCCCCCAGCCTGCACCGATCCCGGGGGTTACCCTGACCCGGCTGCACCACCTTGGTCTTGTCCAACCTCAGCAGATTCCCGTGTGTGCCGGCAAACGGGGGGAAGGGGAATTCACCCGACTCTTGGGGATTTGTTTGTCTGCTGGTGCCCCAGGGAAAAACAAAACCCTGGCAGTCCCATCTATTCTGTCCCATATTCCGCCCAAGAGCCCTCCACCAAACAGATCCACCAGCTGGGGGGAATTCCAGGGCCCTTTTTGGGGACTGACACGTCACAGCAAAAGGGAAACCCCTCAGTGGATATTTCCACAAGTTACTCCAGCATCAACAGAACTGGCAGCACCTTTATAAAGGACTCCCTCCAACAGTCTGAGGAATAACACTCTTTATTAATACAAATTGACACAGGTTAAAGGTTCATGGTGGTCAGGGACAGGGTCTGGCTGCAAAAACACACTTTGAACAATCTCAAAATTGTTGTTAAAGCAAAGCAAAGCACAACCTCTAAACCAAACCAATCCACAAATACATTAGGAAGCAAAAGCCAGCTCTCGTCCTTCCAAGCAGTGACTAACACGCAGAACTGACACTTCCCACCCAGCACAGGCGTCCCTGAGGGGGAGGAAGGCAGGTTCAACCCCTCTGTTGATCCCAGATTTTCAGTGGAAATCTCCCTCCAGTTCTTTTCCCATTTCCGACTATCTCTTATGCTCTTTCTTTAGGTTAAGGAGGAGTTTGTGGGTTTCTTATCAGAAGTGTTACAATTGTTTCTGGGTACCTGGGGAGTTTTGTGGGGCATCGTGACCTTATCCCAGCCGGGAAGCAGCAGCTGGAGTCTCTTTGCTGTCCGGGAAGCAGCAGCTGGTTTTCCTCTCTAATTCCTATTCTGTGTTAACTTTTAGCCTTATCTCTCTCTCCACACTCTGGGACCATTTCTCTGGCCTGTCCAGGTCCCCCTGGATGCCATCCCATCCCTCAGGTGTGTCACCTGCCCCGCTCAGCTCAGTGTCACGGGCTCAGGGTGCCCTCCATCCCTTGGCCTCCATCATTAAGGAAGATGCCGGATACTGGGGCCAGGAGTGAGGAATTGGAGGGTGTGGAGTCCAGCTGGGGATTCCTTGCTGGGGATAAGGACAGTGGGATTGGGAAGGGGGCAGCAGTCCTCAGCCTCTGGAGGTGTCTCCTGCAGAGAGGGAAGGACAGGAATGGCTTGGAGAAAGATCTTGCAAGCTCCCGGTGCAGGAGGTGCCCAGGATGAGATGGAATTCCCTGTGCTGGAGGCAATCACATCCCCTTGGGGTGCAGGGGCTGTAAATGCCCCCCCTGAGAAGCTTCATCTCCCCTGGGCCCCTCCTCAGTCAACGTTCCTCAATTATCCAACAAACGAGGTACGAAGCAGAAAAGGGCAAAAGGAAAATCTTCCAGGTCACTGCCGGCTCCTGGGGAAAATGCAAGGCAAATAGTCAAGTCATTCAGCTGAGATGTTTTCCCAGCTGCCCCACAATGGTCTCTTGTGTCTGGTCAGGGGCCTGTAAGGATGGAAGGTGTTGCGGAAACGTGACCAAAGGTGAGTGGAGAACTGAGGCTGTGGCAGGTGCCGGGAGCCCCCGCTCAGTGCCTGTCCTTGATCTGTGCCCACGGGGGTCCCAGCCCAGAGGGGCCTGTGAGGCGGGTGGGGAGGGAGGGAGAGTGGGGCGGGAAGGTGCCATCCTGCTGAGGGACAGTGCTGGGCCCAGAGATGTGATGTCATACGAGTGATGTGATGTCACAGGAGAGATGTACTGTCAGAGAGGAGGATGTGATGTCACAGGAAAGACGTCATGTCACAGGAGAGGTATTATATGATATGATGGATGTGACATCGTATAGGAGCTGTGATGTCACAGGAAATATGTAATGTCACAGGAAGAGTGTGATGTCATATGATGGAAGTGATGTCATAGAGGAGGATGTGATGTCAAAAAAGAGGATGTGATATCACAGGACATATGCGATGTCACAGAGGAGGATGTGATGTCATAGCAGAGATAAGATGTCATATGATGGATGTGACATCATAGACGAGCTGTGATATCACAGAGAGGATGTGATTTCACAGAGGAAGGATGAGATGTCGTGGGAGGATGTGATGTCACAAAAAGGATGTGATGTCATAGAGGAGGATGCGATGTCACAGCAAGGATGTGATGCCACAGTGGAGGATATGATGTCACAGGAGAGATATGGTGTCATATTGTTACCCGTAATCCAAAAGAAACACAAACCAACAGAGTGCCAGTTTATGCGGTGCTTTATTCGGGGCCCCGGCAACCTGCGGGCTAACGCCCCAAGTCAGGATTCCACCGACCCTCATTTTCAGTTCAGCTTTTATACACAAACAAGTTTAAGTGCAGGTTCCACGGCAAAACAGTTACAGTTTCCACAGCAAACCAGGTGCAGTTACAAACAAGCTCATACTTCATACTGATAACAATTAATAATCATCTATTCTAATCATAAATCTTACTTAAGCTGTCTTACCCCTAGAAACTGATTAACAGACCCTTACCACATCCCAGGTAACAAATCATTATATACATGCTTGACTTAATCCTTTGATTATTGTTGCCATCTCTTCAGTACATTCCACACTCACAAACAAGGTTGCTAGCTTACTACTTTGAAGCATTGCTTTCTAGGCCTACTCTCCTACTAAGCCTTAGCCATTCTACTACTAATTTAAATTGCTTTGCAACATGTCCCCCCTTTTGAGCGTTCTTCAGGCTTTGCTTGCAAGGATGCTCAAATACAGCAATCTTCAGGCTGTAGTTTCTTGATAGGCAGGAGGTGATCCATCTTGCGGTGAGATTACTTCTTTTCTTGTTATGGCTTTCATGATGCGTCTCATATGTTGACCTTCTTTTATAATCATTCCTAAAAGACACTTATAAACAGTTATGGCTATGACAATAATTATTACAACCAGAATTCCGTACTGGATAACAGAAGATATCCATCCTGACACATGAAGACCTAGGGAGCTGAATAATTTTCCTATCCAATTGTGTTCTGCTTCCTTTTGTAGTTCATGAACATTCTCGTCAATTTGTTCGAGTTGATCAATGTCCTTTTCAACTTCTTGAGTGACATTTGGGATGTGTACACAACAATGCTCGTTCTTTGCATGCAGGTAGCCACAAACTCCATGTTCTTTGAGTAATATCAGGTCTAATGCCATGAGATTTTGTATAGTCATTCTAGAGGTGGCTTGTAATTGTAAATTTAGATCTTTAAATCCTTTCTTAGTGACTGCTGCTAACCTTTCAGTTTGTCCCATTAATTTAAACAGCATCTCTCTGTTACGGTATGTTGAGATTGGTGCAAACAGAGACTCTAAGGCCCATCCAAATTTAACTCCTGCTGATGGTTCATGCCAATCTCCCAACCCCAAATCATCAATATCTTTACTAATTTCTCCTTTTCCCCGTGGTCTTATTTCTACTGATGTTAACTTATCTTGCTTCCAGAACGGACAGAGAGTAGGTATCCCTAGTGCGACAGGTACAACCGGACCATGTGGGTGGTCCACTGGCCATGTCCCATTACCCACACTAAATTTCCTGGACTCCTAACTGTGGTGGTACGGCAATCAATGTTTTTCACAGATCCCTTAATAGTATGATTATATCCCCGACATTCACATCCTAACTGTAGAAGTGTTTTGACTGGTATTAAACCTATTTCATCGTCTGGGGTATCACATGTGTATATCCGAGTACAATTC
Organism: Manacus candei; assembly: GCF_025592945.1. Classification (NCBI taxonomy): domain Eukaryota; kingdom Metazoa; phylum Chordata; class Aves; order Passeriformes; family Pipridae; genus Manacus; species Manacus candei. The sequence continues at coordinate 716,774 of NW_026138165.1, forward strand.
CAATTTTCTTTTGTGCGTGTTTCTGTCCTCCAATTATGATTTCCTCTATTTCCTATAGAATAAGTTTGATTCTTTTTCCCTTTCCAGTAAATGCACCACTGTACTTTTCCAATATAACTATAAGTCTCTAATAGGCTGGGTCCCCAAATTGTTTGCCACTCTTCCATGGTTGTAGAGCTAGTAATATTTTGACATACTTGTTCTTGTTTTTCTCGTTTTATTTGAGCCGGAACTTTAGAACATGGGTATTTTACTGAATCTGTAACTAAACAAGATCCTTTTAGTTTGTCAATGTTTTCTTTTGTTACCCATGTTCCAACTACTACCCATTGGAAATATCCAGACATCTGTTCACGTTGTTTTTTGGTCATTTTGTCTCTTAATAAACATACATCTGTCATTTCATTCCATGTTTTGGTTACAAATCTGCAATTCCATGTAGTATTCTTAAACATTTTAGGAATTTCTGGCACTGGAATTATTCCCCATGGGATTGGGTCTCCTGCAGCATGAGGCATAGGGAGACACGCAGTGATTTTTGTGACATTCTGTACTTTCCCAAAATCACGAATTAGGCCTACGACTAGGTTTTCTTGTCCCACTTCTCTATCTGGAATCTGCAGGTTACTTACTTGCTGGGTTATTCTTTCAGTCCTTATGTAGATGGCAGTAAGTCCAGTATCCCACCAGTCATCTCTATTTATCCAGCAAGTATATTGGCCCTCATCTTCTCCTCTTCGTACTTCTTTGATTTTCAAAACTATTGCATCTGCCCTCTTTTCAATCTGATGTCTCTTCCCGACTTTCAAGTTCTGTCCTTTAAACCACCACCCATATTCAGAATACTGTCCTTCTGGAATTTTACAACTTAGAGTCAGATTTCTTCCTTCCAGGGCCGGATAAACACTGTATTCTGGTCTGACTCTTACTCCTTGATGTAGTACAGCCACTGCTGTCCTTATCCCATAATCTTTTTCTTCTCCACATGTGACCACACAAAGAAATGTACCTTCTGTCTTTCCTATTCTGGGATTAGAAATATTCAGCCACCCTTTACCTCCCTTACTATTTGACCACCAGCTAACTCCTTGACTTTGTGATTCCCAAGATTGATTTGTTATATTCAATTTCCACCATTTTACTTTAACTGACTTTTGACAATTATCAAATTGGAAAGTACAATTGATTTTTAAGGGAGGACCATCCCACATGTCCGATTGTTTCCTAGGGGGTATAACTCGCACTTTGGTCGCCGCTTTCTGAGTTGTGTTTATTGTCCGTATTTCTATATTTCCATAATCAAAACTTTCCCAAATCCAAACTACACACATATATGTACCTTCCATAGCTTTAGACACCTTGGGTACCTGCAGAACGGTGTAACCCTTTTGTTGTGCAGCATCCCAAACTGTTGTCACTCCTTCTGTCATCTTTTGATCTTGATCTCTCCATCTCCACTTGACTTTGACATCTCTCAATTCAGCTCCCTGGTCATCAGAAAATAAACAGGTTAAGTTTACATCAGTAACCTCAGGTACCAGCAAGTAAGGGTCAGGGGTTTCAATTTTCACAAGGGTCTCTGCCAAACCTATCAGTCCCAGAAATGTTAAGACTTTTAAGTGGTAGCTCGAAACACCATCTTTGTCGGAGAGAGGGGCTCTACTGACCACGAGACGGGAACCTTCTTGACCCGAGTGTAATGGATCCAGCTGTCGATTCCCTCGACTTTCACCGCTGTGTAAGTGGTCATTATCACCTGGCGAGGACCGTCCCATGTTTCTTTCAGCGGCTCCACCGACCAGTTTCTCACGTAGACATGATCTCCCGGAGAAATGTCATGCACTGGATTCTCCAGGGGCAGAGGTCGATTCCACTGCAATGCTCCTCTGAGGGCTGTGAGAGTCTTATTTAAAGATAACACATAATTAAACACTGCTTGATCACCTACTATATGAGGATCCCCTTGGTAGGTAGCTGCATGATAGGGTTTGCCATACAATATCTCGTATGGACTTACTCCTATTCTCTCCCTCGGTTTGATCCTAATTCTCAACAGGGCAATGGATACTGCTTGGGGCCACGGAATCTTTGCTTCCTGACAGATTTTCTTCAATTGACCTTTCAATGTCTGATTCATCCTTTCAACCTGTCCACTAGACTGTGGTCTCCATGGCGTATGGAGATTCCACGTTATTCCTAATACAGCCGACACATCTTGGACTATCCCTGCTATAAAGTGCGGTCCTCGATCAGAGGACAACCCTAGGGGAACTCCAAATCTTGGGATGATTTCCCTCAGGAGAGTCTTTACCACTTCCTTTGCCTGATTAGTCCTACAAGGAAAAGCCTCAGGCCATCCTGAAAAGGTGCAGACATATACTAACAAATACTTATAGGATTGGGCCTTAGGCAACTCAGCAAAATCTACTTGCCAGTAATCTCCCGGTAACTGACCTATCTGTAATTTTCCCATCTGCACCTGCTTCCTGACTACTGGGTTATTCTTTATACACGTAGGACACATTGCATTTACCCTTTTTGCCAATGTTAACATCTGGTTTGAGAGAACCTCATTTTTCAAAAATTTTACCAATGCTTCTGCACCCCAGTGGCACTTATTGTGTTCTGTTTCAAGCACTGCTTTCATTATTCTGACAGGTAGAATCACTTGTCCTATGGGGGGAAATATACCACCCTTTAACATTCTTCCTTGCATTTGTCATTTGAGCTAATTTCTCATCTTCCTGTGAATAATGTGGTTTTTCTTCCATATATGCTATTGCTGGATTATTTCGAACAGGCAAAAGAGCCATCTGAGTCCATACTTCTCTCGCGGCTTGTTTAGCCGCTTGGTCAGCTTGTCGATTACCTTGAAATTCTCGTCCGGGGTTAGTCTGATGTCCTTTGACATGCATTATTGCTACTGCTGAGGGCTTGTGTATTGCCTCTAGCAATTGTAAAACTTCTTCTCGATGTTTAATCGTTGTCCCCTGAGAAGTAAGAAGTCCTCTCTCTTTCCAGAGTGCTCCGTGAACATGAACTACTCCAAAAGCATATTTGGAATCAGTCCATATATTAACTCTCCTTCCTTGGCTTAATATTAAAGCTCTCACTAATGCCCATATCTGCCTTTTGTGCAGACGTACCTGGGGGTAGTGCATTTGCTTCTATCACCTGTTGTAGAGTGACCACTGCATACCCAGCATACCTGGTGCCATTCTCCACAAAGCTAGATCCGTCAGTGAACAACTCCCAGTCAGGATCTGTCAATGGCTCGTCCTTCAAGTCTCTTCTGCTCGCGTAGACTTGTTCAATGGTCTCTACACAGTCATGCTCCAGGATACCTTCTTCCTGTGTAGACCTAAGGAATTCTGCTGGGTTGAGATGGTTAGTGATTTTCAGTTCAACATCATCTTGTTCTCTTAACAAAGCTTGATACTGTAACATTCGGCTAGATGAGAGCCAGTGCCCCCCTTTTTGTTCTAAAACTGTTATGACCATGTGGGGCACGTACACTACCATGTGTTTTCCCAGAGTCAATTTTCGTGCTTCTTGTATTAAAGTAACCGTCGCTGCCACAGCTCTGAGACACCCTGGCCATCCCCCACTTACTGCGTCTAGCCGTTTGGAGAAATACCCGACCGGTCTTTTCCAGGATCCTAGACGCTGAGTGAGGACTCCTAGAGCCATTCGTTGTCTCTCGCAGACATAGAGCTGAAACTCCTTGGTTGGGTCCGGCAGTCCCAGGGCAGGTGCTTCCTGGAGGGCTCTTTTCAATTCCTGGAACGCTTTTTCTTGCTTCGTCCCCCAGGTCAGCTTGGGCTCCTTTACTGCTTCATATAAGGGTCTGGCAGTTAGTCCAAAGTTGGGAATCCACAGTCTGCACCATCCGACCATTCCTAAAAAAGATCTCAGTTCCTGATTATTTCGGGGCACAGGGATAGAACATATTGCTTGAACCCTATTTGTTCCTAAGCGCCGGGTTCCTTGGGAGATTTCACATCCCAGATAAATAACTTTCTGTTTTACTAGTTGTGCTTTTTCTTTTGAGACTCGATAGCCTGCTTGTCCCAGCATGTTTAACAGTTCAATGGTTAATTGACGACAGAGTCCCTGTTCTGTAGCTCCTAAGAAAATGTCATCTACATATTGCAGTATTATATATGAAAAAGGAGATTCTTTTACCTGAGTAGTCTTCCATTCCTCAAGTTCCTTTGCTAACTGATTACCAAATATCGTGGGTGAGCATTTGAATCCTTGTGGTAATCGAGTCCAAGTAAGCTGTCGCTTCCGTCCAGTCTCTGGGTTCTCCCATTCAAAGGCAAAGATTTTCCAACTTTCCCGTGCCAGTGGTATGCAGAAGAAGGCATCCTTTAGATCAATCACTGTAAACCACTGAAATCTCTCAGAAACAGATGTTAACAAGGTATAAGGGTTAGCTACAACCGGGTGGATATCTTCTGTGATGAGATTTACTGCTCTCAAGTCTTGCACTAACCTGTACTTACCGTTTGGTTTCCTTACCGGAAAAATGGGAGAATTGAAATCTGACTCACATTCTTTTAATATCCCTAAAATTAAAAACTGTGTGATCATTGGGGCTATTCCTTTCCTGGCTTCTAAACTAATTGGGTATTGTCGCACTCTAACGGGTTGTGCTCCTTCTTTTAATTCTATTCTAACTGGAATAGCAGCTTTAGATTTTCCAGGGACCCCTGTTTCCCAAACCCAAGGTACCACAGTCCGTTCTATTTCCTGAGGTATCTCTTCCTTTTGTACCTCTTTCACAACGAAAATTTTCGCTAAGTTCTCTTCCAGAATTTCCATTTTGACCCTCCCTTTTTCAAATATAATTTTAGCTTGCAACACTGAAAGCAAATCCCTTCCTAGTAAACATTCAGGGCTGTTAGGCATATACAAAAATTGATGATCTAATTCTTTTCCTCTAAATTTGATATCTAAAGGTCGCAGAAACGTCTTTTCTTCTACCTGTCCTGAAACTCCTACTACCCATGCAGTTGAATCACTTAGTGGCCCCATCAATTTATTCATTGCCGAAAAACTAGCTCCAGTATCTATCCTAAATTCTGTCGGCTCCCCCTCTACTTCTAAAACAACCTTTAAGTCTGAATCTAGCCGGCTTTGACCTCGGTAATTCCCTAACATAAACGCTTGGGTGACACCTTGTGGCGTGCCCATACCAACAGGGTTTTGTGGATTTGCAAAGCTTTGAGGACTCCACGGATTCATTCCATTTCCAGCATTCAATGGGCATTCGTTTTTCCAATGTCCTTGTCCTTTACAAAGAGCACACTGATTTGGTCCTATCCTACCACGTCCTCCCCCATACTGATTTCCAAATCCCGATTGATTGTTAAATCCTCTACCCATTCCTCCCCTTCCTCTATTACCACGACCTCTTCCTCTATGGCTACTGGCCCCATTGTTCCCTCCTGGAGCTTGCAGGAGTGCTAACAAGCTTGTCTGCTGCTTCTTAGTAGCTTCCTTTTCCCTATTATTGTACACCTTCCATGCCACCTCTAATAATTTTTCCAAATCTCTTGTCTCTGCTCCTTCTAACTTCTGAAGTTTTTTCCTAATGTCTTCTTGTGCTTGTCCCATAAAAATCAATGCTAATTGCAATTTCCCTGATTCAGCTTCAACATCTAAATCTGTATATTTCCGAGCTGTCTCTTTTAACCTCTCCAAAAAGGCTGAAGGGGATTCCCCCTTATCTTGCTTTACTGAGTATAATTTTGACCAGTTCAGCGTTTTTGGTGTCCCACTTCGTACTCCCTCTACCAATAATTCTTGATAAACTCTTAACCTTTTATAATCTTTGTCTACCTCCGGATCCCACTCGGGATCCTCTTGCGGTACAAAATCATTCACGTTTCCCCGTACCCCCCGGGGCAAAGTTTTTATTCTTTCTTTCGCTTTTTCCACCATCACCCTTAATACCATTTCCTTTTCTGTTGAATCCAGAATTGTATCTAACAATACCTGTAAATCATTCCAGTCTGGATTTTGAGTTTTTATAACCATTTTTATAATACGAGCCACCCGCTCCGGGTTTTCTCTATATGTTCCAGCTGACTGTTTCCAAATTAATAAATCACTAGGTGAAAAAGGAACTTTTACCATGACTTTCTTTCCGTCCGCTCCAATTGCCTCCCGCAAAGGGGCCATCAATCTAGGGGGGGGGAGCGACACATCTGCCTCCCTTCCCCCTCCCCGTCTCCTTTCTCTACTCCTTCCCCTTTCTTTTCGCCCCTTCCGAGTCCGTTCTGCTAGCGGAGTTCTATCAAAATAACATCCTCGTCCTTTCATTTCTTCCTCATCCGAGGACGATTCTAAGGGGGGCATGGTGGGTGACCATGCCCTCACACTTGAAGGGAGACTATCTCTCGGGGCGTAAATATCGCATCAAGGGGGTTATAATTTCCAAAGTCAGTGATCCATTTCTAGGCCATTGCATTCCTTCTGTCTCATATTGAGGCCATACATTATTACAATAATCAATCAATTGTTTCCTGCTTAACTCTTGTCCAAAATTTCCTTCCTTCCAATGTTTTAACAAGCAACCAAGCGGAGAATCGCTAGGGATATCTTTTTCTGCACAAGGTAGTGCTCTAAAGGTTTTAAATGGCATCATACTGGCTCACACACACACCACAATCTGAATTCAACATCAAATTCACAATAACACAACGATACAAAGCAATACGTTTTACGACCAGCACGATAACACAACAATATAAACCAATAACATATTCCAAAACCAAAACCAACTCGCCAATTCTCCCTCTGAGTGGCGAGTGCTGGTACAGCGCGGCTTTCGCTACGTCTTACGACCAGCGCCTAGGCTTCCCAACCGAGGTACCTTTAGCCCAACCCAGCGGGAAACTCATTATCCCGTCTTATAGGCAGGCTCCCAACCAACAAACGTAAAAGAATAAAGCACCTCCGGGCTTACCTGAATGGTCGTCCGGCAGGCGCAGGGTCGGGTACGGGTCGATGTCTCCCCAGAAATCACCTGGTTGCCGGCATGGAGTGGATCAGCTCGTGAGCCGCCCCAGCTACCCCCGGAGTCCCATACCTGGGTCGCCAGAAAACTGTTGTCCGTAATCCAAAGGAGACACAAACCAACAGAGTGCCAGTTTATGCGGTGCTTTATTCGGGGCCCCGGGAACCTGCGGGCTAACGCCCCAAGTCAGGATTCCACCGACCCTCATTTTCAGTTCAGCTTTTATACACAAACAAGTTTAAGTGCAGGTTCCATGGCAAAACAGTTACAGTTTCCACAGCAAACCAGGTGCAGTTACAAACAAGCTCATACTTCATACTGATAACAATCATCTATTCTAATCATAAATCTTACTTAAGCTGTCTTACCCCTAGAAACTGATTAACAGACCCTTACCACATCCCAGGTAACAAATCATTATATACATGCTTGACTTAATCCTTTGATTATTGTTGCCATCTCTTCAGTACATTCCACACTCACAAACAAGGTTGCTAGCTTGCTACTTTGAAGCATTGCTTTCTAGGCCTACTCTTCTACTAAGCCTTAGCCATTCTACTACTAATTTAAATTGCTTTGCAACAATATGATAGATGCGACATCATACAGGAGCTTTGATGTAACAGAGGTAGGATGAGATGTCACGGAGGATGCCAGAGTAACTCATGGAAATATCCACTGAGAGGTTTTCCCTTTGACTGTGACGTGTCAGTCCCCAAAAAGGACCCTGGAATTCCCCCCAGCTGGTGGATCTGTTTGGTGGAGGGTTCCTGGGTGGAATATGGGACAGACTAGATGGGACTGACAGGGTTTTGTTTTTCCCTGGGGCACCAGCAGACAAACAAATCCCCAAGAGTCGGGTGAATTCCCCTTCCCCCCGTTTCCCGGCACACACGGGAATCTGCTGAGGTTGGACAAGACCAAGGTGGTGCAGCCGGGTCAGGGCAAGCCCCGGGATCGGTGCAGGCTGGGGGAGGAAGGGATGGAAGAACCTGTTGGGAGAGGGCTCTGGGGGTGCTGGTGGGTGACAAATGGGACACGAGCCAGCCCGGAAACCCCCCGTGTGCGGGGCTCATCCCAGGGCAGAGGAGGAGGGGAATGTGCCCCTCTGCTGCCCTCAGGTGAGACCCCACCTGCAGTGCTGCCTCCAGCTCGGGGGGCCCAGATCAGGAGGAATGGACCTGTTGGAGTGGATCCAGAGGAGGCCACCAAGATGCTCGGAGGGCTGGAGCCCCTCTGCTCTGAGGACAGGCTGGGACAATTGGGACTGTTCAACCTGGAGAAGAGAAGGCTCCAGAGTGGCCTTAGAGCCCCTTCCATTGCCTCGAGGGGCTCCCAGAGAGCTGCAGAGGGATTTTGGCCAAGGACCTGTAGTGATGGGGGAAGGGGGAATGGCTTCCCACTGACAGAGGGCAGGCTTAGGGGGATATTGGGAAAAAAGTTTTCCCTGTGAGGGGGGAGGCCCTGGCACAGGTTGTCCTGAGAAGCTGTGGTTGCTCCATCCCTGGAAGTGTCCAAGGCCAGGATGGACGGGGCTTGGAGAAACCTGTGCTACTGGAAGGTGTCCCTGCCCATGGCAGGGGGTGGCACAGGATGAGCTTTACGGTCCCTTCCCACCCAACCCAGTGCATGATTCCATGATTCTGTGCTAAGACAAGGCCAGCCCCTGTTGTGGGCAGTGACTGTAAACCAGTCCATTATCCCAGTCAAAACCAGGACAACAGGACAGACACCTCCTGCTGAGTCTGGTCCCCTCCTCGTGCAGCTACTGAGGGACTCTGGGAATCTGAGGGCACCAGGAAATTGGGAAGGGAGACGTAAATGTGGGGAGAACAGGGTCCCCTTTTCTCCTCCCCTTTCCCTCTGGGAGTCACCACAACACCTCCCTGCGGGTCATGGCCTGAGGAGAACGGCCAGGCCCCAAATCCATTTGGAACCAGAGGGTGGGAAAAATCCCACAGGAGGGACTACAAGAACCAGGGGGATTTCCCCAGGTGCTGCCAGCCCTGCTCAGGGGGAAGGAAGGAGACAGTTCAGGGGGGATCAGCTGCACCTCAGGCACCCTGCTCACGTCTCTCGTCCATCTCTCTCTCAAACACCAAACTGGGGATATTTCCCTCTTCCAATGAGCTGCTGATGCCACAATTTGGATGGTCCAGAGTGGGACCTTTGGTGTTGAGGGGCTGTAAATGCCTCCTTCTTGAGAAGCTTCACCTCCCCTGGGCCCCTCCTCTGTCAACGTTCCTCAATTATCCAACAAACGAGGCACGAAGCAGAAAAGGGCAAAAGGAAAATCTTCCAGGTCACTGCCGGCTCCTGGGGAAAATGCAAGGCAAATAGTCAAGTCATTCAGTTGAGATGTTTTCCCAGCTGCCCCACAATGGTCTCTTGTGTGTGGTCAGGGGCCCTTAAGGATGGAAGGTGTTGTGGAAACGTGGCCAAAATTGAGTGGAGAATTGAGGCTGTGGCAGGTGCCGGGAGCCCCCGCTCAGTGGCTGTCCTTGATCTGTGCCCACGGGGGTCCCAGCCCAGAGGGGCCTGTGAGGCGGGTGGGGAGGGAGGGAGAGTGGGGCGGGAAGGTGCCATCCTGCTGAGGGCCAGCGCTGGGCCCAGGGCAGGGCAGGGCCATCCCTGGGGACAGGGGCACTGGGGCAGCTGTGTGCCAGGGTCAGCCCAGTGTGGAGCCAGAGCCCTGCTGGGCTGCCAGTGCCTGGCCCCCCCTGCCTGGGCCAGCTCAGCAGAGCGGGGCCCGGCTGATGCGGGAGGACACGGTGTGCCCAGCTGGGACAGGGGCAGGGCCAGCAAAGGGCATCTGCCCCTCTGGGCTCTGCTCGGGGAGGCCGTGGCTGGGCCTGCACCACTTGGGGGCTGCAGTGCCCGCAAATGGGCTGGAGCCGGGCACTGCCACCACCCCAGCACTTCCCTGGGCCCAGCCCTTGTGTGCCAGGGCCAGCATTGCCCAGTGCTCCCCAGTGCCTGCCCAGACTGGAGATCCCAGTCACCCGCCTGTGCCCATTGCCCGTCAGCCCCTTTATCTCCCAGCTCCCTGTTTCCCTGATCCCGGGCTCCTGGTGCCCCAAAAGGGGGTCACTCCCAGCCCCCCGTTCAACCAAGGGGCTGGAGTGGGAACAGGGACAATTGTGCTCAGACATGCCGGGTTTGGGGCTGGGCTGAGCTCTGGGGTGTCCCAGAGGGAAAGCTCTGGAAGGGATGGGCAGGAGGACATGGGGGGATCAGGCTTTGGGGGCTGTTGGAGGATGGATTGTGTTGTTGTGGGATTGTCCCCACAGGGTATGCAGTTGCTTTCAGCTCCCTGCCCACCCCCTTGGCACCCCCAGGGGCCTGGGCCCTTCCAGGGGCAGCTGCCCCGTGCAGGAAGCTGGAGGGATACCAGGGAAGGTGGCTGGATGGGTGCCACAGGCGGGATGGACTCTGTGCCAGGGCTGGGCTTGTGGCCAGGGCTGGGGGCTGTGCCCAGCCGGGCTTTGCCCCGGGGGCTCTCGGGGAGGGGGCAGGGAGGAGTCCCGGCAGGGATAAATGTGCTCCTGCCCTTGTGCAGCCTCAACCAGCGCTGCCCAGGCCCAGAGGAAGATGAAGGTCGCTGTGCTCAGCGTGGCCCTGCTCTTCACCATCCTGATGAGCCCCCCGGCAGATGCCAAGGTGAGGCCCCCATGAACCGGCCATGGGCTCAGGGATGGGCCCCTTCCCAAACCAGGGGCTCCCCCAGCACTCCCCAGCACTCCCAGCCCCGGGCCAGGCCACTTTCTTCTGGCCACAATTCCCTCTCTCCTTCCCCTTCCCACAATTCAACTCCTGCTGCTGCAGCTCCCCTTCCTCACGGGATGCTTGCACCCGGCTCTGTCCTGGCACAGTCCCAACACTTCCTGCTCTTTCTGACCCCAAATCCCACCTTTTTGGGCCCCCCCATCCCATCCTCTTGGTCCCCTGGGGCATCTCCCCACCATCTCCTCTCTTTCCCAGCCAAGGCAAAGGCCCAACCCAAACTGGGTGGAACTGGGCCAAGCCCCACTGGAGTCCAAGGAGGACAAACAGGCCCAAGCTCCACCCTGGGCTCAAGTGGGACAAGACCTGGCCAGGCTGAACTGGCACCAACTGGGAAATGCCCTGCCATGGCCCCTTCCCAGGGCCTTTCCTCCAGGCTTTGCCCTCAATGCCTTGCCTTTCCCCCTGCACTGGTGTCCCCAACTTGCCTGGGAGCCGCAATCCCAAAGAGCCCCGCTCAGCCCGGGGGGCAGCCGGGGCTGGAGGGGGTGGGGACACCCGTGTCCCCCCCAGCCCCACAAGGCCAACCCCAACCAAGCCTTTGTTCTCCTCCTGCAGCCCATTGAGGTCGACAGCGTCCAATGTGGGGAGGTAAGTCTGGGAGTTGGGGGGCACCCAGTGTGGGAAATGGGGGGCACTTTGGGCCCCCCATCCCTTCCTGGCACTGGGGACACCCCAGTGACCAGTGATGTCTCCTTGTCTCTCTACAGGGAGGCGTCATCGGCGGCCCGGTGGGTACCAGGGCTTGTGCTGGGCCCAGACCCTCCCCTCTGGTGGCCACCATCCTCCAGGCCATCCCAGTGCTCCCCAGTCCACCCCAATGTGCACTGGGAAGGCCCTTCCTCAGGGCCCCCACTCTATTCCCACACACCCCAGTCCACCCCACCACACACACAGGGCATCATTCCCACACCATTTCTTCCCTTCTTTCTCCTCTAATCCTTTCCCTTTCCCATTGCCCATGACACTCGTGTCCAGAAATCCCCTTCCTTGACCCCTCAGTCCCAAAGACCCTCCCAGTCCCTTCCAGTTTTCTCCCCTTCCCCATTTCTCCTGCCCTGCTTCATTCCCTGGGTCCCCTCCACTGCAGTCCCTTCCTCCTTACCTGCATCCCTCACAGTCCCATCCCTTCCACACCCCAATGCCCATCCTCTGGGATCCCCAATTCTCTCCACTTAATCCTCTTTGGGTGCCCTCCTCCTCCCCCCACCCTCCTGCAGGCCCTGAATTCCCCTGGCTCTCCTTGTCTCCATCGCCACCCTGGGCCCTGCAGGAACTGGGAACCCGGGGGAAACTGGGTGCAGTGGGGCTGGGGGGAGCAGAAGGGATTTTCCCCCTCAGACCAGGGGCCAACCATGGGCTGGGGGGTCTGGGGACACCCGTGTCTCTCCCCCAGCCCCACAGGGGCCAATCCTGCTTAAACCTTTGCTCTCCTTCCCCAGCCAATCTCGGGACAAGGAGGAGGTGGATGTGTCGGGGTAAGTCCTGGAGTTGAGATGTCCCCAGTGTGGGAAATGGGAGGAAATGTAGTCCCCCCATCCCTCCTGGGCCTGGGAACACCCCAGTGACCAGTGACACCTCATGCTCTCTCTCCAGGGAGGCATGGATATCGGTCGAGTGAAGAGGTCTGAGGTGGGTACCCCGAGTTCTGCTGGGCTCAGACCCTCCCCTCTCATGGCCACCACCCTCCCCAGAATCCCAGTGTGTCCCAGTCCTGCCCAGTGTGCCCCAGTACAGCCCAGTGTGTCCCAGTTCAGCCCAGTTTGTCCCAGTCCAGTCCAGTTCGTCCCAGAACCAGCCCAGTGTGTCTCTAACCCTGCCTTTGTCCCCAGCCCCCCGTGGCTGACCAGGTGGAGCTGATGCGCCAGTGACGCTCGGCTGCCTCTCTGCATGTCCAGGTGAGAAATATGGGAGGCTCCTCAGCCCCCCAAAGGAGCCTGGCAGGGCCCTGGGGGGTCCCTGAGCCCTCTGCAGTGGGCAGAGCTGGGGGACAGCAGAGGGACACGCAGGGGGCTGTCCCTGCTCCATGTCCCGGGGCAGCTGGACAGAGCTGCCCCCAAGCCTGGCCTTGCACTGGGGGCTCTGCAGACCCCCAGGCTCACCGGGAGGGCAGGGAGGGGCTCGGGGAGGTGTCAGAGCATCCCGGGCTGGGGGGCTCTGGGGCCACATGGATCTCAGCATCCAATTCCCTTCTCCTGCCCCAGCTCCTTGCAGACAGACAGGGTGGGGACAAGGCCCCTCCCATGTCCCTGTGGACACCGGGGGTGACGTTTGGGGCTCTGTCACCACCACTTCAGGACTGGAAGTGGTGGTGACACCCGTGTCCTGGCCCCCTCCAGCGGCATGAGGAGATGATCATCCCTGGAGGACCCCCCTGATCTCCTGGGTGCCCTGGCAATTTCCCTGCAAGAATCAATAAACCCCTGCAGCAAAACAAATGCTCTGTGTCTGTCTGGGTGTGTGTGTTCCCACCTCCACGGGTGCCTTCCCGTGTCCATGTGTGTTCCCACGTCCCCTGGGGCACCCGGTGGTTTGGGGGCACAGCGGGAAACAGGGTCTGACTGGGGCTGTCCAAGCACCGTCCCCAAGGAGCACAGCTTGGTGTTGGGGCAGGGGAGGGTCAGGGACAATCAGCCAAGGCCCCTCAGTCCTTCCCTGGGCTCTGGGAGGGATGGGAAAGGGGATCAAAGGAGCCAGCGGGTGTCAAATGCCTCCAGATCTCAAGGGCCAGGCTCGGGGCTGAAGGGATGGAGAGCAGCCCTGCATCCAAGGCCATGGGGATAGTGGGGGATGAAAAGCAGGATGGGAGCCAGCAATGGGAGCTCACAGCCCACAACCCCCCCGTGTCCTGGGCTCATCCCACAGCGTGGGCAGCAGGGCAGGGGGGTTCTGCCCCTCTGCTCCGCTCAGCTGAGACCCCCCTGCAGTGCTGCCTCCAGCTCTGGGCTCCTCTGGCTGTCTGCAACGCACCCACCCGCAATGGCAATGGCTTGGGGGGATTCCCCTGCCAGCCCTGGCATCTCCTGCAGCTCCATGGGCTCCTCAGCACAGCAAAGACACGCACCTCTTGGGGCACTTCCAGAGGAGGCCACCCAGGGGATCCCAGGGCTGCAGCACCTCTCGCATGGAGACAGGCTGAGAGAGTGGGGGCTCTTCAGCCTGCAGAAGAAAAGCCTGTGGGGAGACCTCCTTGGGGCCTTCCAGTACTTCAAGGCAGCTTTTTAGAGACATGTGGGCAAAGGGTTCAGTAGGGCCTGTCCTAATAGGACAGGGGGTGAGGGAGTTAAACTAAAAAAGTGCAAGTCCAGACCAGAGATAAAGAAGAACTATTTTCTAGTGAGAATGTTGAAACACAGGAATACATTTGCAGAGAGGTGGTGGATGCCCCATCCCTGCAAACATTCAAGGCCAGGTTGGATGGGGCTCTGAACAAGGTGATCCGTGAAAGATGTCTCTGCTCCCCCTCCAGGGGATCCCCCGCCCTGTGCTCTTGGCTACCAGAGTGATGGGCAGCTCTCAAAGGATGCAAGTGCCCAGAGAGCAGAGGGAACACACAGGACCTCTGTTAGCAGGGACATCTTCAGGTGAGATGGGAATAGTTTGCATCAACACGCTCAGGCTCCACTGTTTTGTCTCTCCACTCTCACCAGGAGGTCCCGCAGGGTCAAGGGGCAGCCTTGATTCCATGTGTCCCTGGAGTGTCCCAATGTCCCCATGGCTCCAGGAGGCCCCACTGTGCCACAGAGGAGCAGCATTGGGCCGATATCAAAGGACCCAAAAGCGATGTCACTGTGAACTCTTGAGGGCTGGAAGGAGCTGGGGAGACCCGAAGGCCAAAAAGAGCCGGGGAGAGCTGAAGGCCGAGCCGTGCCCCGGAGCCAGGCAGAGCTGAGAAACAAAAGGAGCCGGGAAGACCTGGTAACACCATCCCACCCCAGTCCACCATTTCAGGATCAAGAAATAGGTTTGTCCAAAAGCAGGTGGGGTGGTGGGAAGGGGCAGAGGCAGCAGAGCCCAGCGCAAAGCGAGCGGCTCCAGGCACGGCTTCTCCCGCCCGCCGGGAGAGCGCAGGGGCAGGAGCCCTTTGCCGGGTCTGGCTCCCGGCGCTGCCGGTGCTCGGCGGCTTTGGGGTTTGGCTTTGGGGTCTGACGGGAGGAATTATTGCTGTGGTGGTGGGTGGCAGAGGGGCTGAAGGACTGGGCACGAGAGGGATGCCTGTCCCCTCAAGGGACAAGTGCACAGACAGGGATCAGGTGTTCCCGCTGGGCTCAGACACCAGGTCTGTCCAGCAGCACCCAGGGAAGGGAGGGAGGATCATCGTGCTCCGTTCCATCACTGTCACCAGGTCCAGTCACAGGGCACAGACAGCAGGTGTGGTGGGTTGGCCCTGGCTGGACACCAGGGACCCCCTAAAGCCGCTCTCTCACTCCCCTCTGCAACTGGACAGAACAGAGGAAAAAACCAGCCAAGGATTCATTCATGAGCCAAGAGCTGGCAGAGGTCACTTCCTGATCACCTTCATGGGCAAAACAGACTCCAAGGGGGGATATGAACTGATGCAGAAAAACCTTGGAATAACAGAACTGCTCAGAGACTTGGCATCTTTAAGCAGCAAGGTATTTGTTTCTTCAGCACTGGGAGCAAGGCAGCTCCCTGACCTTCCTGGCGTTGTGGAAGACCCCCCTTCTCTGCAGGATCCAGACTGGGGTGGGGGGTTTGGGAGGGCTCAGGGATCTTGGGGGGGGGAGGGTTGGGGGTCCCAGCAGTGGTTTTGGGGTCCCAGGGGTGGTTGGGGTGTCCCGGGGGTTGTTTGGGGGATATTTTGGGGGTCCCCCTGAGCTTTCCGGCGTTGTGGAAGACCCCCCTCCTCTGAAGGATCCAGGCTGGAGGTGGGGGGTCTTGGGGGTCCCTGGTGGATGCTGGGGGTCCCAGGGGGGTCAGGTTAGTTTGAGGGTCCCAGGGGTGGTTTGGGGCTCCTGGGGGAGGTCAGGGGGTGTTTTTGGTGGTCCCCCTGACCTTCCTGGCATTGTGTAAGACCCCCCCTTCTCTGAAGGATACAGGATGAGGGCGGAGGGGATTGGGGTCCCTGGTGGATGTTGGGGGTCCCGGGGGGGTTGGGGGTCCCAGGAGAGGTTTGAGGGTCCCGGGGGGGGGGGTTGGGGAGATATTTTGGGCATTCCCTGACCATTCCAGGCCGGGCACTTGAGGCCGTGGGTGCAGGCAGGGAGGGGGGAGCACACAGGGGGGTCCCTGTGACCCCCAGGGCCAGCGAGGAGCTCCACTGCGGGTTCAGGGTGTCGATCTGCACCTGGGTGATGTCACCGTGATGCCATCAACAACCACGGTGATGTCATAGACACACGGAGTGATGTCATCGACACACGGAGTGATGTCATCACACAGCTACCCCCAAATGTCAGCGCCTTCCCCTGTGACGTCACTACGTTCCCCTGTGACATCAGCACGCTCCCTATGACATCAGCACATTCCCCTGTGACATCATTGTGTTCCCCTATGACATCACCATGTTCTCCTGTGACATCATCACATTCCCCTGTGACATCACCAAGTTTCCTATGACATCTGTGTTCCCCTATGACATCCCCATGTTCCCCTATAACATCACCATGCTTTGCTATGACATCACCATGTTATAATCTATGACATCACCACATTCCCATATGACATCACCCTGTCCTCTATGACATCACCACGCTCCCCTATGACATCCCCACGCTCCTCTGTGACATCATCAGGGAGGGGTACGTGGAAGAGGCGGCTGGGGGGAGGGGCTGCCCCATGACCACCAGCCCCTGGTTGTAGCTGGAGAGCCTGGAGGCCGTTCTGTTCCCGTTGGACAGCAGGATGTTCTTCCCGTGGCACCCCAGGAACGTGGGGGGGCACAAGGGAGGTCACGGGGGGGTCACAGTTGCAGATGGGCCCTCTCACTGCCCTCCCACTTCCTCCCAATCCCACTCAGTGCCCCCACAGTCCCTCCCCATGCCCCCCAATTGCTCCCAGTCCCCTCCCAGTCAAACACAGGTCCTCGCAGTTTGTCCCACTCATTCCCTTCCCAGTCCGCCCCAGTCCTTCCCAGTCTCCCCCCAGTCCCTCCCAGTTCCCCCCAATTGCTCCCAGTCCCCTCCCAGTCAAACACGGGTCCTCCCAGTTTGTCCCACTCATTCCCTTCCCAGTCCGCCCCAGTCCTTCCCAATCTCCCCCAGTCCCTCCCAGTTTCCCCCAGTTGCTCCCAGTCCCCTCCCAGTCCCCCTCAGTCCCTCTTTATCCCTCTCTCAGTCCCTCCCAGTTCCCCCCAGTTCTCCCCACTCCCCCCAGTCCCCACAGTGGTGAATGTGATGTCACAGGGGAGGATGAGATGTCACAGGGGAGATGTGATGTCATGGGAAGGATGTGATGTCACAACAAGGACGTGACATAAGAGGGATGATATAGTATCACAGGAAGGATGAATGTGATGTCACAGGGACGATGTGATGTCAAAGAGGAGGATTGGATGTCACAGGGGAGCTGTGATGACATGGGAGAGGATGTGATGTCACAGGGGAGGATGTGATGTCACAGAGGAGGATGCTCCCGAGTCTCTGCAGGCAAGGGGGGCTGGCACTGACCCCCTTCTTGGGGCACCAGGAGCCCGGGATCAGGGAAACAGGGAGCTGGGAGATAAAGGGGCTGACGGGCAATGGGCACAGGCGAGTGACTGGGATCTCCAGTCTGGGCAGGCACTGGGGAGCACTGGGCAATGCTGGCCCTGGCACACAAGGGCTGGGCCCAGGGAAGTGCTGGGGTGGTGGCAGTGCCCGGCTCCAGCCCATTTGCGGGCACTGCAGCCCCCAAGTGGTGCAGGCCCAGCCACGGCCTCCCCGAGCAGAGCCCAGAGGGGCAGATGCCCTTTGCTGGCCCTGCCCCTGTCCCAGCTGGGCACACCGTGTCCTCCCGCATCAGCCGGGCCCCGCTCTGCTGAGCTGGCCCAGGCAGGGGGGGCCAGGCACTGGTAGCCCAGCTGGGTTCTGGCTCCACACTGGGCTGGCCCTGGCACACAGCTGCCCCAGTGCCCCTGTCCCCAGGGATGGCCCTGCCCTGCCCTGGGTCCAGCGCTGGCCCTCAGCAGGATGGCACCTTCCCGCCCCACTCTCCCTCCCTCCCCACCCGCCTCACAGGCCCCTCTGGGCTGGGACCCCCGTGGGCACAGATCAAGGAAAGGCACTGAGCAGGGGCTCCCAGTACCTGCCACAGCCTCAATTCTCCACTCACCTTTGGCCACGTTTCCGCAACACCTTCCATCCTTACGGGCCCCTGACCACACACAAGAGACCATTGTGGGGCAGCTGGGAAAACATCTCAGCTGAATGACTTGACTATTTGCCTTGCATTTTCCCCAGGAGCCGGCAGTGACCTGGAAGATTTTCCTTTTGCCCTTTTCTGCTTCGTGCCTCCTTTGTTGGATAATTGAGGAACGTTGACTGAGGAGGGGCCCAGGGGAGGTGAAGCCACTCAAGAAAGAGGCATTTACAGCCCCTCAACACCAAAGGTCCCACTCTGGACCATCCAAATTGTGGCATCAGCAGCTCATTGGAAGAGGGAAATGTCCCCAGTTTGGTGTTTGAGAGAGAGATGGACGAGACACGTGAGCAGGGTGCCTGAGGTGCAGCTGATCCCCCTGGACTGTCTCCTTCCTTCCCCCTGAGCAGGGCTGGCAGCACCTGGGGAAATTCCTCTTGTTCCTGCAGTCCCTGCTGTGGGATTTTTCCCACGCTCTGGTTCCAAATGGATTTGGGGCCTGGTCCTTCTCCTCAGGCCGTGACCCACAGGGAGGTGTTGTGGTGACTCCCAGAGGGAAAGGGGAGGAGAAAAGGGGGCCCTGTTCTCCCCACATTTACATCTCCCTTCCCAATTTCCTGGTGCCCTCGTATTCCCAGAGTCCCTCAGTAGCTACACGAGAGGGGACACCAGACTCAGCAGGAGGTGTCTGTCCTGTTGTCCTGGTTTTGACTGGGATAATGGACTGGTTTACAGTCACTGCCCACAACAGGGACTTGTCTCAGCACAGAATCCTGGAATCATGGACTGGTTTTGGTGGGAAGGGACCTTAAAGCTCATCCTGTGCCACCCCCTGGCATTGGTAGGGACACCTTCCACTAGCCCAGGTTACTCCAAGCCCCGTCCATCCTGGCCTTGGACACTTCCAGGGATGGGGCAGCCACAGCTTCTCAGGGCAACCTGTGCCAGGGCCTCCCTCCTCACAGGGAAAACTTTCTTCCCAATATCCCCCTAAGCCTGCCCTCTGTCAGTGGGAAGCCATTCCCCCTTCTCCCATCCCTACAGGTCCTTGGCCAAATTCCCTCTGCAGCTCTCTGGGAGCCCCTCGAGGCACTGGAAGGGGCTCTAAGGCCTCCCTGGAGCCTTCTCTTCTCCAGGATGAACAATCCCAATTGTCCCAGCCTGTCCCCAGAGCAGAGGGACTCCAGCCCTCAGAGCATCTTTGTGACCTCCTCTGGATCCACTCCAACAGGTCCATTCCTCCTGATCTGGGCCCCCCGAGCTGGAGGCAGCACTGCAGGTGGGGTCTCACCTGAGGGCAGCAGAGGGGCACATTCCCCTCCTCCCCTGGCCCGGGATGAGCCCCGCACACGGGGGGTTTCCAGGCTGGCTCGTGTCCCATTTGTCACCCACCAGCACCCCCAGAGCCCTCTCCCAGCAGGGACTTCCATCCCTTCCTCCCCCAGCCTGCACCGATCCCGGGGCTTGCCCTGACCCAGCTGCACCACCTTGGTCTTGTCCAACCTCAGCAGATTCCCGTGTGTGCCGGCAAACGGGGGGAAGGGGAATTCACCCGACTCTTGGGGATTTGTTTTTCTGCTGGTGCCCCAGGAAAAACCAAAACCCTGTCAGTCCCATCTAGTCTGTCCCATATTCCACCCAGGAACCCTCCACCAAACAGATCCACCAGGTGGGGGGAATTCCAGGGCCCTTCTTCAGGGACTGATAGTCTTTCCGTGATTCTGTGCAGAGGGTGAGCAGTGGCCACCAGCAGAGCAGGGCCATACCCACAGTGCAGCCTGTGCAAAAGCACACACAGCATAGAGGGGCTCCTCCGCAAGAACCAACGGCAGTCGCCATCAAGACTCCAGGATGTGTCCTCGTTTTCTTCTGTTCCCCCTGCCGACTTTGCTTCTCCCATTCCCCCATCCCAAGGCTGTCCCCTCTTCTTCCCTCTGCTTGCCTCTGCGACAGGCTTTCTTCCCGGGCTGGCAGTTAAGACTTCTCTCTCTGCCCTCCATCTGAGTGCAAATCAGTCCAGCAGACATCTTCAAGGCCGAAAGAGAAGCCAGGCCTGAAGGCCGAGCCAGAGCTGTCCTCTGCTCCCTTCAGCTCTGCTCACAGCTGCATCTTCAGCCTGTCCCAGAGGCCAGGCAAATGTGTGCCCTTCCTCTGGGAAGGCTTGAAGCACAGTGGTGTTAAGATCATGGCCTCCAGGTGAGCTATTGCTACTACTCAGTTGCCAGACTCTTGCAGTGCTTTCGAGCCCTCCTCTTTGTGTTCTGGGCAGAAGATAGTGAGTAAGCTCCTGGTAGCCTTAAAACACAGGCAAATCCCTGATCCCGTGGGAAGCAGATCAGTTTGTAGCCCATAAAGAAAAAGGGAAATTTCTTCAGCCTGTTTGTGGTCCATTGTAGTGTCCCTCCGCTGAGAAAGCTGGTGCAGAACCTCTGATCTTTCAGTTGGTGTTGTCATCGGGACAAAGTGGGACATGATGTGTTTGAAAGTTTCTTCCTGCCCTGCTGTGTGCTGCCCGTTGGCTGGTGGAGGAGCAGAGCAGAAATTCACTGTTGGCATCTGGCAAAGCAGCAGGAGAGAGCAGTTGTGAGGGGGAGAGGGGGTGAGGTGTCTGCTCTTCAAGAGGGACAAGACAAAGGAGTTGGGGAATTGTCCTGGAACGCTGGCATGGCAGGTTTGGAGCGCTGGGTGGGCATTTCTTGAGAGCTGTGGTGGCCCCACTTCCTCCTGAGCCTCATTGATGGCAGTGTGTCCAGAGGCAGCCCGGCTCCAGGCTGAAGCAAAAAGCCAGAGCGGGTGATGCGGGAGCTGCTCCAGCGCCTACCGCAGCCTCCGGCCCGGTGGGAGCGTCCCGGGCCCTGCCCCGGGCGCCCTGAGGCGGGGCAGTGCCCACTCCCGCCGGCCGCCCTCACAAGGCCCAGGCCGCCTCCTTGCCACAAGGCCCAGCAGGGCCGCCCTCACACCTGCCCCGCCCTGCCCTGTCCCGCCCGGCCCCACCCTGCCCCGTGGCCTCTGTCACACCCCACGCTGACGTGCTGAGCCTTCCACCAGCCATTGTGACGCCACAGGCGCCAGTCGGGCACGGCTTTGTTGGTGCCCGCAGCCGGCGCTCAGAGCTGCTGTAGCCTCTCGGGGAGCAGCAGCACATCCCGCTCGGGGAGCATTGCGCGCCTGCATCGCCGTCTGGGCAGCTGCAGGCCACGACCACTGCGCAGGGCGACCTCGTCTGCCTTGTGCTTCATACCCTGTGCCCGTCCTTATTCTCGCCCCTTTGTCACCCTCCCCCTAAACCTCGCCCCGTCCCATTCCTCATCCCCACTTGGCTCCCGGCAGCCCGCCGGGGCCTTCTTGCCCTTCCTGCTGCTGGGAGCTCCAAGCAGGGCCATGCCGTGGCTTCTGAGCAAGAAGCGACGGCAGTCGCCCTCCAGCAGCCCCAGTGGGCAGCCCTGGGCTGCCACCAGCTCCAGCAGCGCCTCCCAGCTCCGGGAGCAGGGGCTGGGCAGGCTGCACCGCGCGGCCGCCCGCGGTGACCTGGGCTGGCTGAGGCGCTGGCGCTGGTACGTCAAGGTAGTCGGCATCGACAGGCCAGACCAGGAGATGCGGTGAGTTCTGGGCCACGCTGATGGCACACCTTGCCTGCTCCTGAGCCAAGCTGCAGTAGTCCTCGCCAGCCCTCTCTTAGGGACAAGGCTTGAAAAGTGACATTTGCCCTGTCAGCTGGGACAGGGAACTCTTGAGCTTTTCACTGCTTGCAGCTGCCGCCCGGGCTCCAGCGCTGCTGCAAACGCGTGTTGCCCACCTGCGCCTTGGCCGTGCTCTCTCTGCAGGGCTGTTCTGCAGCTGCTCAGCCCTCACCTGTTCTCTTCTGCCCTCTGGCTCATCAGGGCAGGGTTGCAGCAGCAGCAGCAGCAGCAGCAGCAGCAGCAGGAGGAGCAGAGTCCGGGCGGGGTCCCCAGGGTGTTGGGTACAGACACAGCTTGGGCTCGTCCTTTGTCTGTCGGGGTTAAGAGAGTCTGTTTAATTTTCAGGACACCTCTGCATCTGGCTTCTGCCAATGGCCATGCAGATGTCGTCAGATATCTGCTAAGGAAGAACAGCCAGCCCAACCTCGCTGACAGCTTCAAGAGAACGGCCCTGATGAAGGTGTGTGCAATGCCTTCTGAGCTTGGAGGTGGGGCTTAGTGCTGGGGTGTTAAAGGGGAGGTGTCTGGCAGGATTCCTTGCAGAGCAGGGCCATAGAAACACACCTATTGCCATGGGCACGGCACAGCCTCTGTTAGCTGATCTTTGAAGATGGTCTTCTATGCCAGCACTCAGGAGCTGAGGGCGTTGTGACAGAGGGGGATGGAAAAGTTGGAAGCCTTTCCCTTTTGGTGTGTTGTTGCCAGGCAGTCCAGCAGGAGCAGGAAGAATGTGTTGCTGTTCTGCTGGAACACGGTGCCGACCCCAATCTGGCAGACGCTGACGGCAACACTGCCCTTCACCTGGCTGTCCTCTCTAAAAACACAGCTGTAGCAGGGCTGTTACTGGAGCATCATGCCAACAGTGATGCTCAGAACCAGGTAACCTTGGCATGCGGCTAAAGCTGCTCTTTCCAACAGCTGCAGAGCTTGTCTGTGTCTTTCTAATGGGGATTCTTTCTCCTTTTAGTGGGGATTTACCCCCTTGAAACTTGCAGCCTTGCAAGAGCACGAGGAGATTCTGGAGTGCCTTGTGAACAAAGCAGCTGACAGGCCTGCTCAAGCCCAGGGGGAAAGGTGAGGGCTTTGTCAAAACAGCACCCGGGTGTTCTGGGTAGTCTGCAAGTGTGACCCAGACGAGGGGCGTGGCAATGAACTGGGAAAAAGAAGGAGCAGCCCCGTGGAAGCAGTTCCCCGTGGGACTGGTAAATGCAGGTCTGCCCTTGGCTGCTCTCCTACCTCAGGGGCTCTCGTCCTTTGCCCGCTGAGGTCTGCAAGAAAGCCTTGTCTGTGGTGTCCTCTCCCCACCCAGAGCCAGAGCCCCGGGGAAACTTGCCAGTAGCTCAGCAGCGTGGCTGCTCTGCAGACCAGGGGGGTTTAAGGCACGGCAGAGTTGGTGTGTTAAGTGCTCTGAAGGGAAGCGTTGGGGGAAAGAGAACCAACACTGTCCCAGGGGACACGAGGGGCTCCGAGCGCACAGAAGGAGAAAACTTCCTGCCATGGAGATGGTCAGGGGGTCGAAGGGCTTGCCCTGGGAGTTTGTGCAGCCGCATCTGGGGGGACTTTGAAGAGCAGTGCAAGGAGCCCTGAACAGCATGGCCTGAGCTGGTAGCTGAGGCTGCTTTAGGGAGGCCCCTTGTAAGAGAAATTCTCCAATGCTTCCATGGACTTGGCTTTGCTTTCCCGGAGCTTGTAGGAAAGGGGGGAAGAGCTGTTTTGGGAGCAAGCAGGGGAAAACTGATGCAGGATCAGACATGTTTCCGATGAAATTTTGCATGCTTTAGGACTGCTCTTGTGGTTCCTGGAAGCCCTGAGGCTCACCTGGAGGAAGATAATCTGCGCTTGCAGGAGGAGCTGGACAGGGCTGGCGCGGAGGTATGGAAAGCCTGTCCCCACAGGGAGAAACCTGGGGGTGCCTGTTGCTTCCTATCCATCCTGAAAACGGACAAAACAGTGTTCAGTGTGTTCATTGGGGAGCAGAAGTGAAGCTTTGAAGGGACTTGAATGGATTGCAGTTCTTTGGGCCGAGGGGATGCACACAGACATGCAGCACCTGAGTTCTTCAGCAGCAGCTGGCTCCTCTCTGGAAAAGCTCCCCTGACAACTGTGCATTCTTCCCGTGATTTTACAGCTGAGGGAGGAGGAAGAAAAGCATCTTCAGTCTGAGCATTGTGTTCCTGACTTGAAGACTGCCTTGGATGCCAAGAAAAGAGAGGCAGTAACTTCTTCCCAGGAACTGCAGGACCTCCTGTTGGCATCTTGTGAGACCAATCCGACTGTGAACCAACTGGAAGAAGACGCGCAAGAGTAAGAGAGGAACCCAGTGAAGCAAGGGGTCTGTGGCTTTGGGGATTGGGTGGAAACAGGGGGAGAGTCAGTGGGATTTTGAAGGACACTTCTGCTGTGGCTTCTGTTCCTTAGCACAGTTTGTCTGGCATTGGCTTTTCTGGTAATAAGAGCTGTATTTCTTCTTAAGCTTTGCAAGTGAGAACAGCAGATTGGAAGCCACTGTCCAGCAGCCAAGTGAGAGCGTTGAAGCCCTTCCGAGAGCCCTGCAAGCCTCTGCCTCAGTAAGCTGGTGCTAAATTTGCCTTTTTGTGACTCTTGAGCCTAGTTGCCTATTTCTGTGGGGCAACTGTCAGATGAAGTTTTCCTGGAGAGCCTGGGGAGCTCAGCTTCTGCCTTCTCCTCAGCAGAGGCTGCTCAGAAAGCAGCCTGGTCCTTTCCCCAGCTGCTACAAAAGCCCTGAGGGTATTTGGTGTGCTGGACACTGGAGGAATTCTTAGATTCTAAATGAGGAGTTTCATCATGAGCTCCAAGGGACCCAGAAGTATTGTTGCCAGAAGTGTCTCCCAAATTCTTAAGTAGGTCTAAAGTTTCTTCTTTCTGTTGGGGAATCTTTCAAGTGTTTCCTAGGCTCATTTCCAGTAGATGATAAATACAGTTGCCATGGCCACCCCCTTCAGAGATTTTCCCAGAATTCACTGCCTTTAGATCACGCTGAGTTTCCTTTTCTTTTTTTTTCTGTGCACAGGGTGGTGAACTTTCCCAGCAGCTGAACATGGAGCCTGGCACAGGCATGCAGCTCGAGGCCCTAAACCAGGCTTTGCAAGAAGAGCTGTCCACTCTGCTTGGGAAGTGTGAACAACTGGAGAAGAGCAAATGTCAGCTGCAAGAAGAGGTGACAAAACACCACCACCATTTGGAGACTTTGGTGCTGGATGGCAGCCAAAGAGAACAGTGTACAAGAGAGGTGGCAGAAGGAGCTGACCAGGAAAGAAGTGCAAAGCTACAAGAGGTCAGCCTCGTTTTGCAAGTAAGTGAATTTCTCCCCAGTGTCCACAGGCTCTTCATTAGGAGCTTTGAAGCAGAGTGCTCATTTGGGCTTCTTTTCCAATGAAAAGAGTTGTTTGCCCTGGTAGCTCCTGGGTTCTGCCTTGGTTGCTGCTGGGAGTGAGGAGGCAGAGCCACCTCTCTGAGTAAGGCTGGGCCCTTGAAAGTGGGTGTGTGCAATTTTGTGCTGGGCAGAGCTCTCTTTTTCTTGTGGTGGTTGAAGGTGCACTGTCTCCTTCAGGCACAGGCAGCCCACCAGGCCCCACTAGGACAAACTGGAGACATTCATTGT
The DNA here is from genome assembly GCF_025592945.1 of Manacus candei. Classification (NCBI taxonomy): domain Eukaryota; kingdom Metazoa; phylum Chordata; class Aves; order Passeriformes; family Pipridae; genus Manacus; species Manacus candei. The sequence goes on from NW_026138165.1 coordinate 742,185, forward strand.
GAATCCATGAGAATCCAGTTGGAAGAAAGGATTAGAAATCTGGAAAGTGAATTGGACAGGATCAAAAACACCCAACAAGAGAGTGCTTCTCGTAAAGAAGCAACACAGGGAGAGATGGGGATGTACAAAGAGCTGTATGTGGAGGAAGTGAAAACCAGAAGATGCCTTGACAAGAAACTGGAAAGGTAAGTCCGTGCTTGTTTGGAGTGGTAATGAGAGACTCCTTTTTCTTCCTGCATTTTCCTTGGAAATCCATCTTCTACATCTGGCCAGCATTATTGCCCTCCACTGGCCAACAGGGTCTGATGGAGTTGCCAAGACCCTCTCCTTGATATTTGAAAAGTCATGGCAGTCAGGGGAAGTCCCAGGTGAGGGGAAAAAGGGAAACCCACTGTGCCCATCTTTGAAAGGGGTAGAAAGGAGGACCCTGGGAACTGCCAACCTGTCAGCCTGCCCTCTGTGCCTGGGGAGGTGATGGAAAAGATCCTTCTAGAAGCTCTGTCAAGGCACGTGGATGACAGGGAGGTGATTGGAAGCACCAGCACAGCTTCCCCAAGGGCAAGTCCTGCTTGACCGACCTGGTGGCCTTCTAAGATGGAGCGACTGCCTCAGTGGACAAGGGCTACCCATGTCATCTCCCTGTCATTCTGGGAAGCCTTTGACACAGTCCCCCACAACATCCTTCTCTCCAAAGTGGAGAGAGATGGATTGGATGCGTGGACTGTTAGATGGATAAGAAATTGGGTGAACAGTGCCATGCAGAGGTGGTGATCAATGGCTCAGAGTGCTGAGGGCCATCAGTGCCGAGTGGTGTCCCTCAGGGGTCTGGATTGGGCCCAGTGTTCTTTAATCTCTTCACTAATGATCCAGAGGAAGGGATGGAATGCGCCCTCAGCAAATTTGCAGCTGACACCAAGCTGAGGGGTGTGGTTGACACAGCTGATGCCATCCAGAGGGCCCTGGACAAGCTGGAGAAGTGGGCCCATGGCAATCTGCTGATGGTTTACCAAGAGCCAGTGCAAGATGCTGGCCGTGGCTCAGGGCAGCCCCTGTATCAGTGCAGGCTGGGGGATGAAGAGGGGCAGAGCAGCCCTGCCGAGAAGCCCTTGGGCTGGAGGAGAGGCCGGACATGAGCCGGCGATGTGCGCTCGCAGCCCAGAAAGCCAATTGTGTCCTGGGCTGTGTCCAAGGCAGCGTGGCCAGTGGGTGGAGGGAGGGCATTCTGCCTCTCTGCTCTGCCCTTGGGAGAGCCCAGCTGGAGTGCTGCATCCAGCTCTGGGCTCCTCAGCACAGCAAGGACCTCCAGCTGTTGGACTGAGTCCAGAGGAGGCCACCAAGGTGCTTGGAAAGATGGAGCACCTCTGCTAGGAGGAAAGGCTGGGACAATTGCAACACTTCAGCCTGGAAAAGAGAAGGCTTTGGGGTGACCTAATTGTGGCCTTTTGGGGTGTGAAGGGAGCTCACAAGAAGGATGAAGAGAGTGCATTTAAAAGAGCAGGTAGTGAGAGGACAAGGGGGAATGGCTTCAAATGGAAAGAGAGTAGGTTTAGATTTGATCCTTGGAAGAAATTGGTTGCTGTGAGGGTGGTGAGGAACTGCAACAGGTTGCCCAGAGAAGCTGTGGATGCCCCATGGCTGGAAGTGTTCAAGGCCAGGTTGGATGGGGTTGTGAACAGACTGGTCTGGTGGAAGGTGTCCCTGCCCAGAGCAGGAGGCTTGGAACTGGATGATCTTTAAGGTCCCTGCCAAGCCAAGCCATTCTAGGCTTGGATGCTGTCTGTGCTGTTTCTGTGAGACTGTGGGGGAAAGGCTGGTTCTTCCTGTGTTTCATGGTTTTCTTCACTAATTTGCTGTGCAGGCTGGAAAAACTTCTGAGGATAGAGAGGAGGAAACTCCGGGTTAATGAAGAGAAAGAAAGTCAGTCCCAGCTGGAAGAAATGAAGAAGAGATATTCTGAAAAGGTCAAGGAAGTTGATGGATTCCAAAGAGAGGTGAGCTGTGCTCTGGGTGGGGCTCTTTGGTTGTGGTGTTCCTTCTTTTGAAAACTGGGAGATGCTTTCCCTCTATTTCTTGTCATGTGGATGTTGTTATTCCCTTGGCTGCATTTTGGATGTGATGGGCTTTTCTTAATGCTCCTCCTGCTGTTCCAGTGGGAGATGACTCAAACTAATCCAGAGGTAGTTCTCCTTCTGGGGAAAGATGCAAATGTTGAGGGCAAAGCAGTAGGTGTAAGGGCTGATGGAGGCCAGGCTGTCCTGCAGAGGAGGGGCAAGCCAGGAGTGGCAGCCAGCCTGGCAGGGTGCGTGAGCTCCCGGGCCAGGGAGCCGTCCCACAGGCCCTGAGCAAGAAGGGCAGAACAGGCCCCCTGACAGTGAGCGGGGTCAGCCAAGAGTGCAGATCCCTCGGCTGGGCCTGAGGGATGGGCAGGTCTGCCGTCCTGGCAGGACATCACGTCCATGGGCTGAGAGCAGTGGGGCCCAGCTGAGGCCTGGCTGCAGCTGGAGGGAGGCTGTGACAGCGTCCTCTGGGTGTGACAGATGAATTGCTGCCCTGGCAGAGAGGGGAGGAACAGCACTGTCACTGGCAGGGCACCATCAGCCCCTGAGCCCTGTCTCAGGCACAAGCTGAGCAGGAGGCACTTGAGGTTTTGCTTTTCTGCACAGTGTTGTTGCTGCCCAGGGCCCAAGGAGGACAGGGGCCTCCCAGGGGAAAATCTGTCCCTTCTTGCTCACGGGGAGCTGTTTCAGCCCATCCTGTGGCGGGGAGCCAGAAGGACTGTTCCCAGCAGGTCTTTTGAGACTGCTCTACCTGTGCAGCAGTGGCACAGAACCTCTCATCCCTTCTCCGCTCGTCACTCGGATCCGTTGCTAAAGCGGCGTCTGTCAGAGTCACGCCTGGGTTTGAAGGCATCCCTGTAGAATGGCTTCCTGCCTTTGCAGTGATTCCTTTGGAGTCCAGAAGCGTGGAGCATTTTTGCATGAGGAACTCCAAAAGGCTGGGAAGCTGAGGAATCCTATGGCAAATGATGGGAAAGCTGTTCTTGCTGGAAAAGAAAAGCCTGGTTGCACTTTGTGTCTAGTCCTGAGCCAGCAGATGATGAATAAAGTCTCCCTGGGCAGCCAGTTTTGGATTTTCCCAGAATTCACTGCCTTTACACCACGCTGAGCTCCTTTTTTGTTCTTTCTGTCTGCAGGTTGCTGAACTTTCCCAGAAGCTGGACAGGGAACGTGAACAGTGCACGCAGCTGGAGGCCAAAAATCAGGCTTTGCAAGAAGAGCTGTCTACCCTGCGTGGGGAGTGCAAGAACCTGGCCATGGACAAATGCCAGCTGCAAGAAGAGCTGGCAAAACTCCACCATCATTTGGAGACCAACGTGGTGGATCGCAGCCAACTCGAACAGTGTAAAAGAGAGGTGGAAGAACAAGCAGACCAGGAAATAAGACAAAAACTCCAAGAAGTCAATGAGTTTTTGCAAGTAAGTGAATTTCTCCCCAGTGTCCACAGGCACTTCCTAAACTTCTCTTGTGGCCATGGTGTTTGGTCTTTTTCTTTTGCTCCTGTATTCTGTGGGTTAGCTTCTGTCTTTGCTGAAGGCAGTGGCAGAAGGCAATCTGGTTGGGCAGGAGTGCTGTCATGGGTGTGGAATGTGCCGGCAGGTCCCTGAATGCAAAGGCTACCCAAGGCAGATTCCCACTTTGCAGTGCTTGGGGGGATCTCTGTGCGCTGCTCTGCTTCTCACTGCTCATCCTTGAATGGGTTTGGCAACTTGCAGCTGTCATGGCCAGACCTACAGGTGCTGCTTTGTCCTTGTAGGGGGTGAAAGTGCTCAGAAAAGGAGTCACTGAAATTTCAGGGATGGGAGGGAGGGGGTGGAGGTGGAGGTGGAAACTCTCCTTGTCTTTGAAGAATCCTTTTGGACATGCCCTGCCCTACAGACCCAGTGTCTCTTCATTAGTAGTTTTGAAGCAGAGTGCTCATTTGGGCTTCTTTCCCACTGCAAAGAATTGTTTGCCCTGGTAGCTCCTGGGTTCTGCCTTGGTTGCTGCTGGGAGTGAGGAGGCAGAGCCGCCTCTCTGAGTAAGGCTGGGCCCTTGAAAGTGGGTGTGTGCAATTTTGTGCTGGGCAGAGCTCTCTTTTTCTTGTGGTGGTTGAAGGTGCACTGTCTCCTTCAGGCACAGGCAGCCCACCAGGACACATTAGAAGAAATCAGAACCAGTCATTTCAACTCACTGAAAAAGCAGCTGGAAGACAGAATTAGAGATCTTGAACGTGCACTGGGAAGGACAAAAAACAACCAAGCAGAAAGACCTTTTCAAAAGGAATCCACCCAGGCAGAAGTGGACAAGCACAAAGAGCTGTATCTGGTGGAAGCCCAAAGAAGAAAAAGCCTCACCAAGAGACTGGAAAGGTAAGTCCGTGCTTTTTTGGACTGGTAAGAACAGACTCCTTTTTCCTCCTGCATTTTCCTTGGAAATCCCTTTTCTACATCTGGCCAGTGTCAGGTGTGAAAGTAGAACGTGGCATCTTTGTGGGGAACGTTCCTTCAGACCCTTCCCTTCCTCAGACCTGTCTTCCTTTCTCTTTAGAGTTCCAGCAGTAACCCCACAGCACCACCACTATGGCATTATTGGTGTCTTTTCAAGTTGAGGTTGTTTTAGCAGGCAGTCTTTCTGCCAGTCTCTACTCTCCTCATCCCGTGGGTGACAGAAAAGATGAATCTTGTGCCCTTTCCTGTTTGAATAAGGAGAGGCCTCTGGGAGAAGAGAGTTGGATTCTGTGAATCCAAAATAAGGCGGCTCTTTCTTGGCTTCTGTTTTGGCAGCGGGTCTGAGGGTTGAGCTTTCCTTGAGAAGGCCAGGGTAGGCCAGAGTTCTTCTGGAGGTGACACTGGCTGCTCCTTGCACTTGGTGTGATTTCTTAGAAACAGGCCCTGTGAACAAGCTCAGATCAAAGGATGTGCTGGTTTTGGACGCTCTTCATGCCCTTGGCTTTTAGAAGTCGAGTAGTAGCCAAGGCTGTGGAGGGTAACTTTGCGAAAGCCTTCCTGCCAAAGATGACTCTGTGTGTGCTTGTGAATGTTTCAGAGCTACTGAGAGACTTGCAGTGGCCAACACCAAGCTCTTTTTGGAGCGCCACAGAAGCAGATCTGCAGTCCCAAGCAGCGCTGTCAGCGGACTTCTGGCTGCAAGTCCACTTCAGGATTCACCTGACCTGGGACATCTTGGCATCAGTTTGGGACTGAGCAGAAGTCTGGCTCTCAGAACACCACCCAGACACCTGTGGTAAAGCCCAAGACTTCTGCTCATCAGGTTTGTCCAGATTTTCCAGAGTGGTCAAAAAAGATTGAAATGGAAGCAATGAGCTGTGGAACTCCATTCTTTTCCAAGAGAAACTGTGGGCAAGAGCACTGTGGCACAGGAACCTCCCACCTAAGTTCTACCCTAAATTTACACGTAGTAATCTTCTGTAGTCTGTGGGGTTTGGCAGGAAGCCAACTCCAACTGGCTACAGATGGTTTTGGTGTCAGAAGTGGGATTGTTTTGGTTCCTTTGGTTTTGTTGTGGGAACGTTGTCTGGGAAAGCTGCCAAGAGCAGGTTTGTTTGTAAACATCCACCATTGTTTTGGGACACTCCTGGGAGAGCTGCCAAGAAGGATTTTGTTTATCTAAACATAGCTTTGTTTAGGAACAAGGAGAAAGAAAAATAATAACAATGGTCTTTTTACTAATTTTTTTCCTGATTCTTGCTGGTTTTGTGCCTGTCCTAGGACATCCTGTAAGGGACCGTTCAGATGGATGGAACAAATTGCTTCCTTTCCTTAATTTGGACATCCACGACCTGGTAGCCAGTTTCCTTAATGGTGACCTTCAAGGTTTGGTAGCAAAGACTCCAAGATCAGCTCTAACCCATCCCTCCATTGCTCAGTGACAATGATCCTAGTGGTGAAGGCAGCGAAAATGCTACTTAAAATTGGAGAGGTGGTGCTGCATTGGTCCCCTTGTTGTACGAAAGGAATCGCTGGAGCTTTGGGGACAAGAAGTGCCAAGGGCCACGACAACTGTACACAGGCAACAGTATCGGAGGAACCGAGATGCTGTGACCCCCATCCATACATCCAGTACATCCATGACATCATTGTGTGGGGGGACACAGCAGAAGAAGTTTTCAAGAAAGGACAGAAGATCATCCAGATTCTCCTCAGGGCTGGTTTTACCATCAAGAAGAGTAAGGTCAAGGGCCCTGCCCAAGAGATCCAGTTCCTAGGGCTGAAATGGCAAATGGACGACACCAGATACCAACAGACGTCATCAACAAGATTGTAGCAATGGCTCCACCCACAAACAAGAAAGAAACCCAAGCTTTTCTGGGAGCCATTGGCTTCTGGAGGATGCACATCCCAGAGTACAACCAGATGGTGAGCCCTCTTTCCTTTGTGACCCGTAAAAAGAACAATTTCCAGTGGGGTCCTGAACAACAACAAGCTTTCAGGCAGATCAAGCAAGAGATTGCACATGCCGTGGCTCTTGGAGCAGTCAGGACAGGACCAGATGTAAAGAATGTGCTCTACTCTGCAGCTGGAGATAAAGGTCCCTCCTGGAGCCTCTGGCCAAAGGTGCCTGGTGAGACGTGAGGGCGACCACTGGGTTTCTGGAGCCAAAGCTACAGAGGTTCTGAGGCCAATTCCACCCCTGTGGAGAAGGAAATCTTAGCAGCCTATGAAGGCATAGGAGCAGCTTCAGAGGTAATTGGTACCAAAGCACAGCTCTTCTTGGCACCCCAGATGGGACCCCAGCATGCAAAGTGTAACTAGATAAGGGAAAAAGGGGGTAGGGTTTATCCATTTTAGGGAAAGGGTGGCCAAAAAATGAAATACTGCAATGCAGCAAACTTTGGCCAATGGGGGAGCGGGGTCTAAGGATACAGACATCAAGGGGATTTTTCATCAAACAACTTCAGGGTACAGCAAGGGAAAAACTACAAGAAATGTTAAGACACAACCGTAAAACTCGAAAGGCTTTGGGTCTGAACTTCTTGACAACTTCATCCAGGGCTTTCATCCTCTGGAGGGTCACACATTTCTTGTTGTCTTCTCCAGCTTTCAGATTCAGCAATGCCCTCACTCCTGACAGACCAGGGTCCCCTTTCCAGAGTAATGGAGGAGCACCGTGATTTTTTAATCCAAAATTCCCAGATTTGAATGAAATGCTCTGGAAAGGCTCTGGAAATCATTCGGTGCTCACAGTGAGTCTCTGGTTTCCCATCCCCTGCTTCAGATGTGAAAACATGTCCCTTGCAGTCGGAATGTAAACTCATCAACTCCATTAAACTTGAGCACTATATCCCATCATCCAGATCATCAATGGAGATGTTCACCAGGAATTGCTGATCACTGGCCTCCAGCTGGATGTTGCACTACTGATCACCACCCCGGCCAGCAGATTTCAACCAGCCTGCTGTCTGCTCATCCAGCCCATACTTCATGGGCTTCTCTGTGAGGGAGCCCTGTCTGTGTCCATTAGTACACACATTCATTTTGATTTTAAACAATCAAACAGAAGTGCGAGTTTTAACACCAGAATTATTTTTCAAAGGGAAATAGAAGGGTAAGAGTTTTTAATTTTAATTATCATGTTTTACATGATACTAATTGACCTCTAGTAGAACTGAGACAGCACCTTAAGAGACAAATCTACATTCTCTATTTATGCCTCTGAATTACAGATATGGCTTTGATGGAACGAGTGCCTTCAAGCTCCACTGGCAGGCACTGTTTGAAAACTATTTGGGTGATTTTTGATAAGAAATGAAAGATGCAACGGCAGGAAGCCATTCAGCCATCCCTGACAAGGGAGGTCCACTGTCAATTGCTGGGAGGGCCCCCACCTGTTTCTTTTAATGGTGCTCCCAAATCCCACCCCTTGGACCTCCCAATCCCATCCTTTTTGGTCCCGTCAGGCATCACCTCCCCAGCATCTGCTCTGTGTCCTACCCAGGATCCCCAAACATCCTCCCATTGATCATTCCCAAAGCTTTTCTTTCCAGACCTTTGCCTTTCACCCAGAACACTGCCCTGGTACCTCCCAAGACCATTCCTTGCCTCCCTCTCCACTCCCAACCATCTCCCAGTGCCCTCGTTTTTGTCCTCCTCCATCCTCCTCCTCCTGTCCCCACCAAGCCTCTCCCTTGCAGTCCCCATGTCCCTACACTTGAATTCCTTTCCCCTCCCCTGCATCCCTCACAGGGCCCCTTCAACACCCCAATCCCAGTCCCGTGGGCTCCCCAGTTCCCCCCAGTTCAGCATCTTTGGGTCCCCCCCAACCTCCCCCCACCCTCCCTGCAGGCCCTGAATTCCCCTGGCTCTCCTTGTCTCCATCCCCACCCTGGGCCCTGCAGGCACAGGGGTTGGAGGTGAAACTGGGTGCAGTGGGAGCGGGGGGAGCAGAAGGGATTTTCCCCCTCAGATGGGGGACAGCCATGGGCTGGGGGGGCTGGGGACACCCGTGTCCCTCCCCCAGCCCCACAGGGACCAATCCTGAGCAACCCTTTGCTCTCCTTGCCCAGGCACTGATGGCAGGAACCCAAAATGATCTGCAGGAGGTGAGTGGGCCGGGGGGACTGGAGGGCATCCAGTCTGGGAACTGGGGGACACTTTGGTCCCCCCATCCCTCGCTGGCACCGGGGACATCCCAGTGACCAGCCAGGGCTCCTGGTCTCTCTCCAGCTGCATTTAGTGGACGTTGGGATCCTGAAGACGGCTCAGGTGGGTACCAGGAGTTCTGCCTGAGTCGGGTCCTCCCCTCACATGGCCATGACACTCCCGGACATCCCAGTCTGCCCCAGTATACCCCAGTGCACCTTCCCCAAGGATCCCATTTCTTCCCCCAGACTCCCAATACATCCCACTGCACCCAGTGTGTCTCTGAGCCTGTCTTTGTCCCCAGCCCCTGTGGTGGAGAAGGTGGTGGGTCCTGTTGGTGAGAAATGCGTGGCTGCATCCCTGAATGGCTGAGGTGAGCAGTGCCTGCAGGGAGAGGGGTCAGGACAAGGCCCCTCTCATGTTGCAGTGGACTTTGAGGGTGACGATTTGGGCTCTGTCTTTCAGGACTGGTGGTGACACCCATGCCCTGTCCCCCTCCAGTGGCATGAGGAGATGATCATCCCTGGAAGAACCCCCTGATTTCCCTCAGAGCCCAGGGGCATTTCCCCTGAATGATCAATAAATGCCTTCAGCAAAGCCACTCTGCTTGATCTTGTGTGTGTGTTCCCATCCCCATGGGTGTGTTCCCATCTCCGTACCTGCATTCCTGTGTCCCTGTCCCCTCCTTCTCCAGCCCCTGCACACCCACTGCCTCTCTGGCCGCTCCCCTGCCATGAGCAGAGAGGCTCAGGGGGCTCCTGGGGGTCTCTGCACACGAGATCCCCTTCACCCCCTCCATGTGCATCCTGAGCAGTGCAGGTTGGGGCATCGTGGAATGTCCCTGCTGGGGGCTGGGACAGGCAAGAGGCACACGGGGCAGCCCCTGGAGCACCTTGACCTCCCCTGTGCTCTGGGAGGGATGGGAAAGGGGATCAAAGGAGCCAGCGGGTGTCAAATGCCCCCAGATCTCAAGGCACAGGCTCGGGGCTGAAGGGATGGAGAGCAGCCCTGCATCCAAGGCCATGGGGATAGTGGGGGATGAAAAGCAGGATGGGAGCCAGCAATGGCAGCTCACAGCCCACAACCCCCCCGTGTCCTGGGCTCATCCCACAGCGTGGGCAGCAGGGGAGGGGGGTTCTGCCCCTCTGCTCCGCGCAGCTGAGACCCCCCTGCAGTGCTGCCTCCAGCTCTGGGGCTGCCTCAGGGTGTGGTTTTCTGTTGAGGAGGAAAAGGCAGGACTGAGTCAGGTCAGACTCTATTGGCAAAATGTGTCTCTCTTTTTAGCAAGACCTCTCTGCATCCCCCTCCCCTGAGCTCTGGGTTTTGCTGGCTGATGGGGGCTTTGAGAGCAGGGACCCTGTGACAGGCTCCCGAGGAATCCTCCTTGCTGTGAGAGGCAGCTCGGGACACGGGGTGATCCGAGATTAAATGTGCCTGTGACACATCAAAGCGTTTCCAGCCCTGCTGTTCACAGTTTGCCCAACTGCAGAGCAGAGCTGAGGGGATTTGCTGTAGTTTTGTTACAGTTTCACTTGGCACATTTAGGAGTGAATTTGGATGGGTGAAATCCCTGACGTTTCTGATGTTCTCCAAGTGAAATCTCGTGGGTCCTGGGAGGCAAAGGGATGGTCTCTCAGTGCAGAGAGAAGAACTATGCTGGCCATCACTCCTGTTCTCAGCCACCCCTCCCTGGCAGCTTGGAGCTGAGGGAGGATCACACTAAGGAACTCCCTTAAAAAGAGACAGGGCCTTTCTGGGAGCAGAGGAATCCAGGCTGAAAGGGCAGATTGACAGACTCCTTGTCTTTTCTCAGGGTGCCTGATTAGGATCTCCTCTTTCTTCTCCCAGACTGCTACACAGAGGGATCAATGCAGCTGCCCAGAGCATTTCTATGGCTCTACCACCGAGGTGTCCTCTCCATGGGGATCCCAGACAGCACAGAGATACTATGGCAGAGCTGTGCCTTTCTGGAGGACACCCTGCAGGACACCCGAGGAAGCAGCTGAATGTCCTGAAGTTGCCTGGAGGGCACTTGGGCATTTTGCTCCCACAGACACATCCCCACAGCAGCACCCAAAGGGTTTGTGTCTGGACAGGAACCTGCCACCCCAAAGCCCCTGCACTGCCTGAGAAAAGCCAATGGTGAGAAGAACAGCCCAGACAACAGGGGATGGCAGGGAAATGCCACAATGCGGCTGCCAAGGGAGGAGGGACACACAGAGAGAGATGGAAATGGGGGCCTTGTCCTTGCCTGGGCTCTGGCTGCTGCAGGGCAATGCACAGCCCAGGGCCCATGGCCTGAGGGCACAGGCTCTGCTTAGGCTGGGAAAGGAGCCCAGGCAGGAGCTGCTCAGGGAAGGGGTCTGTGCCACAGGGACAGCAGGGAGGGGCCCACATCCCCCTGCCCAGCACTTGTGGCAGCAGCTCCCTGTCCCTGCCTGCCTGTCTCTGGGTGAGGAGCTGTTCCTGCCAGCAGCCCCTCCCTGGGCCCAGCTCAGCTCCCTGCCAGTGCTGCCAGAGCCATCCCCAGCCCAGTGCCCAGGGGCAGCTCTGCCTGGGCAGGGGCTGCAGAGCAGATCCCAGACCCCTGCGGTGGCTGGGAAGGGGGAGGTGTTCTGGGGGGATGTGCTTCCTGAGAAGGGCCCCTGGAAATGGAGGAGGTGGAGCTGAAGCTGTGAGGAGCCCTGAGCCTGCAGCTGAAGGGCCCTGCCCAGCCCTGCCCTGCCCTGAGGGGTCACTCCTTCCACCCACCCCTTCTCCCCCAGCCCCGTGGCAGCTCCTTGGCCAGGCTGAGAGCTGCCCCTGGCAGGCAGCAGAGTCCCTGCCCCAGCACACAGAGCCCTGGGGGCAGGACCCTGCTCTGCCCCACAGCCCTGGGCACCCCTGGCTGCACCCCCACCTTCCCACCCCACAGCCAGCCCTGGCACAGGGAACCTTCTGGCCCTGGGCCTCTGATGGGGCAGCAGCAAGTCCTGCTCTGCAGCAGCTTCTCCTGCTGCACCCCAGCAAATCCAGCAGAGCCATCCTGACAGCTCCTGCCACTGCTGCCATTTGGCAGCTGGCAGAGGCACTTGCAGGACCTCACCTGCACTGCTCTGCAGCCAGAGCCTGATCATGGCAAAGGGCTGGCAAGGTTCCTCCCCTGAGCAGCTCTCCCCTGTCCTCCCACCCCAGGGTCCATTGAACCTCCTGCTCCCTTCTCCTGTCTGCCCTTGCTGCCTGCAGCTCCTGCCCTGCTCTGCCATATGGCCACTTCCCCTGCACTGCAGCAACTGAGAGAGTCCTGCTGAAAGATCCTAGAAGCTGTGGGATGTGGCAGCTTTAGGAGATGCCTTCAGGAAGGGAAGTTGAACTTTCCTGCAGCCAGAGAAATATTCATTCAAATCCCGTGAAGGTTTCTCCCACAGTGAGAGCTCAGTCACCTCCCAGCCCAGGCTGCCTCTCATCTCTCTGCCTTCTCTCCTGTGCCCTGGGTGCTGCAGGCAGTGCCCTCAGCCCTGCTGGGCTGTGCAGAGGAGCTGCTCCTGGGCAGAGCTTGCCAGGAGCTCCCTGTGTGCCAGGAGCCCGGCCCGGCTCAGCAGCACAGCAACAGCCTCAGTGATTCATTTGGCGACCGCGGCAGGACACCTTCTCCACCCGGCTGCGGAATCCCCCGGAGGACGGGACCCCCTTGGGCGCCCTCGGGTAAGTCTTTTTACCCGAAGGGGCTCCCTTCTTTGGTGGCTTCTTGCGGGGGCTGGACAAGAACACTGCCTATTGATAAAAGGTATTTGTATCTGGTTTCTGGTTCTGGTTATTCTGGTTCTGGGTACCCGTGAGTCGAGGCGGGACGCCGTCTCGCAGGGAACACGGGAGAGGACGCTCTCCCAGGGGAATATCCCCTCTAGTCTGGTTTTGTTTGTATTTGGCCAAATATTGTTATTGTGTACCTGATATATCTTGCTTACCTTGAAACATCCAGGAGCACATAGTTAAAGGTATTATCATGCTAAGAGTTGCTATATGAGAGGTAGTGCTGGAGAGTTAACTATAAGCACATCACTTTGGATAAGACCTAGAATTAAGATTTGTCAGTTTTGCAACTGTTAGTTATATGTATGAGCCTTGTGTAACAGATGTAAGGTTTGCCTCCCCGACAGACAAGGTTGGGTAGAACCAGTGTGCATATTGCAGAAAAGAGGGACACTGGAAGCAAGAATGCCCTGAATTAACAGGTGGAAATACAGGCACAGGAGAGGCTGTTGTTGCTTACAGAGTATTGAGTGAAGGGGGGGCCGGCAGGCCAGTGCTAGGGGACCTGCTGGTAAAAATTAAGCTAGGGGAAGAAAAAGAAGAATGAGATTTTCTAATTGATACCAGGGCTACATTTTCTGTTTTGAATTAATACCTAAAAGTGATAAATATGTTTAAGTTGTGGGTGCCACTGGCCAATCAGAAAAGCTTTCTTTTGAAACCCCTAAAGTTCAAAATTGGAAAACAAATGGGAGTGCATCAGTTTTTGTATTTACCAAATTTATCCAAACTCGTATTGGGCAGAGACTTACTAGATAATCTGGGAGCTGTAATAGAATTCAAACAAGGTAAAATTGAACTTAAGGTAAAGGAAGAACAATTAATAGCAGCTCTGAGTTTAGCAATGAGCTATGTGGAGCCAAGCCAGGGTAATGCAAATGTCAATCAAATTTTAGATCAGGTATACCCAGGAGTTTGAGCTATTGAAACACCAGGAAAGCCAAAAAAGGGCAGCTCCCATTGAAATAGAATTATGGCCAGGAGCAAACCCAGTAGTTAGGAAGCAATATGCACTGAGGTTGGAAGATAGAAGGGGAATTGAGCTAATAATAGACAACTTTTTGGAATTAAGGTTTTGTAGAGTGTGAATCAGATTGCAACACCCCAATTTTACCAGTCAAAAAGACAAATGGAACACATAGGCTGGCTCAGGATTTAAGAGCAGTAAATAAAATAGCTAAAACATACATGCAGCTGCTGCAAACCTATATACCTTATTAACAATATTAAAAGAAAGTATAATTTGGTTCACAGTATTAGACTTAAGAGATGCCTTTTTCTGCCTTCCCTTAACACAGGAAAGTCAAAGGATATTTGCCTTCAAGTGGGAAAATCCCACCACAGGAAAGAAAACTCATCTCATTTGGACAGTGTTACCTTAAGAGTTAGAAAATATTCCCACAATTTTGGGAATTAATTAGCTAAAGAATTGGGACAATGGCAGTCACCACCAGGAAAGGGTGTGCTTTTGTAATATGTGAATGACCTATTGATTGTTACTGAAAAACAAGAAGAATGTGTCCAATGGACAGTAAACCTCTTAAACTTTATGGACCTAATTGAGTATCAAGTCTCTCAACAGAAAGCACTTCCGGTGCAGAAACAAGTGGTGTACCTGGATTACAAAGTATCTGAAGGACAATGATCACTGGGGACAACAAGAAAGGAAACTGTCTGCCAGACACCGAAACCACAGAGAGTGAGAAACCTTCAAGCCTTTCTAGGAATGACAGGTTGGTGTTGTTTATAGATATATCAGTATGGGCTAATTGCAAAGCCTTTATATGACCTGCTGAAAATGACTAAGGGCAACCTCATCTGGACTCCCGAAGCAAGTGGAGCCTTCAAACAACTGAGGTGAGAACTCATAAGGACCCCGGCGTTGGGATTGCCTGACGTAACGAAGCCCTTTTGTTTGTTCTCGCATGAACGACAAGGAATGGCTCTGGGGGTCCTGGCTCAGCAACAAGGGCCATACAAAAGAACAGTAGTCTACTTCTCCAAGCAATTGGATGAAGTAAGCAAATGATGACCCACCTGCCTAAGGGCAGTAGAACAATGATCATAAATCTAGAAGAAGCCAGGAAATATACAATGGGACAGAAAATGACTGTGTTAGTGTCCCACACAGTATCTACAGTACTGGAACAGAAAGGAAATCATTGACTGTCACCCTCCCAATTTCTGAAATATCGGGTAATCCTGGCTGAATCAGATGACATAACCATTCAGGTGACTAACATTGTTAACCCAGCTTCATTCCTAGGAGGAAGAATCTCGGCTGCACCTGTCATGCAGGACTGCCTGGAAACCATTGAACAGTGCACTCCAGCTGCCTGGACCTTAAAGAAGAACCACCCCTGGATGCAGAAGACTGGTTTACTGATGGCAGCAGTTTCATAAGACAAGGTGTGAGGATGGCTGGGTATGCTGCGACCACCACTACTGAGGTAATCAAATCAAATCCTTTGCCCGCAGGAACCTCAGTCCAGAAAGCAGAACTGATGGCTCTCTTTCGAGCTTTAGGATTGGCAGAAGGAAAACAAATTAACACCTGGACTGACTCCAAATATGCCTTTGACATAGTTCATGCTCATGGAGCAATTTGGAAAAAAGAGGACTTTTAACTCTTCAAGGAAAAGTTGTGGAATATACTGAAGAAACTCTATGATTATTAGAAGCAGTACAACTCCCCTCTCAGGTGGCAATTATGCACTGCCAAGGACACCTGAAAGGTAACACTGTCCTGGAAATAAGAAACAGAAAAGCTGATGCAGAAGCTGAATTAGCTGCTGCAAGAAGTAAAGAACTATCAGTAACCGCTTTAGTGCTAGAAGAACTAGACACAGATCAACAGGTAGAATATCAAGAAACAGATTATAAGTGGATACATGAAAATGAAGGTAAGGTGTTAGACAATAGATGAGGTTAACTAAAAACAGGTCAGTTAATACTATTAGAGAAATTAGTGTGGTAATTTGTAAAAGTAAAACATGATAAAACTTATTGGGGCTTAGACTCACTCTATTAGCATTTAAGGACTAGAGTAGCAGGACCAAATTTATTTATCACAATAGAGCAAGTCACATCTCAATGTGGACTTTGTCTGAAATACTGGAACAAAAATACAACAAGGGGCAATAAACAAAAGGCATTTCCCAGGTGAAATCTGGCAAATTAATTTCTCTGAGCTCCCAAGAAAAGGGGGGGGTCCTGTTATCTCTTAGTTTTGACTGACACATTTTCTGGATGGCCTGAAGCTTTCCCATGTAGAAAAAAAAATGAATCAAAAGGAGTGGTTAAAGTCTTATTGAATGAGATTATACCATGGTTTGGAATGCCTAAGAGCATCTCTTCAGATAGAGGTTCACACTTTTGTGCATGAATTGTACAAGCAATAAGTAAAGCACTAAAAATCAATTGGCAACTGCATATGCCCTATAGACTCCCAAGCAAATGGGCAAGTAGAAAAGATGAATCTAAAATATGTCAAGAAACAAATTTTCATTGGTATCAAGCTTTACCTATTGCTTTAATCAGGCTAAGGGTCGAGCCAAGATCAAAAAAGAAACTGAGATAATTTGAAATTCTATTTGGCAGACCCTATATGATGCAAACTGTGAATAGTGAAGCTGTAGATCAAATTGGTAATCAATATGTGTATGATCATGTTATGGCTGTAGGAAAACAATTGCAGAAAAATGCTACAGTGGTGTTAGAACAGCAACCCAAGCAGCCTGACTGTAAGTTACATCCATTCAACCCTGGTGATCGGGTATATGTTAAGAATCTTTCAGGAGATCCACTACGGGAGAAGTGGGATGGACCCCAGCAGGTGCTGATGACCACCTCCACACGATCTGGGTGAAAGAGAAACCCACGTGGATCCACTGCTCTCGAGTCAAGAGAGTTCCAGAGGAAGCATGGACCTGGGGAGAGGAATCATCTACTATCAAGCCTCCTCAATGCTGATCTTTGGACTGATAAGTACATTGGTGTTAAATCAAACTCTTGCCCAAAAATTATTATGGTCTCAGGCCTATAATGGGAATTCTAGTCTATGATTTGCTATAAATACAGATATTCTGAATTCATCTGAACTGAACCAATACAATGCATCTGTTATAGTCCTCCAAGGAACAAGGGTACTGAATAATTGGTAAAATCCTGGTACCCCATACGATGCAAGTGTTTTAATAGGCACAGATTGGATGGTCACCCAAAATTGACGTTACTGTGAAATGTAATTAGTGGCTGATCAGTGTTGGCACACCTTCACTCTAGATAAATCAGTTTCTGTGATGTGTCAGTGGACATTCAGGGAAGGAAAAATAACCAGGAGATTTCCAACCAGCAAATCTCCTACCACCCCATTGACTAAGACCACCACCAGTTCTACAACTCCTTCTTTAGCCTGTGAGTGTCCACAATTTAACTTATGCTGGACCTTACATGATTAGACACTCAAATGAGCAGAAGCTGTTGTTAGATCCCACATATTCACTGAAGAGGGTTCGAATAAACCTTCAAGTAAACATATCAAACATACAAAAAATTGTCAGCCCTGTATTCAACAAAGCCTTAAAGGCTGGCATGCATAGATGATGGCCAGATCCCCGCGTACCAGAATTCAAAGAGATGTAACCGGATAGTTTGGCACAGGATTAAGTGTATTAAACACCATAGATCAAAAGGTATTAGTGAATAAACTAAGTGCTGTCACATCTGATCTAGGAAAATTCAAAGTCCCTTTAAGATCATCTTTGCTCACTTTGGCAGAAACACAGTCATTGGCAGTTAAATTGTTAACATTAGCAGCTAACCACACTGCAAAAGATTTCACCCAAATTATTGACTATGCTGGTGCCATCCATAAAAGGTTTGCACTTGCAATACAATGTCTCCAAACTCAACAGTGGGTACAATCTGTAGCTGCAAGAATATCAAGGAAAGGAACCTCAGGAATATTACCACAAGAAGTAAGAGAAATAATAGCTAGAAACAGTTCCACTACACAATTTGAGAAAGATTATCAAGCGTGGTGGCAGTTAGTAAATTTTACTTACAACCCTCAACATGAACAAATTGAAGCTTATGTACTCATTATCAGTGCAGCTAAAGAAAAGACCATCTTTCCTATCCTGACATTAGGAGCCATACACCAAAATGTAATTGTCAGACCCATAGACCATAATGTTTGGGCAAGTTATGATCACACCAAGAAAAAGTGACAATCAGTCAGTACTGAGGCATGTATTCCTAAAGGACAATTAGGATATATCTGTGAAAATGCTGTCGTAAGAAATGAAGATTTATGCTTAGATGCTGAAGATAGTGTGTGTACCTTTGAAATGCTTCCCCATGCTAAAACCCAATCACAAGTCTACTACGTAGGAAATGCATATGCATGTGTTAGAATCTTTTGTTTTAATTTTACCATAGATATTTGTCATGAAGTAGTGAGTAGTACTAATTTTTTGTTTTACTAAAATAATAGGCTGTGACTTTGATTATATCATTCTAGTGACTACTAGACAACTGATTGAAGCTGATTATACAACGTATCACGATGTGCCGAAATTGCAGATAGGAATGAACACTAATCTTTTAAAACAATGCTTAAACATCCTGATATAGAAAAACTGGTCCAGGAAGTAAACGGAACGACTAAATGAATGCTCTGGCAGGTGGAACACAACACTGAAAACATAAAAACCGTTTTAACCAAAGTAGAAAAAGTGGGAGAGCATGACTGGTGGGACATCTTTACAGGATACTCCCTTACAGCATCACAAGTGTTCCACTATTTGATACATCCAATATTGGTATTAGGAGCTAGCATGATTCCACTACTGGTCCTAATTGTTTGGCTATGGTACAAATCAAGCATCATGGTTAGAAGGATGCAGATAATGTGGGCTGTGATGAATACCTATCAAAATCCATTAGAACTTGACGAAAGAATTCGTAAATTCTAAACAAAAAGGGGGGAATGAAACAGGAGGCTAGGTCCAAAAGAGTTAACTAAGAAATTTGGGCCTGCTAACAAGCTACCAACATCCAAAACGATCTGTGCTCGTTCTGTTCTACTTACTGGACCAAAGCTTAAGAGTATAGTACAAGAACATGTAATAGAAGCAATAAATTAGAAATACAGCAGGATCAGGTAGACATTTGAATAGAAGAAATAGGCTTGGAGCCAGGGCCTTTTCCAAGCTTCAGTGAGCGGGTCAAGAACAATGGAAAAGAAGAAGGGTCAAGCTGAGGAAGATGAGTTAGAGACCCCTGCCCTATGGATGAAGATAGGAACGACCCCTCGAAATGGGGAGCCAAGAGAAGCACCGCCCCAAACTCCGCCTATACTCTGCCTATTATTAATATGTATTGATAGATGTTGTAGTCGTTTGAATATGCATTTAATCACATCTGAAAATTGTATAAAAGTGCTGATTTTCTGAGGAGCCGGTGAGCAAGTTTGTCCAGCGCGAGCTGGCTTGCTCCCAACGTTGAATAAACAAATACCTTGCTGCTTAAAGATAAAAAGGTCTCTGAGCAGTTTCTTGGACCGATTTTTCGGATTCATCAGGCAGCACTTCTGCCATTCAGAGATCCCTCCAAGTGTCCCTGGGGCTCCAGGGGACTCTGCTGGGACACAGCTAAAGGAAATAATGATGATCCTTCTCTCAGCTGGGCACAGACACTTCTTTCAGCAGGGTCATTTCTCCAAACAGACACTGAGTTAAATTCAAGATTCCCCTTTTCCTGTCCCATCATTAGACAGGAAACCCAGACAGTGCCCAGGAGGGATCTCCTTCACCTGCACTGAGGGAAGGGACTCAGCTGAGTCAACAGAGGTGTCTCATTGTGGCTCTGCAGACCTGGGGCCAGAAGGACACTCAGCTCCCTCCACAGCTCCCATGGGGTGGGATTCCTCCTGCCCCAGGTCAGTGGGCCCAAAACAGGCACCTGCAGGTGACTCCTGTTGGGGCAGATGACACTGCAGAGATAAGAAATTATCTTAGCCAGAAACCATGGAATTGAAACACAGACAAGGAAAGCTTGTTTACATATACCACCTGATATTTTTATACTATCTTTTAATTAAGCAAACTTGCTGTCTCCACGAAAATCCTTTTACCACCTTGTTTACCCCATCTCCTGTTGTAATTGTGATAAAGAAATATCTGTTTATCTGTTTGAAGAAAAATATCTCCCTGTGCTTCCTGGACCCTCAACCTCAAATGTGAATACAATGTATGTCCCCCCTTCCCTGAACCCTATATATAGCTAGAGTTGTGTCAAATTCAACTTTGTACCCACAAAGTGGATGGTGCAATTATTTAAACTGTCTTAGACTCCTTGTCCCACCTCCCGTGGGAATGAATGAAGACCAAAGCCAGGAGTCACCTGCTGGGACACAAAGCCCTGGTCACTTCTGAGGGGCCAGAGGTGACCGAGATTCCTGCTGGGAACTGCAGGCTCCAATGGAGCAGTTCCTAGGGACAGGGCAGCAGCTGTGGGATCTTCTTGGAGGCTGCTGGGACATTGCTTTGGCCAACTTCAGTGGCAGAAGGTGCCCACATGTATGACAGGGGAACCTGTCACTGTTCCTTCTGTCCAGGGCAGCCCACAGAGGTGCTCAGCTGACCAAATGCAGGGAGGGAGGTCTCTCTCCTGTTCTTTATCAGGGTATTTTCTACACATCCTTAGAGTACAATGGCAGTTGTCTCATGGACATCCCTTCATTGCTGAACAAAATTCAGGGCAGCTGAACCTGAATTTCGTACCCAAACAGGGGCCTGTAGTGCCAGGGGAGGTGCCAGGGCTCTGCAGCACAAGTGCAGCAGCTGCCATGGACAGCACAGGGCCTGTGCAGGGACCCCATCCCCATTCCCAGCAGTTGTGTGACAGGCACCACCCAGGGCTCCTCAGACACATTGGGTGCCTTTGGGGCAGGGAGTGAATCCCAGCCCTGCAGGGACATAAGGTCTGGCCCTTCTCTATCCAGCTGGTGCTGGGCAGTTCCTGAATACAAAGCTGTGGTGGTTTGGGCGAGGCCTTCCTTGGTGACCAGTTTGTAACCAAGGAAGGGTCCAGATTTACCCAGTATTCCCTACGATTTTTACGTAAGCCAGACTATAAGAAGAAAGGAGGAGAGGCCTTCGCTCTCTTTCCTTCCGGCGGCTTGGAGGTGCAGGTTCCCTGCTGTTGATCTGCCGTGTTGGGGAGCGAGGTCTGGATAGGCCTTGCCGACCTTGGGAGACGGAGGTTGCCGGTGATCGTTCTGGAGCAACTCTCGGTTGTCCCAGGAGAGTAGTGAGCTATTTTCTTTGCTAACTCTTTTAGTTGTTAGATATTGGGTCACTAATTGGGATATCTATATATTTTATTTTAGTTTTGTTCCTTTTTTCCCTTCCCCCTTCCCTTTCCCTTGTGAAATTGTATATTTTAATTGTGTATAAGTGTAAATATATTTATATATCTCACTTTGGTTGTCTCTCTCTCGTTTCTTAGTTTTTTTTTCTCCCTCTTCTCCCTGAGGTTTGGGGGGGGGGGACACTTCTGGTGGTAAGGTTTGGAGACTTGGCAGGGAGCCAGCTTCAAACCATATCAAAAGCACATCCCAGCAGGGTCTCCACTCCTGTGCATTCCCTTTTTGTGTGGTTTAACCCCAGTGAGCAGCCAAGTGCCACAGAACTGCTCCCTCAGTCCCCCGACCTCCCCCTGCACTGACAGGGGAAGGAGAATCAAGAAAAGGCAAAACCTGTGGGTTAAGAAAAATGTAATTACTGAAACAAAGTAAAGTATGAAAATAATAGTAAGTGTAGTAACTGTAATAATAACTGTATTGAAAAGGGAGACAAAAGAAAGAGAGAGAGGAATAAAACCCCAGAGGAACAAGTGATGCTCAGCATGATTGCTCACACACACTGCCCAGTACCCCACACCCCAAGCAGTGATCTGCCCCTCCTGCACAACCCCTCCTCATGTATCCACTGGGAATGATGTTCTGTGGTGTGGAATATCCCTTTGGAATGTCCAGGTTGGCTGTCCTGGCCCTGCTCCCTCCCAACTTCTTGTGCACCCGGCAGAGCACAGGAAGCTGGAAAGTCCTTGATTAGGGTAAGCACAACCAAACCATCAGTGTGTGATCAACGTTGTTCTCTCATGGAATCCAAACCACAACCCTGCACCAGCTACTAGGAAGAAAATTAACTCTATCTCAGCATTAATCTGTAGTTAATC
The DNA here is from genome assembly GCF_025592945.1 of Manacus candei. Lineage (NCBI taxonomy): Eukaryota > Metazoa > Chordata > Aves > Passeriformes > Pipridae > Manacus > Manacus candei. The sequence goes on from NW_026138165.1 coordinate 763,861, forward strand.
TATAGGAAGATTAACTCTATCTACTAGGAAGAACAGCCAAGACAAGGCTGGTGTCCACCCCTTGTTCCACACCATTTACACCATGTCAGATCCCACACTTTCCAATACATTCCACCATCACCTTTCCTATCATTTGATATAAACCCACAGATCTCATTGCTTAGTCTGTGAAAGTCTGTTGAGTTCATTTAGTCCAGGATTTTAGGCTCCATCTGCCAAAATACTCTTTCAGGGCAGGAAAAATGCTGTCTACTGTGGGATTGTTGCCTGTTGCAGCCAGTTCTTGTTCCATCACCACTGTGCTTGTCTGGTCTCCTCCAAGCTCATTGTTCATTTCTCTCAGTGATTTTCACTGTAATACCCCTGACACGGCAAAGAGTCGCCACAGCAGTGAGAATGCAGTGTTAGAGAGTTACCACCGTAATACACCTGAATTCCTTGGCTGTTCTCACCCAAAATCCAGTCCCTTCGAGGTACACACTGGATTTCCCATCTTTCCCTCCTTACCCACCAAGTGCATCCGTGTCCTTGAGCAACGTGAATCCCACGGGTGCACTTCCCTTTGCCTGAAGCAGGAATAACCCAGACTGTCTTCTCAGCATGTTTTTAATGTGCACTACAGGAACTTTATCCCTTTCCATGGCACGTAAAAACTTGGACTGGACAGGGCCAGCCTGATTGGCACATCCCCCGGTGCTGAGTGACCAGGGGGCCTTTGCTAAATGTGCATCCCAATGTTGGCAGGTCCCAGCACCCACTGCATCATTCCATCTTTCCTGGTGCATGGCAGGTGTTGTGGTTTTAGCACCATCAGGAAATTAAAATTCACATAAGTCACTCCCTTTCTCACGCCCCTTCCAGTGAGGGAGGGACAAAAAATGAGAGACTCTGGGTGGAGATAACAATTCACTAAAAGCACAGAGCAATGGAATAAGACACGCACAGTCACAACAGCAATATCAGCAGCAAAAGTATCCAGAAAGAGAAGGTGTTTCACTCCCAAAAGGGGGTCACCATGGGGCACACAGACAAGATGTTGGGTGCTCCCCGAGTGACGTGTCCGCGCGGCACCCCCGGACAAAGGCAATGCGGTGGGGGAGCTCCCAAGGGTAACGTGTCCAACCCCTGAGCCCGACAACAAGGAGAACCAAGGACAAGCCAAGCCCCGGGAGCTGGGTCATCCCGGCCGTGTGGCGCAGCCGCTCCCTGGGCTCAGTCCCACGCTGGCTCCTCTCTTCTCCTCCCAACCCAAGGGTTGAGGGGGCTGAGGCTGCCCCCCAACCGCCCCGTCCTGCTCAGAGCTGTGGTTCAGCACCACGGCCCGTCGTGGTTTCCCCTTTCAGCACCAAAGGTCCATCGTCCCAATCCGGGGAAAACATGAGGGGGAGCAGCGAGACAGAGGACGGGGAGCACAGGAGTGATGCTGACAGTCCCTGCCCTGCAGAGAGCGGGGTAGGATGGAGCAGTTGCGGTGCAGAGCCCCGGCTTTTCCTGCTGGAAGCACAGCCCTAGGGATGGCATGGATGGTACAGGATAAATAACTTGGTGACACCCACAAAGCGCTAAACTGCCCCCTCTGCTCCCTAACCAGGACACTGTGGTGACTGACCGTAGCAATGGGAATGTCTGATGGTTGCCATGGTAACCGACCATAACAATGGGAATGTCTGATGGTTGCCATGGTAACTGACGGTAGCAATGGGACTGTTTGATGTTTGCCATGGAACTGACCATAGCAGTGGGAAGTGTGATAGTTACCATGGTAACAACTGTAGTGACAGGAATGTCTGATGGTTACCATGGTAAATGACCTCTAGCAATGGGACTGTCTGATGGTTGCCATGGTAACCGATTGTGCCAGTGGGAAGTATGATGGTTGTCATGATAACTGACCTCTAGCAATGGGACTGTCTGATGGTTGCCATGGTAACTGACCGTAGCAATGGGAATGTATGATGGTTGCCATGGTAATCAACTGTAGCAATGGGAATGCATGATAGTTGCCATGGTAACTGACCGTAGCAATGGGAACGTTTGATGGTTGCCATGGTAGCTGACTGTGGCAAAGAAGAATGTGTGATGGTTTGCATGGTAATTGACGGTAACAATGGGAATGTATGGTAGTTGCCATGGTAACAGACTGTAACAATGGGAATGTATGATGGTTGCCATGGTAATTGACCGTAGCAATGGGAGTGGATGATAATTTGCCATGGTAACTGACTGTAGCAGTTGGAAGTAGAATAGTTGCCATGGTAACCAACTGTAGCAATGGAATGTGTGATGGTTGCCATGGCAACCGACCATAGAAATGGGAATGTCTGATGGTTGTCATGGTAACTGACCGTAGCAATGGGAGTGGATGATGTTTGCCGTGGTAACTGACCGTAGCAATGAGAATGTATGATGGTTTCCATGGTAACTGACTGTAGGAGTGGAATGTATGATGGTTGCCATGGTAACTGACTGTAGAAGTGGAATGTATGATGGTTGCCATGGTAACTGACCGTAGCAATGAGAATGTTTGATGGTTGCCATGGTAACTGACAATAGCAATGGGAATGTCTGATGGTTGCCATGGTAACTGACAATAGCAATGGGAATGTCTGATGGTTGCCATGGTAACTGACCATAGCGACAGGAATGTCTGGTGGTTGCCATAGTAACCGACCATAGCAATGGGAATGTATGATAGTTGCCATGGTAACTGACCATAGCAATGAGAATGTATGCTGGTTGCCATGGTAACTGACCATAGTAGTGTGAGTGTATGATGGTTCCCATAGTAACTGACATAGCAATGGGACTGTATGATGGTTGCCATGGTAACTGACTGTAGCAACAGGAATGTGTGATAGTTGGCATGGTAACTGACCATAGCAATGAAAATCTATGCTGTTTGCCATGGCAACTGACTGTAGGAATGGCACTGTATGGGGGTTGCCATGGTAACCAACCATAGCACCGGGAATGTATGATGGTTGCCATGGTAACTGTTTGTAGCAATGGCAATGTGTGATGGTTGCCATGGTAACTGACCGCGGCACTGAGAATGTATGCTGGTTCCCATGGTAACTTACCATAGCAATGAGAATGTCTGATGGTTGCCATGGTAACTGACCATTGCAATGGGAGTGTATGATGGTTGCCATGGTAACCGACCCTAGCAATCTCTCCTAGTTGCAAGAACCGGGACCAGTTTATCACTGGGTGGCTACAACCAAAACTGTGTATTCTACACCCTCTGTGGCATTTCTGATGGACTCTTAACAATGGATCTGTTGCAGCAGCTGCCCAGGGACCACCTGACACCTCAGCCTACCAGCTGGCTGGGAAAGAACTGTGCAAGGAGTGTTCCTTTGTCTTCACACGCAGGACTCAGCTGGGAGAACTCCCCTCGGGGAGGCATTAGCACCTTCACCCCCAGCCTGAGGGGTCATCTCTGCCAATGGGCCGCCTTGGACTGGCAGAACAGGCAGCTGCACACCCAGACCATCACACGCTCCAAAAATACCCTGGGACTCACAGAGTTAAATCATCCATTGGGAAACTCCCCGCCCTGGGGGAGGTGCTGGACATCCCCACCTGAACCTGAGCACATTTACTCTTGGGCTCTGGGGACTTCTGCTACCACTCATGGGATGGAGAGGAGGACCAGAACTCCAACAGGACTGGGATTGGCACTCTCCACAGGACTGCCATCATTACCTCAACACAACTGCCACCATCATCTGCACCAACAGCTTTCCCTTGTCCTTTGCACCCTGGGGGGCCACGTGGTGCTCAGCACTGTTCTGTTCTTGTCCCAGGCTGCTGGCTTATACAGCTATTTTTGTGGGTTAGAACCAGTTTTCTCTGTATCAATGTATTTCTTGTCATCTTCTCAGTAAATTGTAAGTCTGACTTGTAATCCCTCGGGTGGGTTCATTTCTCCCTCCGGTTTACTTTTAACCCAACACACGATGGGAACATACGATGGTTGCCATGGTAACTGACCGTGGCAAGGGGGCTCAGTGCTGTTGCCCACGGTTTCCACTTCTACAAATTGGCTTCATTCACCTTCTCCTTCAGCAGCCTCAGCCACTCGTCGTGGGGGGCCCCACACAGCAGCTTCCCAGCTCCGTGAGGTTCTGCAGCAGCCCAGGGTTCCTTTGGCCCCACAAGGTCCTGCAGTGTCCCAATGGCCCCTCGATTTCGTGAGGCTCCACAGTGTCCCAGGGTCTCCCTGCTTCCATGAGTTTCCCCAGTGTCCCAGGTTTCCTTTGATTCCACGAGACCCAGAGGTGAAGCAGTGGTCCCTTCATTCCACGAGGTTTTGCAGTGTCCCGAGGGCTCCTTTCTGCTGTCAGGTTCTGCAGAGTCTCAGGTTCCTCTGTTTTCAGGAGTTTCTGCAGTGTCCCGATGTCCTAGTTAGGGCAGCTGAGACCAGTTCATCACTGGATGGGTGTAACCCAAAATTGTGTATTCTATAGCCTTCCATGCCATTTCCCAGAAACTGTTATCAATAGAGCATTTACACCATCTGCACATAGAGCCTGACTCCTCAGGCTATAAACTAGGCATTAAGAGGCCTGCAAGATAGGAATATGTTCCTGTCCTCACACCTTTTTATGGAATACCCCGCTCTGAAGGAAGGACTGAGCATTCCTACCTGAACTGGAGAATATATAAACTTGGAGTTTTGGAACCTTTTTTACCACTCGTGGGATCCAGAGGAAGACTGCAGCTCACCACTCTCAACCAGACTGAGACCACCACCCTCAACTGGACTGCAATCCCCACTTTTGACCAGACTGCACCAGCACTCTCACCAACAGGTTTTCCCCTCACCTTTTCCTTTGGACTCAGGGGGCCCAAAGAACACCACTCTGTTCATGCCCCAGGGTGCTGGGTTATATATTTGGGTTTTGTGGGTTAAAACCAATTGTTTGTCTGTATAATTGTACTTATTGTATTATTTTATTAAATTGTTATTCTGACTTATAATCTCTCTTTTGAGTTGAGTTCATTTCCTATTTATTCTTGCTTTGGTTTTCTCCTTCTTTCATATGCTCTAGTTTTATGGGAGAAATTTGCTTGAACCATGCATCACCACAGAATTCCAACATTTTACCGAGGGGAATATCTGGAGGAATATAAGAGTTGTCACCCTTTTTGCCACATCCCCTATCTGGATTTTTGCCCCTCATGGGCACTGGCCTTTTGTGCCCCTTGGGCATTTTCCTTTTGCTTTCCCCCAGTTCCCACATTTACTCACTGGTGAGATTCCTCAGTCTTTCCCTGTGGACTCCTTTCCAGATTATGACATTTCCTTACCCTTTCTTCCCCTCTCGCCTGTCTCTGGACAGTCTCAGGAACCCGATGAACTGTCCCATTCTGGCCACAAATGAAGGGAGTAGATCACCAAACTTCAACGCAGGGGCTTCCCTATCCCTTGCAGCTGCTGGGTTCTCTTGTTCCTCAGCAAACTATACAGATGCTTCAAAATGGGGGTCAAAGGCTGCTTCAAAATGGGGGTCAAAGGCTGCATAAACTGTAACTTTCTACTCTACTGCTAAACCAATTAGGACTGTAGTACAACTTTTGCAAGAACAGTCTTATTATTACTTATACCAGGCAGGAAGTTTCCAGCACAGGATGAATTGTCTTTGTTAGTCTCTTCTTTATCTTGTGGTTACTTCACATGTCCTTGGAGGGCTCTAAATTCTGGATTCCATGTGTCCAGATTTTAGTTCCCCCAGGATTTCTTCATTGAAGCTTCTCACGGTTAGTTTGAAACTTAAAGTTTCAGTGATCTCATGATCAAACTCTGACAGTAACTGTCTGTGAAAACAAGCTTGGCACCAAACTGACTGAAGTGGGAAATTTCTTGATCGAGGTGTTTGTTCCCTCTGGAGCCTCCTTTTGCTACGAGGGGATTTCTCTGATGGTTCCCTGTTGGCTTCCATTATCCCAGGAGTCCCTGGCTCACCTCTGTGAGACATCAGCTGTGCTCCAGTGTGGCTGTTCCATCTCAGAGTCACCTCAGAGGGGCCCTCACGGGTACCTTGTCTATCTAAGTTTTTCATGTTATCCCACAGATTTCACGGAACAAGCCTGATCTTGTGCCCCTCCCCCATCATGTCCAGTGTAGAGCCCTGGGACACTGTGGAACCTCATGGAACCAAGGGGCCACTGTGACACCACAGGGCTCATGGAACCCAAGGGACCCTGGGACACTGTGGGGGCTCATGGAACCAAAGGGACCCTGGGACACTGTGGGGGCTCATGGGACCAAAGGGACCCTGGGACACTGTCAGGAGCCTCGTGGTGCCCAGGGCTGAGGAATCCCGTGGGTGCAGGTGGCTCAGGGAGCAACTGCAGTTGGAGCTGTGGGATGAGCTCTGGGTGAGGGGCCTCAGACCAAAGGCCGTGAGCTGCTGACCCTGGAGACACAGCAGGAGCCCAGGACTCAGCAGGAAGAGCGTTTTATGTGCTTGGAGTGTGAGGGGATAAAACCTCATGGAGTTTTTTTGGGGAGTCCCTCCTTGATGCACCAGCTCAGGCTGTTTTTGTGTTTCTTCACAAGAAATAAATTATTTTATTGTTTCTAAGACATGAGACTCTGCCATGGGAAACCTGGGGTGGAAGCAGTGAGGAAACCTGGTCTGACTGTGAGAGTGGAGGGTGTGGGGAGTCACAGGGGACCCGTCGGGTCACTGGAGCTGCTGCTGCTGGGAAGGGGCCTGAGTGTCAGCAGTGCCAGTCTGGGCTGGTGGGAGAGTGACAGCCAGGGAGTCCTGGGAATGGTGAGCCTGGGAAGTTCCCTTAAGAGTGTGAGGGGGATCTCGTGTGCAGAGACCCCCAGGAGCCCCCTGAACCACTCTGCTCATGGCAAGGATGCAGAGAAAGCAGAGTTACTGAACACCTTTGCACTGACAAGACCTCAGGGATCTCTGGCCCAGGAGACCAGGCTATAGGAATGTTGGAAGGAAGACCTTGCCTTGTTCAAGGCAAAAACTCCAAAAACTCTATCCCCACAAGTCCGTGGGACACTTCATGACGTCCTGTCACCAAGGGGACCCTGTGACACTGTGGGACCTCGTGGTTATCAGTCTCTTCCAAACGTTGTGTGCAACTACAGAGAGGCAAAACAGTGGAGCCTGAGCGTGTTGATCCAAACTACTCCCATCTAACCTGAAGATGTCCCTGCTAACAGAGGTCCTGTGTGTTCCCTCTGCTCTCTGGGCACTTGCATCCTTTGAGAGCTGCCCATCACTCTGGTAGCCAAGAGCACAGGGCAGGGGATCCCCTGGAGGGGGAGCAGAGACATCTTTCCTAGATCACCTTGCTCAGAGCCCCATCCAACCTGGCCTTGAATGTTTGCAGGGATGGGGCATCCACCACCTCCCTACAAATGTGTTCCTGTGTTTCAGCATTCTCACTAGAAAATAGTTCTTCTTTATCTCTGGTCTGGACTTGCACTTTTTTAGTTTAACTCCCTCACCCCCTGTCCTATTAGGACAGGCCCTACTGAACCCTTTGCCCACATGTCTCTAAAAAGCTGCCTTGAAGTACAGGAAGGCCCCAAGGAGGTCTCCCCACAGGCTTTTCTTCTGCAGGCTGAAGAGCCCCCACTCTCTCAGCCTGTCTCCATGTGAGAGGTGCTGCAGCCCTGGGATCCCCTTGGTGGTCTCCTCTGGAAATGCCCCAAGAGGTGCGTGTCTTTGCTGTGCTGAGGAGCCCATGGAGCTGCAGGAGATGCCAGGGCTGGCAGGGGAATCCCCCCAAGCCATTGCCATTGCGGGTGGGTGCGTTGCAGACAGGGATGGAAGAACCTGCTGGGAGAGGGCTCTGGGGGTGCTGGTGGGTGACAAATGGGACACGAGCCAGCCCTCTACCCAGAGCTGGAGGCAGCACTGCAGGGGGGTCTCAGCTGAGCGGAGCAGAGGGGCAGAACCCCCCTGCCCTGCTGCCCACGCTGTGGGATGAGCCCAGGACACGGGGAGTTGTGGGCTGTGAGCTCCCATTGCTGGCTCCCATCCTGCTTTTCATCCCCCACTATCCCCATGGCCTTGGATGCAGGGCTGCTCTCCATCCCTTCAACCCCGAGCCTGTGCCTTGAGATCTGGGGGCATTTGACACCCGCTGGCTCCTTTGATCCCCTTTCCCATCCCTCCCAGAGCACAGGGGAGATCCAGGTGCTCCAGGGGTTGCCCCGTGTGCCCCTTGCCTATCCCAACCCCCAGCAGGGACATTCCACGATGCCCCAACCTGCACTGCTCAGGATGCACATGGAGGGGGTGAAGGGGATCTCGTGTGCAGAGACCCCCAGGAGCCCCCTGAGCCTCTCTGCTCATGGCAGGGGAGCGGCCAGAGAGGCACCAGGTGTGCAGGGGCTGGAGAAGGAGGGGACAGGGACATGGGAATGCAGGTACAGAGATGGGAACACACTCATGGAGATGGGAACACACACATGGAGATGGGAACACATACACAAGATCAAGCAGAGTAGCTTTGTTGAAGGGATTTATTGATCATTCAGGGGAAATGCCCCTGGGCTCTGAGGGAAATCAGGGGGTTCTTCAAGGGATGATCATCTCCTCATGCCACTGGAGGGGGACAGGGCACGGGTGTCACCACCAGTCCTGAAAGACAGAGCCCAAAACGTCACCCCCAAAGTCCACTGCAACACGAGAGGGGCCTTGTCCTGACCCCTCTCCCTGCAGGCACTGCTCACCTCAGCCATCCAGGGATGCAGCCACATCTCACCAACAGGACCCACCACCTTCTCAGCCACAGGGGGCTGGGGACAAAGGCTCAGAGACACACTGGGTGCAGTGGGATGTATTGGGAGTCTGGGGGAAGAAATGGGATCCTTGGGGAAGGTGCACTGGGTTATATTGGGGCAGACTGGGATGGCTAAGGAGTGTCATGGCCATGTGAGGGGAGGACCCGACTCAGGCAGAACTCCTGGTACCCACCTGAACCATCTTCAGGATCCCAACGTCCACTAAATGCAGCTGGAGAGAGACCAGGAGCCCTGGCTGGTCTCTGGGATGCCCCTGGTGCCAGCGAGGGATGGGGGGACCAAAGTGTCCCCCAGTTCCCAGACTGGATGCCCTCCAGTCCCCCCCGGCCCACTCACCTCCCGCAGATCATTTTGGGTTCCTGCCAAGAGTGCCTGGACAAGGAGAGCAAAGGGTTGCTCAGGATTGGTCCCTGTGGGGCTGGGGGAGGGACACGGGTGTCCCCAGCCCCCCCAGCCCATGGCTGCTCCGGTCTGAGGGGGAAAATCCCTTCTGCTCCCCCCGCTCCCACTGCACCCAGTTTCCCCTGGGATCCCTGTTCCTGCAGGGCCCAGGGTGGGGATGGAGACAAGGAGAGCCAGGGGAATTCAGGACCTGCAGGGAGGGTGGGGGGAGGTTGGGGGGGACCCAAAGATGCTGAACTGGGGGAAACTGGGGAGCCCACGGGACTGGGATTGGGGTGTTGAAGGGGCCCTGTGTGGGATGCAGGGGAGGGGAAAGGAATTCAAGTGTAGGGACATGGGGACTGCAAGGGAGAGGCTTGGTGGGGACAGGAGGAGGATGATGGAGGAGGACAAAAACGAGGGGACTGGGAGATGGTTGGGAGTGGAGAGGGAGGCAAGGAATGGTCTTGGGAGGTACCAGGGCAGTGTTCTGGGTGAAAGGCAAAGGTCTGGAAAGAAAAGCTTTGGGAATGATCAATGGGAGGATGTTTGGGGACCCTGGGTAGGACACAGAGCAGATGCTGGGGAGGTGATGCCTGAGGGGACCAAAAAGGATGGGATTGGGAGGTCCAAGGGGTGGGATTTGGGAGCACCATTAAAAGAAACAGGTGGGGGCCCTCCCAGCAATTGACAGTGGACCTCCCTTGTCAGGGATGACTGAATGGCTTCCTGCCGTTGCATCTTTCATTTCTTATCAAAAATCACCCAAATAGTTTTCAAACAGTGCCTGCCAGTGGAGCTTGAAGGCACTCGTTCCATCAAAGCCATACCTGTAATTCAGAGGCATAAATAGAGAATGTAGATTTGTCTCCTAAGGTGCTGTCTCATTTCTACTAGAGGTCAATTAGTATCATGTAAAACATGATCATTAAAATTAAAAACTCTTACCCTTCTATTTCCCTTTGAAAAATAATTCTGCTGTTAAAACACTCACTTCTGTTTGATTGTTTAAAATCAAAATGAATGTGTGTACTAGTGGACACAGACAGGGCTCCCTCACAGAGAAGCCCATGAAGTATGGGCTGGATGAGCAGACAGCAGGCTGGTTGAAATCTGCTGGCCGGGGTGGTGATCAGTAGTGCAACATCCAGCTGGAGGCCAGTCATCAGCAATTCCTGGTGAACATCTCCATTGATGATCTGGATGATGGGATATAGTGCTCAAGTTTAATGGAGTTGATGAGTTTACATTCCGACTGCAAGGAACATGTTTTCACATCTGAAGCAGGGGATGGGAAACCAGAGACTCACTGTGAACACCAAATGATTTCCAGAGCCTTTCCAGAGCATTTCATTCAAATCTGGGAATTTTGGATTAAAAAATCACGGTGCTCCTCCATTACTCTGGAAAGGGGACCCTGGTCTGTCGGGAGTGAGGACATTGCTGAATCTGAAAGCTGGAGAAGACAACAAGAAATGTGTGACCCTCCAGAGGATGAAAGCCCTGGATGAAGTTGTCAAGAAGTTCAGACCCAAAGCCTTTCGAGTTTTACGGTTGTGTCTTAACATTTCTTGTAGTTTTTCCCTTGTTTGTCCCCTGAAGTTGTTTGATGAAAAATCCCCTTGATGTCTGTATCCTTAGACCCCGCTCCCCGATTGGCCAAAGTTTGCTGCATTGCAGTATTTCCTTTTTTGGCCACCCTTTCCCTAAAATGGATAAACCCTACCCCCTTTTTCCCTTATCTAGTTACACTTTGCATGCTGGGGTCCCATCTGGGGTGCCAAGAAGAGCTGTGCTTTGGTACCAATTACCTCTGAAGCTGCTCCTATGCCTTCATAGGCTGCTAAGATTTCCTTCTCCACAGGGGTGGAATTGGCCTCAGAACCTCTGTAGCTTCGGCTCCAGAAACCCAGTGGTCGCCCTCACGTCTCACCAGGCACCTTTGGCCAGAGGCTCCAGGAGGGACCTTTATCTCCAGCTGCAGAGTAGAGCACATTCTTTACATCTGGTCCTGTCCTGACTGGTCCAAGAGCCATGGCATGTGCAATCTCTTGCTTGATCTGCCTGAAAGCTTGTTGTTGTTCAGGACCCCACTGGAAATTGTTCTTTTTACGGGTCACAAAGGAAAGAGGGCTCACCATCTGGCTGTACTCTGGGATGTGCATCCTCCAGAAGCCAATGGTTCCCAGAAAAGCTTGGGTTTCTTTCTTGTTTGTGGGTGGAGCCATTGCTACAATCTTGTGGATGACGTCTGTTGGTATCTGGTGTCGTCCATTTGCCATTTCAGCCCTAGGAACTGGATCTCTTGGGCAGGGCCCTTGACCTTACTCTTCTTGATGGCAAAACCAGCCTTGAGGAGAATCTGGATGATCTTCTGTCCTTTCTCGAAAACTTCTTCTGCTGTGTCCCCCCACACAATGATGTCATGGATGTACTGGATGTATGGATGGGGGTCACAGCATCTCGGTTCCTCCGATACTGTTGCCTGTGTACAGTTGTCGTGGTCCTTGGCACTTCTTGTCCCCAGAGCTCCAGCGATTCCTTTCGTACAACAAGGGGACCAATGCAGCACCACCTCTCCAATTTTAAGTAGCATTTTCGCTGCCTTCACCACTAGGATCATTGTCACTGAGCAATGGAGGGATGGGTTAGAGCTGATCTTGGAGTCTTTGCTACCAAACCTTGAAGGCCACCATTAAGGAAACTGGCTACCAGGTCGTGGATGTCCAAATTAAGGAAAGGAAGCAATTTGTTCCATCCATCTGAACGGTCCCTTACAGGATGTCCTAGGACAGGCACAAAACCAGCAAGAATCAGGAAAAAAATTAGTAAAAAGACCATTGTTATTATTTTTCTTTCTCCTTGTTCCTAAACAAAGCTATGTTTAGATAAACACAATCCTTCTTGGCAGTTCTCCCAGGAGTGTCCCAAAACAATGGTGGATGTTTACAAACAAACCTGCTCTTGGCAGCTTTCCCAGACAATATTCCCACAAAACCAAAGGAACCAAAACAATCCCACTTCTGACACCAAAACCATCTGTAGCCAGTTGGAGTTGGCTTCCTGCCAAACCCCACAGACTACAGAAGATTACTACGTGTAAATTTAGGGTAGAACTTAGGTGGGAGGTTCCTGTGCCACAGAGCTCTTGCCCACAGTTTCTCTTGGAAAAGAATGGAGTTCCACAGCTCATTGCTTCCATTTCAATCTTTTTTGACCACTCTGGAAAATCTGGACAAACCTGATGAGCAGAAGTCTTGGGCTTTACCACAGGTGTCTGGGTGGTGTTCTGAGAGCCAGACTTCTGCTCAGCCCAAACTGATGCCAAGATGTCCCAGGTCAGGTGAATCCAGAAGTGGACTTGCAGCCAGAAGTCCGCTGACAGCGCTGCTTGGGACTGCAGATCTGCTTCTGTGGCGCTCCAAAAAGAGCTTGGTGTTGGCCTCTGCAAGTCTCTCAGTAGCTCTGAAACATTCACAAGCACACACAGAGTCATCTTTGGCAGGAAGGCTTTCGCAAAGTTACCCTCCACAGCCTTGGCTACTACTCGACTTCTAAAAGCCAAGGGCATGAAGAGCGTCCAAAACCAGCACATCCTTTGATCTGAGCTTGTTCACAGGGCCTGTTTCTAAGAAATCACACCAAGTGCAAGGAGTAGGCAGTGTCACCTCCAGAAGAACTCTGGTCTACCCTGGCCTTCTCAAGGAAAGCTCAACCCTCAGACCCGCTGCCAAAACAGAAGCCAAGAAAGAGCCGCCTTATTTTGGATTCACAGAATCCAACTCTCTTCTCCCAGAGGCCTCTCCTTATTCAAACAGGAAAGGGCACAAGATTCATCTTTTCTGTCACCCACGGGATGAGGAGAGTAGAGACTGGCAGAAAGACTGCCTGCTAAAACAACCTCAACTTGAAAAGACACCAATAATGCCATAGTGGTGGTGCTGTGGGGTTACTGCTGGAACTCTAAAGAGAAAGGAAGACAGGCCTGAGGAAGGGAAGGGTCTGAAGGAACGTTCCCCACAAAGATGCCACATTCTGCTTTCACACCTGACGCTGGCCAGATGTAGAAAAGGGATTTCCAAGGAAAATGCAGGAGGAAAAAGGAGTCTGTTCTTACCAGTCCAAAAAAGCATGGACTTACCTTTCCAGTCTCTTGGCGAAGCTTTTTCTTCTTTGGGCTTCCACCAGATACAGCTCTTTGTACTTGTCCACTTCTGCCTGGGTGGATTCCTTTTGAAAAGGTCTTTCTGCTTGGTTGCTTTTTGTCCTTCCCAGTGCACGTTCAAGATCTCTAATTCTGTCTTCCAGCTGCTTTTTCAGTGAGTCGAAATGACTGGTTCTGATTTCTTCTAATGTGTCCTGGTGGGCTGCCTGTGCCTGAAGGAGACAGTGCACCTTCAACCACCACAAGAAAAAGTGAGCTCTGCCCAGCACAAAATTGCACACACCCACTTTCAAGGGTCCAGCCTTACTCAGAGAGGTGGCTCTGCCTCCTCACTCCCAGCAGCAACCAAGGCAGAACCCAGGAGCTGCCAGGGCAAACAATTCTTTTCATTGGGAAAGAAGCCCAAATGAGCACTCTGCTTCAAAGTTCCTAATGAAGAGACACTGGGTCTGTAGGACAGGGCATGTCCAAAGGGATTCTTCAAAGACAAGAAGAGCTTCCACCTCCACCTCCACCCCCTCCCTCCCATCCCTGGAATTTCAGTGACTCCTTTTCTGAGCACTTTCACCCCCTACAAGGACAAAGCAGCACCTGTAGGTCTGGCCATGACAGCTGCAAGTTGCCAAACCCATTCAAGGATGAGCAGTGAGAAGCAGAGCAGCGCACAGAGATCCCCCCAAGCACTGCAAAGTGGGAATCTGCCTTGGGCAGCCTTTGCATTCAGGGACCTGCCGGCACATTCCACACCCATGACAGCACTCCTGCCCAACCAGATTGCCTTCTGCCACTGCCTTCAGCAAAGACAGAAGCTAACCCACAGAATACAGGAGCAAAAGAAAAAGACCAAACACCATGGCCACAAGAGAAGTTTAGGAAGTGCCTGTGGACACTGGGGAGAAATTCACTTACTTGCAAAAACTCATTGACTTCTTGGAGTTTTTGTCTTATTTCCTGGTCTGCTTCTTCTTCCACCTCTCTTTTACACTGTTCGAGTTGGCTGCGATCCACCACGTTGGTCTCCAAATGATGGTGGAGTTTTGCCAGCTCTTCTTGCAGCTGGCATTTGTCCATGGCCAGGTTCTCGCACTCCCCACGCAGGGTAGACAGCTCTTCTTGCAAAGCCTGATTTTTGGCCTCCAGCTGCGTGCACTGTTCACGTTCCCTGTCCAACTGCTGGGAAAGTTCAGCAACCTGCAGACAGAAAATAAAAAAAGGAGCTCAGCGTGGTGTAAAGGCAGTGAATTCTGGGAAAATCCAAAACTGGCTGCCCAGGGAGACTTTATTCATCATCTGCTGGCTCAGGACTAGACACAAAGTGCAACCAGGCTTTTCTTTTCCAGCAAGAACAGCTTTCCCATCATTTGCCATAGGATTCCTCAGCTTCCCAGCCTTTTGGAGTTCCTCATGCAAAAATGCTCCACGCTTCTGGACTCCAAAGGAATCACTGCAAAGGCAGGAAGCCATTCTACAGGGATGCCTTCAAACCCAGGCGTGACTCTGACAGACGCCGCTTTAGCAACGGATCCGAGTGACGAGCGGAGAAGGGATGAGAGGTTCTGTGCCACTGCTGCACAGGTAGAGCAGTCTCAAAAGCACTGCTGGGAACAGCCCTTCTGGCTCCCCACCACAGGATGGGCTGAAACAGCTCCCTGTGAGCAAGAAGGGACAGATTTTCCCCTGGGAGGCCCCTGTCCTCCTTGGGCCCTGGGCAGCAACAACACTGTGCAGAAAAGCAAAGCCTCAAGTGCCTCCTGCTCAGCTCGTGCCTGAGACAGGGTTCAGGGGCTGATGGTGCCCTGCCAGTGACAGTGCTGTTCCTCCCCTCTCTGCCAGGGCAGCAATTCATCTGTCACACCCAGAGGACGCTGTCACAGCCTCCCTCCAGCTGCAGCCAGGCCTCAGCTGGGCCCCACTGCTCTCAGCCCATGGACGTGATGTCCTGCCAGGACGGCAGACCTGCCCATCCCTAGGGCCCAGCCGAGGGATCTGCACTCTTGGCTGACCCCGCTCACTGTCAGGGGGCCTGTTCTGCTCTTCCTGCTCAGGGCCTGTGGGACGGCTCCCTGGCCCGGGAGCTCACGCACCCTGCCAGGTTGGCTGCCACTCCTGGCTTGCCCCTCCTCTGCAGGACAGCCTGGCCTCCATCAGCCCTTACACCTACTGCTTTGCCCTCAACATTTGCATCTTTCCCCAGAAGGAGAACTACCCCGGATTAGTTCGAGTCATCTCCCACTGGAACAGCAGGAGGAGCATTAAGAAAAGCCCATCACATCCAAAATGCAACCAAGGGGAATAAAAATCATCAGCATGACAAGAAACAGAGGGAAAGCATATCCCAGCTTTCAAAAGAAGGAACACCACAACCAAAGAGCCCCACCCAGAGCGCAGCTCACCTCTCTTTGGAATCTATCAACTTCCTTGACCTTTTCAGAATATCTCTTCTTCATTTCTTCCAGCTGGGACTGACTTTCTTTCTCTTCATTAACCTGGAGTTTCCTCCTCTCTATCCTCAGAAGCTTTTCCAGCCTGCACAGCAAATTAGTCAAGAAAACCATGAAACACAGGAAGAACCAGCCTTTCCCCCACAGTCTCACAGAAACAGCACAGACAGCATCCAAGCCTAGAATGGCTTGGCTTGGCAGGAATCTTAAAGATCATCCAGTTCCAAGCCTCCTGCTCTGGGCAGGGACACCTTCCACCAGACCAGCTTGTTCACAACCCCATCCAACCTGGCCTTGAACACTTCCAGCCATGGGGCATCCACAGCTTCTCTGGGCAACCTGTTGCAGTTCCTCACCACCCCCACAGCAACCAATTTCTTCCTAGGATCAAATCTAAACCTACTCTCTTTCCATTTGAAGCCATTCCCCCTTGTCCTCTCACTACCTGCTCTTTTAAATGCACTCTCTCCATCCTTCTTGTAGGCTCCCTTCACACCCCAAAAGGTCACAATTAGGTCACCCCAAAGCCTTCTCTTTTCCAGGCTGAAGTGTTGCAATTGTCCCAGCCTTTCCTCCTAGCAGAGGTGCTCCATCTTTCCAAGCACCTTGGTGGCCTCCTCTGGGCTCAGTCCAACAGCTGGAGGTCCTTGCTGTGCTGAGGAGCCCAGAGCTGGATGCAGCACTCCAGCTGGGCTCTCCCAAGGGTAGAGCAGAGAGGCAGAATGCCCTCCCTCCACCCGCTGGCCACGCTGCCTTGGACACAGCCCAGGACACAATTGGCTTTCTGGGCTGCGAGCGCACATCGCCGGCTCATGTCCGGCCTCTCCTCCAGCCCAAGGGCTTCTCGGCAGGGCTGCTCTGCCCCTCTTCACCCCCCAGCCTGCACTGATACAGGGGCTGCCCTGAGCCACGGCCAGCATCTTGCACTGGCTCTTGGTAAACCATCAGCAGATTGCCATGGGCCCACTTCTCCAGCTTGTCCAGGGCCCTCTGGATGGCATCAGCTGTGTCAACCACACCCCTCAGCTTGGTGTCAGCTGCAAATTTGCTGAGGGTGCACTCCATCCCTTCCTCTGGATCATTAGTGAAGACATTAAAGAACACTGGGCCCAGTCCAGACCCCTGAGGGACACCACTTGGCACTGATGACCCTCAGCACTCTGAGCCATTGATCACCACCTCTGCATGGCACTGTTCACCCAATTTCTTCTCCATCTAACAGTCCACACATCCAATCTATCTCTCTCCGCTTTGGAGAGAAGGATGTTGTGGGGGACTGTGTCAAAGGGTTTCCAGAATGACAGGGAGATGACATGGGTAGCCCTTGTCCACTGAGGCAGTCGCTCCATCTTAGAAGGCCACCAGGTCGGTCAAGCAGCACTTGCCCTTGGGGAAGCTGTGCTGGTGCTTCCAATCATCTCCCTGCCGTCCATGTGCCTTGACAGAGCTTCTAGAAGGATCTTTTCCATCACCTCCCCAGGCACAGAGGGCAGGCTGACACGTTGGCAGTTCCCAGGGCCCTCTTTTCTACCCCTTTCAAAGATGGGCACAGTGGGTTTCCCTTTTCCCCCTCACCTGGGACTTCCCCTGACTGCCACGACTTTTCAAATATCAAGGAGAGGGTCTTGGCAACTCCATCAGACCCTGTTGGCCAATGGAGGGCAATAATGCTGGCCAGATGTAGAAGATGGATTTCCAAGGAAAATGCAGGAAGAAAAGGACTCTCTTATTACCACTCCAAACAAGCACGGACGTACCTTTCCAGTTTCTTGGCAAGGCATCTTCTGGTTTTCACTTCCTCCAGATACAGCTCTTTGTACATCCCCATCTCTCCCTGCGTTGCTTCTTTACGAGAAGCACTCTCTTGTTGGGTGTTTTTGATCCTCTCCAATTCACTTTCCAGATTTCTAATCCTTTCTTCCAACTGGATTCTCATGGAATCACAATGACTGTCTCCAGTTTGTCCTAGTGGGGCCTGGTGGGCTGCCTGTGCCTGAAGGAGACAGTGCACCTTCAACCACCACAAGAAAAAGAGAGCTCTGCCCAGCACAAAATTGCACACACCCACTTTCAAGGGCCCAGCCTTACTCAGAGAGGCGGCTCTGCCTCCTCACTCCCAGCAGCAACCAAGGCAGAACCCAGGAGCTGCCAGGGCAAACAATTCTTTGCATTGGGAAAGAAGCCCAAATGAGCACTCTGCTTCCAAGCTCCTAATGAAGAGCCTGTGGACACTGGGGAGAAATTCACTTACTTGCAAAACGAGGCTGACCTCTTGTAGCTTTGCACTTCTTTCCTGGTCAGCTCCTTCTGCCACCTCTCTTGTACACTGTTCTCTTTGGCTGCCATCCAGCACCAAAGTCTCCAAATGGTGGTGGTGTTTTGTCACCTCTTCTTGCAGCTGACATTTGCTCTTCTCCAGTTGTTCACACTTCCCAAGCAGAGTGGACAGCTCTTCTTGCACAGCCTGGTTTAGGGCCTCGAGCTGCATGCCTGTTCCAGGCTCCATGTCCAGCTGCTGGGAAAGTTCACCACCCTGGACACAGAAAAATAAAAGAAAAGGAAACTCTAAAGGCAGTGAATTCTGGGACAATCTCTGAAGGGGGTGGCCATGGCAACTGTATTTATCATCTACTGGAAATGAGCGTAGGAAACACTTGAAAGATTCCCTGACAGAAAGAAGAAACTTTACACCTACTTAAGAATTTGGGAGACACTTCTGGCAACAATACTTCTGGCAACAATACTTCTGGGTCCCTTGGAGCTCATGATGAAACTCCTCATTTAGAATCTAAGAATTCCTCCAGTGTCCAGCACACCAAATACCCTCAGGGCTTTTGTAGCAGCTGGGGAAAGGACCAGGCTGCTTTCTGAGCAGCCTCTGCAGAGGAGAAGGCAGAAACTGAGCTCCCCAGGCTCTCCAGGAAAACTTCATCTGACAATTGCCCCTTACAAGCAACTAGGCTCCAGAGTCACAAAAAGGCAAATTTAGGACCAGCTTACTGAGGCAGAGGCTTGCAGGGCTCTCGGAAGGGCTTCAACGCTCTCGCTTGGCTGCTGGACAGTGGCTTCCAATCTGCTGTTCTCACTTGCAAAGCTTAAGAAGAAATACAGCTCTTATTACCAGAAAAGCCAATGCCAGACAAACTGTGCTAAGGAACAGAAGCCACAGCAGAAGTGTCCTTCAAAATCCCACTGACTCTTCCCCTGTTTCCACCCAATCCCCAAAGCCACAGACCCCTCACTTCACTGGGTTCCTCTCTTACTCTTGTGTGTCTTCTTCCAGTTGGTTCACAGTCGGATTGGTCTCGCAAGATGCCAACAGGAGGTCCTGCAGTTCCTGGGAAGAAGTTACTGCCTCTCTTTTCTTGGCATCCAAAGCAGTCTTCAAGTCAGGAACACAATGTTCAGACTGAAGATGCTTTTCTTCCTCCTCCCTCAGCTGTAAAATCACGGGAAGAATGCACAGTTGTCAGGGGAGCTTTTCCAGAGAGGAGCCAGCTGCTGCTGAAGAACTCAGGTGCTGCATGTCTGTGTGCATCCCCTCGGCCCAAAGAACTGCAATCCATTCAAGTCCCTTCAAAGCTTCACTTCTGCTCCCCAATGAACACACTGAACACTGTTTTGTCCGTTTTCAGGATGGATAGGAAGCAACAGGCACCCCCAGGTTTCTCCCTGTGGGGACAGGCTTTCCATACCTCCGCGCCAGCCCTGTCCAGCTCCTCCTGCAAGCGCAGATTATCTTCCTCCAGGTGAGCCTCAGGGCTTCCAGGAACCACAAGAGCAGTCCTAAAGCATGCAAAATTTCATCGGAAACATGTCTGATCCTGCATCAGTTTTCCCCTGCTTGCTCCCAAAACAGCTCTTCCCCCCTTTCCTACAAGCTCCGGGAAAGCAAAGCCAAGTCCATGGAAGCATTGGAGAATTTCTCTTACAAGGGGCCTCCCTAAAGCAGCCTCAGCTACCAGCTCAGGCCATGCTGTTCAGGGCTCCTTGCACTGCTCTTCAAAGTCCCCCCAGATGCGGCTGCACAAACTCCCAGGGCAAGCCCTTTGACCCCCTGACCATCTCCATGGCAGGAAGTTTTCTCCTTCTGTGCGCTCGGAGCCCCTCGTGTCCCCTGGGACAGTGTTGGTTCTCTTTCCCCCAACGCTTCCCTTCAGAGCACTTAACACACCAACTCTGCCGTGCCTTAAACCCCCCTGGCCTGCAGAGCAGCCACGCTGCTGAGCTACTGGCAAGTTTCCCCGGGGCTCTGGCTCTGGGTGGGGAGAGGGCACCACAGACAAGGCTTTCTTGCAGACCTCAGCGGGCAAAGGACGAGAGCCCCTGAGGTAGGAGAGCAGCCAAGGGCAGACCTGCATTTACCAGTCCCACGGGGAACTGCTTCCACGGGGCTGCTCCTTCTTTTTCCCAGCTCATTGCCACGCCCCTCGTCTGGGTCACACTTGCAGACTACCCAGAACACCCGGGTGCTGTTCTGACAAAGCCCTCACCTTTCCCCCTGGGCTTGAGCAGGCCTGTCAGCTGCTTTGTTCACAAGGCACTCCAGAATCTCCTCGTGCTCTTGCAAGGCTGCAAGTTTCAAGGGGGTAAATCCCCACTAAAAGGAGAAAGAATCCCCATTAGAAAGACACAGACAAGCTCTGCAGCTGTTGGAAAGAGCAGCTTTAGCCCCGTGCCAAGGTTACCTGGTTCTGAGCATCACTGTTGGCATGATGCTCCAGTAACAGCCCTGCTACAGCTGTGTTTTTAGAGAGGACAGCCAGGTGAAGGGCAGTGTTGCCGTCAGCGTCTGCCAGATTGGGGTCGGCACCGTGTTCCAGCAGAACAGCAACACATTCTTCCTGCTCCTGCTGGACTGCCTGGCAACAACACACCAAAAGGGAAAGGCTTCCAACTTTTCCATCCCCCTCTGTCACAACGCCCTCAGCTCCTGAGTGCTGGCATAGAAGACCATCTTCAAAGATCAGCTAACAGAGGCTGTGCCGTGCCCATGGCAATAGGTGTGTTTCTATGGCCCTGCTCTGCAAGGAATCCTGCCAGACACCTCCCCTTTAACACCCCAGCACTAAGCCCCACCTCCAAGCTCAGAAGGCATTGCACACACCTTCAACAGGGCCGTTCTCTTGAAGCTGTCAGCGAGGTTGGGCTGGCTGTTCTTCCTTAGCAGATATCTGACGACATCTGCGTGGCCATTGGCCGAAGCCAGATGCAGAGGTGTCCTGAAAATTAAACAGACTCTCTTAACCCAGACAGACAAAGGATGAGCCCAAGCTGTGTCTGTACCCAACACCCTGGGGACCCCGCCCGGACTCTGCTCCTCCTGCTGCTGCTGCTGCTGCTGCTGCTGCTGCTGCAACCCTGCCCTGATGAGCCAGAGGGCAGAAGAGAACAGGTGAGGGCTGAGCAGCTGCAGAACAGCCCTGCAGAGAGAGCACGGCCAAGGCGCAGGTGGGCAACACGCGTTTGCAGCAGCGCTGGAGCCCGGGCGGCAGCTGCAAGCAGTGAAAAGCTCAAGAGTTCCCTGTCCCAGCTGACAGGGCAAATGTCACTTTTCAAGCCTTGTCCCTAAGAGAGGGCTGGCGAGGACTACTGCAGCTTGGCTCAGGAGCAGGCAAGGTGTGCCATCAGCGTGGCCCAGAACTCACCGCATCTCCTGGTCTGGCCTGTCGATGCCGACTACCTTGACGTACCAGCGCCAGCGCCTCAGCCAGCCCAGGTCACCGCGGGCGGCCGCGCGGTGCAGCCTGCCCAGCCCCTGCTCCCGGAGCTGGGAGGCGCTGCTGGAGCTGGTGGCAGCCCAGGGCTGCCCACTGGGGCTGCTGGAGGGCGACTGCCGTCGCTTCTTGCTCAGAAGCCACGGCATGGCCCTGCTTGGAGCTCCCAGCAGCAGGAAGGGCAAGAAGGCCCCGGCGGGCTGCCGGGAGCCAAGTGGGGATGAGGAATGGGACGGGGCGAGGTTTAGGGGGAGGGTGACAAAGGGGCGAGAATAAGGACGGGCACAGGGTATGAAGCACAAGGCAGACGAGGTCGCCCTGCGCAGTGGTCGTGGCCTGCAGCTGCCCAGACGGCGATGCAGGCGCGCAATGCTCCCCGAGCGGGATGTGCTGCTGCTCCCCGAGAGGCTACAGCAGCTCTGAGCGCCGGCTGCGGGCACCAACAAAGCCGTGCCCGACTGGCGCCTGTGGCGTCACAATGGCTGGTGGAAGGCTCAGCACGTCAGCGTGGGGTGTGACAGAGGCCACGGGGCAGGGTGGGGCCGGGCGGGACAGGGCAGGGCGGGGCAGGTGTGAGGGCGGCCCTGCTGGGCCTTGTGGCAAGGAGGCGGCCTGGGCCTTGTGAGGGCGGCCGGCGGGAGTGGGCACTGCCCCGCCTCAGGGCGCCCGGGGCAGGGCCCGGGACGCTCCCACCGGGCCGGAGGCTGCGGTAGGCGCTGGAGCAGCTCCCGCATCACCCGCTCTGGCTTTTTGCTTCAGCCTGGAGCCGGGCTGCCTCTGGACACACTGCCATCAATGAGGCTCAGGAGGAAGTGGGGCCACCACAGCTCTCAAGAAATGCCCACCCAGCGCTCCAAGCCTGCCAGGCCAGAGTTCCAGGACAATTCCCCAACTCCTTTGTCTTGTCCCTCTTGAAGAGCAGACACCTCACCCCCTCTCCCCCTCACAACTGCTCTCTCCTGCTGCTTTGCCAGATGCCAACAGTGAATTTCTGCTCTGCTCCTCCACCAGCCAACGGGCAGCACACAGCAGGGCAGGAAGAAACTTTCAAACACATCTTGTCCCACTTTGTCTCGATGACAACACCAACTGAAAGATCAGAGGTTCTGCACCAGCTTTCTCAGCGGAGGGACACTACAATGGACCACAAACAGGCTGAAGAAATTTCCCTTTTTCTTTATGGGCTACAAACTGATCTGCTTCCCACGGGATCAGGGATTTGCCTGTGTTTTAAGGCTACCAGGAGCTTACTCACTATCTTCTGCCCAGAACACAAAGAGGAGGGCTCGAAAGCACTGCAAGAGTCTGGCAACTGAGTAGTAGCAATAGCTCACCTGGAGGCCATGATCTTAACACCACTGTGCTTCAAGCCTTCCCAGAGGAAGGGCACACATTTGCCTGGCCTCTGGGACAGGCTGAAGATGCAGCTGTGAGCAGAGCTGAAGGGAGCAGAGGACAGCTCTGGCTCGGCCTTCAGGCCTGGCTTCTCTTTCGGCCTTGAAGATGTCTGCTGGACTGATTTGCACTCAGATGGAGGGCAGAGAGAGAAGTCTTAACTGCCAGCCCGGGAAGAAAGCCTGTCGCAGAGGCAAGCAGAGGGAAGAAGAGGGGACAGCCTTGGGATGGGGGAATGGGAGAAGCAAAGTCGGCAGGGGGAACAGAAGAAAACGAGGACACATCCTGGAGTCTTGATGGCGACTGCCGTTGGTTCTTGCGGAGGAGCCCCTCTATGCTGTGTGTGCTTTTGCACAGGCTGCACTGTGGGTATGGCCCTGCTCTGCTGGTGGCCACTGCTCACCCTCTGCACAGAATCACGGAAAGACTATCAGTCCCTGAAGAAGGGCCCTGGAATTCCCCCCACCTGGTGGATCTGTTTGGTGGAGGGTTCCTGGGTGGAATATGGGACAGACTAGATGGGACTGACAGGGTTTTGTTTTTCCCTGGGGCACCAGCAGACAAACAAATCTCCAAGAGTCGGGTGAATTCCCCTTCCCCCGTTTCCCGGCACACACGGGAATCTGCTGAGGTTGGACAAGACCAAGGTGGTGCAGCCGGGTCAGGGCAACCCCCGGGATCGGTGCAGGCTGGGGGAGGAAGGGATGGAAGAACCTGCTGGGAGAGGGCTCTGGGGGTGCTGGTGGGTGACAAATGGGACACGAGCCAGCCCTCTGCCCAGAGCTGGAGGCAGCACTGCAGGGGGGGTCTCAGCTGAGCGGAGCAGAGGGGCAGAACCCCCCTCCCCTGCTGCCCACGCTGTGGGATGAGCCCAGGACACGGGGGGGTTGTGGGCTGTGAGCTCCCATTGCTGGCTCCCATCCTGCTTTTCATCCCCCACTATCCCCATGGCCTTGGATGCAGGGCTGCTCTCCATCCCTTCAGCCCCGAGCCTGGCCCTTGAGATCTGGGGGCATTTGGCACCCGCTGGCTCCTTTGATCCCCTTTCCCATCCCTCCCAGAGCCCAGGGAAGGACTGAGGGGCCTTGGCTGATTGTCCCTGACCCTCCCCTGCCCCGACACCAAGCTGTGCTCCTTGGGGACGGTGCTTGGACAGCCCCAGTCAGACCCTGTTTCCCGCTGTGCCCCCAAACTGTGCCAGCAGTGCCAGGGCCTGTCCCTGCCTGTGATCCCAGCACGGACACGCAGCAGGACTGTGACCAAGCTGCCAGAGCACTCAGGCCTTGCACCCACAGCAGGACTGGCAAGGGGAGTGTGGAGCTGCAAAGAGCAGCTGTGGAAAGAGCAGGAGCCCCTGGCCCTGGCCCTGCTGCTGGGCTGGGAATCTCTTCCCTCCTCCTCTGCACAAAGGCACTGCCCCTGCAGCTCCAGAGAAGGGCTGAGGAAGCATCTTGGACACACAGGTCACTGCAGGGCACTTGATTTTCTTGAAATACACAGGGATCGTGGCACCTCAGTGTGTCTGTACACAGCAATGGTAGGTACTGGTGTAGCAATGGAATGACTAATGACAGTCCTTTATGGAAAACAGTAACACAAGTGAAGAAAAAAAAGGAATGCAAATATAAAATACCCCAATACAACAACAACAAAATGGACAACAACAAAATGGCACAAAGCAGTCTGACATCCTGGATGCTGTGAAGAAGAAAAAAGGCACTTCATTGCTTCTGGAAAGCATCCAGTCATTTTCCTCCAGGCACCCTTGAGGTCCTGGTTCCTCCTGGGGGGGTTCAGTGCTGGAGGCACCACCGAGTCCAGAACTGACCTCAGCAGTTCCAGCAGCGGGGAGGAGATGGAGGGGGGCTTCAGGTGGGCAAACCTGACAGTGCTGACAAACAGGGAGACCACAGCCAGGGGAGGGAGGCCCGTGGAAAAGGCTCTAAAAAACCCTCCCCGAAGTTCACTCCCTCTGCTCTCTGCACTTTGGGGTTCTGGGGGTCCCCCCGTTCAGGCTGTTGCAGGTCCCTCGTGTTTTGGGGGCCCCCTCTCCGGGTTCTGCCTTTTCCGGGCTGCTGGAGATGCCGGGAATCCCAGGGGTCCCCCCTCTCGGAGCCCCCTCTTCCAGGGGCCGGGGGTCCCCGGCCCCCCCACCCCTCTGGGCTCCCCCTCTCCGCGCTTCCCCTCCCGCCCCCCCAGGCTGCCGGGGGTCCCCCAGCTCCGCTGTCGCCCCTCTCTGCTCTCCCCACTCCGGGGGCCCTAAAAAAGGGGCTCGTCGCGTCCCCCCCCGCCGGCACCGGGCTGACAATGGGGGCGGCGGGGCCTGACCCCGCAACACCGACCCCCACCGCGGGGGGTCCCCGCATCCCCCCGCCCACCTCCCGCCTCTGCCGGGAACCCACCCCGGGATCCCCCCCAACAAAACACCAACGGACCCACCAGTAAGGGAAGCCCTGCAAGTGCCTCGACTGCGGGAAGAGCTTCATCTGCTGCTCCAACTCCATCACCTGTCGGAGGACTCACCTTGGGAACAGGTGACCCACATTCCCAGTGACCCACCTTGGGAACAGGTTTGGTGACCCACATTCCCAGTGACCCACATTGGGAACAGGTGACCCACATTCCCAGTGACCCACCTTGGGAACAGGCTTGGTGACCCACATTCCCAGTGACCTACCTTGGGAACATGTTTGGTGACCCACATTCCCAGTGACCCACTTTGGAAACGGGCTTGGTGACCCACATTCCCAGTGACCCACATTGGGGAGCCCCCTGGCTGGTGGACTGTGGCAGGATAGTCCCATGTGTGATTTGTGTGGGCACGGACCCAGTTACACACAGGGCATGCGGCTGAATCAAATTTATTAAGAACAGCATGAGCTGATACAGACAGTCCAAACTGTGACACGTCATGACGTGACCTCTCAGCCAGTGACATTCGAGCACTCCCTTGTGCATGTGCAGCAGAGCACCGAAGGAACTACAAGTCCCAGAATGCCTTGTGGCACTTCCTGTAATATAAATCACTACATTTCCCCTTTATTATAATTAGAACGAGTTACAGAACAATTTTTAAACCTTTTTCCTAAACATTTCTTAACATAAACAAACTTTTCTTAAACATTTATAAAAACCAGGGCCTAATGCAGTAAGGCCTTTATTAAAACTGGTCACAACCTTATTAACTGTGTCACTTTCAATTATTCAGGGTTTGTAAATGTGGTTTGTGTAAGACTTTTTATCTGAGGGTATTTGTGTAACTGGGAGAGAAGCATCAATTTTATCTCAAAGGGAAGTGTGTCAGGTTATGGGTGTTGTGTTCAATTGTATTTGCTGGGGTTGAGGTAGTGTTATTGTAGGACTGTATTTTATTTAAGGCATCTCTGTGTGCAAGTTTGGAGTTGGCTTCCTGCCAAATCTCCGAAACTCGACAACAGGGTCTCCTTCCCAGAGAGGGAAGGAAAAAAAAATGAAAAACCAGGCAGCCAAAGTTCTAGCCAAAATATATATATATTATGTATAAAACAGAGATATACAATGAGAATTATATATATGAATCTATGACCCCAAATAGCTTCCCGAAGTCGAAGGGAAGAGGGGGGAAGGGAGAAGGGAAAAGGATAAAATAGGGTGAAAAGGGGCAAATAATAAAACAGATCTACACAATCTAAAAACCCAGCAAAGCTGAAGAATTGGCAAGAGCTCACCACTTCCCTTGAAAGAAAGCAGTACGTCTGGACACGGCCCAGCACTCCCCCCTCACGCGTGGCCGATAACAGCAGTTACTGTAGGCCTCAGCTCCAGATAAGCCAGGCCCAGACAGGGACCACCGTTCTCCAACCTCGCCGGAAGAGAAGAGAGGGAACTCTCTTATCAATACCTTATTTATACCCTAGGTTACGTAAAGGAATAGCATGGAATACTTCCTTGGTCACCTTCCCAGTTCCTTCCTGGTTACAAACTGGTTTCCAGGAAGGCCTAGACTGAAACCATCACATTCTGGCATAAAGTGGGTTTGAATTCACTCTCATACGTACGTCCACACAACGTTCCTCATTCATACGTAGGTGGCCACTTCTCAGTCTCTCCTCACACATGCACACTTAAGCCTTTTATTATGTCTCTGTATTTCAGTCACGTAGTTCAGGTCTGGTAGTGGTCATTAGTTATGTGTTTCTTCGATTCCAGTTTCTTCATCTGTCACTTCTGTTGATTGCTCTTGCTCTGAAGAAGGGCTAATATAAGGCCTGACACATCTGGAAGGAATCCATTGTAATTTACCTGTGGATACACAGGCATCTCCCCTCCCCCACGTTACGAGGTCCACTGGTCCTGACCATTGCCCTGATATTAAATATTTATCATGACTGGTGGTTTGGGAGAGGAAAGTACCTGAGATTCGTGTTGATGTTGGTACCTGCCGTGATCTGTGTCATCACAGTTTAAGAAATTTAGGACATATGACACTTTCCACAGGTGTTCCTGGGACTATAGATAGATTCCCCCCTTTTTTGTTTTTGCAGCATTCCCTTCAATGTCCAGTGTGCTCTCTCCACCATAGCTTGTCCCGTGGGTGAATGTGGTCTGCCTGTGGAATGAAATATCCCCCAATCCATGAGAAATGTTTTGACCTTTGAGGAACAATAGGCAGGAGCATTGTCTGTCTTTGTGGTTTTTGGAATTCCCAAAGTTGCAAAGCAACTAAGCCAGTGTCGGAAAACATCCCTTGCCTTTTCCCCAGGGTGTGCAGTGGCATTTATGTGTTTGGAATGTGTGTCTGCTGTGACATGGACATACTTTAGCTGACCAAGTTCAGCTCTGTGAGTAACGTCCGTTTGCCAAATTCCATTGGCTGTTGTGCCTCGGGGATCAACCCCTTCCTCAGATGGCACTGGGGCAATTTGCTGCCAGTCAGGACATGACATGCTGATACCTCGAGCTTGATTCACTGTGAGTTGGAACTGCCTCTTTAACGAGCGTGCATTTTGCTCAAAGAATAGGTGGGAGAGTTTGGCCTGCTCGAGAGTTTTGGGAACTGCAGCAACCACAGCAGCAGCATCTGCTCTTTGATTGCCCTCTGCTCTGGGCCCTGGCAGTTCTGTGTGGGAGCGGGCATGCATTATGTAAAAGTCAAATTTTCTGTGGTTGACAAGGGACCATATAGTACGTATCTCTGTGAACAAATAAGGATTAGTGACATCTCAAAGGAAAGAGGCCTCGAGACGTGAAACCAACCCCGCAGCATAACACGAATCAGTAATGATATTCAGTGGCTGCTCACAAAACAACTCAAAGGCTATGCAGATAGCAGCAAGCTCTAAAACCTGGACAGAGCCTTGGTCTATGGTCTGTACTTGATTGTCCCAGTGTCCTGTGACAGGATTTATCCATGTCACTGCGGCCTTTTTTGACGTCCAGACGTGTCAGTAAAAACAGTGATGCCTGATACGGGTTATGGCCGGCAGCGACACGTGGCCATTAGAGGTAGATTCCCCATTTGTGCCCAGAGTCTGTGCTTTGGGAAGTGAATGGAAATGTCACCACTGTAGCCTGCCAACGCAGCCTGAAATCCAGCGTCCTCTGCGAGAAGCCAGTCCAAGTTGTCTTTGGTTGCTGGAATGTAGATGGTTTCGGGGTCTCGTCCATCCATCTCCTGCAGACGTCCTCTACCTTTAACAACAAGCTTAGCAAACATGGTATTAATAGTCCAGAAAGTCTTAGGTGGAGAGTGGGGCAGAAACAACCATTCCAGAATCCTCAGGGGGCCAGACTCTGTCTGATCCCCCTGGAAAAGGACGGCAAACAGTTGAAACTTGCTGGGCAAGGCAAATGTGTAGATCAGGGTGTCATCGTCCACCTTGCCTGTTTTCAATAGCCTGAGAGCATATTTTAGAGCCTGTTTTGCTTCTGTGGTTAGGGACCGAGTAGGGGTTAAAGTTGGGTCACCTTTAAGTAATTCAAAAAGGGGGTGCAGTTCCTCCGTTGGGATGCCCAGAATAGGCTGAAGCCAGTTAATGGCTCCTAATAGTCACTGTAAATCATTTAGTGTCAAAGTGTCTGTCACCTTAAGAGTCCATGGCTGTGGTACGATCTCCTGCTGCGTGATCTTCCACCCGAGGTGGGCCCAGGGTTGAGTTGGTTGGATCTTTTCTGGAGCGACCTGCAACCCTGCTCCTCGAACAGCATTAGTTAAGGCAGTCAAAATAGATTGGAATTCAGTCTCTTGGGCAGCAGCCACCGAAGTGTCTCCATGTAGTGGTAAATGTGGGCTGAAGGGTAGAGCTCCCGGACAGGGTGTATGGCATTAGCTACCACTGTCTGGCAAACAGTCGGACTGTTACGCACGCCTTGAGGCAAAACAACCCAGTGGTACCTCTGCACGGGCTCCGTGTGATTGAAGGCCGGAATTGAGAAGGTGAAGGGAGGAGCATCATCTGGATGTAGAAGGAGAGTAAAAGAACAGTCCTTCAGGTCAATTCCTGTCAGTGGCCACCCTGCAGGAAGCGTGGCAGGTGAGGGAAGTCCTGGTTGCAACGTTCCCATTGGCTCAATGACTGTATTAACCGCCCTGAGATCATGGAACATGCGCCACTTGCCACTCTTCTTAGGGATGCAGAACACAGGGGTGCTCCATGGGCCAGAAGTTGGTCCTATACGCCCAGCATCCAGCTGTTCCTGCACCAGGTCTCGCAGGTGAACTGGCCATTCCCTCTTTAGGGGCCATTGATCGACCCAGATGGGGTCGTCTGTTTTCCAATTAATTTGGTAAGTCCATGGAACAGCTCATCAGTGACCCTCACTGAGAAACCTGAGTGTTCTTTGTCGTAATCTGCACAGTGGTACCGACCGGACCCAAGACATCTCCCCCACAAGGTACACGGAATAGGAGCTGTGAAAGGAGCAATTCTGAAGGTCTGTCCCTCTGGCCCCAGTACCGTGCACAGATGTGCGCTTTGTCTAGGCCTCTGCATACCTCCTACCCCCAAAATGGTCGAAGTAGGGAAGATTGTGGGCCAATCAGAAGGCCATTCTGTGTCTTTTCCAATAGAACCGTCAGCACCAGTGTCTACCAAGCCTTTAAACCTGTGCCATCTGTGACAAGTCAGCATAGGCTGAGAAGCAGGGACAGTCTTTGCCTAAAATATTTGTGGCTCACCTGTGCTCCCAAAAGCCCCGGAGCCTCTCTTTCCCTTCCCAGAGGCTGAGGCGCTGTAAAAAGGGATTAGCTGAGCAAGCTGCTGCCCTTCAGGGATATAGCAGGGTGGTACAGGTGTCTGGGGAACGGGGGCCCCAGCCCTACAAATGTGGGGAATGCAAGAAAAGCTTCACATACAGTTCTCAGTTCGTCACCCACCAGTGTGTGCACACAGGGGAGAAGCCCTACGAGTGTGGGGAGTGTGGGAAGAGGTTTTGGAGCAGCTCACATCTTCTCCAGCACCAGCGGATGCACATGGGGGAGAGGCCCTTCCACTGCACTGACTGAAGGGGATCTCGTATGCAGAGACCCCCAGGAGCCCCCTGAGCCTCTCTGCTCATGGCAGGGGTGCGGCCAGAGAGGCACCGGGTGTGCAGGGGCTGGAGAAGGAGGGGAAAGGGACACGGGAATGCAGGCATGGAGATGGGAACACACCCATGGAGATGGGAACACACCCATGGAGATGGGAACACACACACAGAGATGGGAACACACATGGAGATGGGAACACACACATGGAGATGGGAACACACACATGGAGATGGGAACACACACACAAGATCAAGCAGAGTAGCTTTGCTGAAGGGATTTATTGATCATTCAAGGAAAATGCTCCAGGGCTCTGAGGGAAATCAGGGGCTTCTTCCAGGGATGATCATCTCCTCATGCCACTGGAGGGGGACAGGGCATGGGTGTCACCACCAGTCCTGAAAGACAGAGCCCAAAACGTCACCCCCAAAGTCCACTGCAACACGAGAGGGGCCTTGTCCTGACCCCTCTCCCTGCAGGCACTGCTCACCTCAGCCATCCAGGGATGCAGCCACGCGTTTCTCACCAACAAGACCCACCACCTTCTCCACCACAGGGGCTGGGGACAAAGACAGGCTCAGAGACACACTGGGTGCAGTGGAATGTACTGGGAGCCAGGGAAAAGAAATCGGATCACTGGAGAAGGTGCACTGGGGTATACTGGGGCAGACTGGGATGGCTAAGGAGTGTCATGGCCATGTGAGGGGAGGACCCGACTCAGGCAGAACTCCTGGTACCCACCTGAGCCGTCTTCAGGATCCCAACGTCCACTAAATGCAGGTGGAGAGAGACCAGGAGTCCTGGCTGGTCACTGGGATGTCCCCAGAGCCAGTGAGGGATGGGGGGACCAAAGTGTCTCCCAGTTCCCAGACTGGATGCCCTCCAGTCCCCCCGGTTCACTCACCTCTCGCAGATCATTTTGGGTTCTTGCCAAGAGTGCCTGGACAAGGAGAGCAAAGGGTTGCTCAGGATTGGTCCCTGTGGGGCTGGGGGAGGGACACGGGTGTCCCCAGCCCCCCCAGCCCAGGACTGCCTCGGTCTGAGGGGGAAAATCCCTTCTGCTCCCCCCGCTCCCACTGCACCCAGTTTCACCTCCAACCCCTGTGCCTGCAGGGCCCAGGGTGGGGATGGAGACAAGGAGAGCCAGGGGAATTCAGGGCCTGCAGGGAGGGTGGGGGGAGGTTGGGGGGGACCCAAAGATGCTGAACTGGGGGGAACTGGGGAGCCCACGGGACTGGGATTGGGGTGTTGAAGGGGCCCTGTGAGGGATGCAGGGGAGGGGAAAGGAATTCAAGTGTAGGGACATGGGGACTGCAAGGGAGAGGCTTGGTGGGGACTGGAGGAGGAGGATGGAGGAGGGCACTGGGAGATGGTTGGGAGTGGAGAGGGAGGCAAGGAATGGTCTTGGGAGGTACCAGGGCAGTGGCCTGGGTGAAAGGCAAAGGTCTGAGGGGAAGGATGGAAAGAAAAGCTTTGGGAATGATCAATGGGAGGATGTTTGGGGACCCTGGGTAGGACACAGAGCAGATGCTGGGGAGGTGATGCCTGAGGGGACCAAAAAGGATGGGATTGGGAGGCCCAAGGGGTGGGATTTGGGAGCACCATTAAAAGAAACAGGTGGGGGCCCTCCCAGCAATTGACAGTGGACCTCCCTTGTCAGGGATGGCTGAATGGCTTCCTGCCGTTGCATCTTTCATTTCTTATCAAAAATCACCCAAATAGTTTTCAAACAGTGCCTGCCAGTGGAGCTTGAAGGCACTCGTTCCATCAAAGCCATACCTGTAATTCAGAGGCATAAATAGAGAATGTAGATTTGTCTCTTAAGGTGCTGTCTCAGTTCTACTAGATGTCAATTAGTATCATGTAAAACATGATCATTAAAATTAAAAACTCTTACCCTTCTATTTCCCTTTGAAAAATAATTCTGCTGTTAAAACACTCACTTCTGTTTGATTGTTTAAAATCAAAATGAATGTGTGTAATAGTGAGCACAGACAGGGCTCCCTCACAGAGAAGCCCATGAAGTATGGACTGGATGAGCAGACAGCAGGCTGGTTGAAATCTGCTGGCCAGGGTGGTGATCAGGAGTGTAACATCCAGCTGGAGGCCAGTGATCAGCAATTCCTGGTGAACATCTCCATTGATGATCTGGATGATGGGATACAGTGCTCAAGTTTAATGGAGTTGATGAGTTTACATTCCGACTGCAAGGGACATGTTTTCACATCTGAAGCAGGGGATGGGAAACCAGAGACTCACTGTGAACACCAAATGATTTCCAGAGCCTTTCCAGAGCATTTCATTCAAATCTGGGAATTTTGGCTTAAAAAATCACGGTGCTCCTCCATTACTCTGGAAAGGGGATCCTGGTCTGTCGGGAGTGAGGACATTGCTGAATCTGAAAGCTGGAGAAGACAACAAGAAATGTGTGACCCTCCAGAGGATGAAAGCCCTGGATGAAGTTGTCAAGAAGTTCAGACCCAAAGCCTTTCAAGTTTTACAGTTGTGTCTTAACATTTCTTGTAGTTTTTCCCTTGCTGTCCCCTGAAATTGTTTGATGAAAAATCCCCTTGATGTCTGTATCCTTAGACCCCGCTCCCCGATTGGCCAAAGTTTGCTGCATTGCAGTATTTCCTTTTTTGGCCACCCTTTCCCTAAAATGGATAAACCCTACCCCCTTTTTCCCTTATCTAGTTACACTTTGCATGCTGGGGTCCCATCTGGGGTGCCAAGAAGAGCTGTGCTTTGGTACCAATTACCTCTGAAGCTGCTCCTATGCCTTCATAGGCTGCTAAGATTTCCTTCTCCACAGGGGTGGAATTGGCCTCAGAACCTCTGTAGCTTCGGCTCCAGAAACCCAGTGGTCGCCCTCACGTCTCACCAGGCACCTTTGGCCAGAGGCTCCAGGAGGGACCTTTATCTCCAGCTGCAGAGTAGAGCACATTCTTTACATCTGGTCCTGTCCTGACTGCTCCAAGAGCCACGGCATGTGCAATCTCTTGCTTGATCTGCCTGAAAGCTTGTTGTTGTTCAGGACCCCACTGGAAATTGTTCTTTTTACGGGTCACAAAGGAAAGAGGGCTCACCATCTGGCTGTACTCTGGGATGTGCATCCTCCAGAAGCCAATGGCTCCCAGAAAAGCTTGGGTTTCTTTCTTGTTTGTGGGTGGAGCCATTGCTACAATCTTGTGGATGACGTCTGTTGGTATCTGGTGTCGTCCATTTGCCATTTCAGCCCTAGGAACTGGATCTCTTGGGCAGGGCCCTTGACCTTACTCTTCTTGATGGCAAAACCAGCCCTGAGGAGAATCTGGATGATCTTCTGTCCTTTCTCGAAAACTTCTTCTGCTGTGTCCCCCCACACAATGATGTCATGGATGTACTGGATGTATGGATGGGGGTCACAGCATCTCGGTTCCTCCGATACTGTTGCCTGTGTACAGTTGTCGTGGCCCTTGGCACTTCTTGTCCCCAAAGCTCCAGCGATTCCTTTCGTACAACAAGGGGACCAATACAGCACCACCTCTCCAATTTTAAGTAGCATTTTCGCTGCCTTCACCACTAGGATCATTGTCACTGAGCAATGGAGGGATGGGTTAGAGCTGATCTTGGAGTCTTTGCTACCAAACCTTGAAGGCCACCATTAAGGAAACTGGCTACTAGGTCGTGGATGTCCAAATTAAGGAAAGGAAGCAATTTGTTCCATCCATCTGAACGGTCCCTTACAGGATGTCCTAGGACAGGCACAAAAACAGCAAGAATCAGGAAAAAAATTAGTAAAAAGACCATTGTTATTATTTTTCTTTCTCCTTGTTCCTAAACAAAGCTATGTTTAGATAAACAAAATCCTTCTTGGCAGCTCTCCCAGGAGTGTCCCAAAACAATGGTGGATGTTTACAAACAAACCTGCTCTTGGCAGCTTTCCCAGACAACGTTCCCACAACAAAACCAAAGGAACCAAAACAATCCCACTTCTGACACCAAAACCATCTGTAGCCAGTTGTGTTGCAAAGCAGTTTAAATTTAGTAGTAGAATGGCTAAGGCTTAAGTAAAAGGGTAGGCCTAGAAAGCAACACATTACAGTAGTGAGTTAAGCAGCAGCCTTGTTCGTGGGAATAGAATGTACTGAAGAAGTAGAAACAATAATCAAAAGATGTAGTCAAGCATGTACGTAACGATTTGTACCTTAGATGTGGTAAGGGTCTGTTAAACAGTTTCTAGGGGGGTAGGACAACTTAAGCAGATTTATGATTAAAGTAGATGATTGTTAATTGTTATAAACTACTGCACCTGGGTTGCTATAGAAACTGTAATTGTTTTAGCCGTGAGAATACATGTAAACTTGTTTGTGTATAAAAGTTGAACTGAGAACGAGGGTCGTCGGAATCCTGACTTGGGGCGTTAGCCCGCAGGTTCCCGGGGCCCCGAATAAAGCACCCATAAACCGGCACTCTGTTGGTTTGTGTCTTTGTTTACGGGCAACAGTTGGAGTTGGCTTCCTGCCAAACCCCACAGACTACAGAAGATTACTACGTGTAAATTTAGGGTAGAACTTAGGTGGGAGGTTCCTGTGCCACAGAGCTCTTGCCCACAGTTTCTCTTGGGAAAGAATGGAGTTCCACAGCTCATTGCTTCCATTTCAATCTTTTTTGACCACTCTGGAAAATCTGGACAAACCTGATGAGCAGAAGTCTTGGGCTTTACCACAGGTGTCTGGGTGGTGTTCTGAGAGCCAGACTTCTGCTCAGTCCCAAACTGATGCCAAGATGTCCCAGGCCAGGTGAATCCTGAAGTGGACTTGCAGCCAGAAGTCCGCTGACAGCGCTGCTTGGGACTGCAGATCTGCTTCTGTGGCGCTCCAAAAAGAGCTTGGTGTTGGCCACTGCAAGTCTCTCAGTAGCTCTGAAACATTCACAAGCACACACAGAGTCATCTTTGGCAGGAAGGCTTTCGCAAAGTTACCCTCCACAGCCTTGGCTACTACTCGACTTCTAAAAGCCAAGGGCATGAAGAGCGTCCAAAACCAGCACATCCTTTGATCTGAGCTTGTTCACAGGGCCTGTTTCTAAGAAATCACACCAAGTGCAAGGAGTAGGCAGTGTCACCTCCAGAAGAACTCTGGCCTACCCTGGCCTTCTCAAGGAAAGCTCAACCCTCAGACCCGCTGCCAAAACAGAAGCCAAGAAAGAGCCGCCTTATTTTGGATTCACAGAATCCAACTCACTTCTCCCAGAGGCCTCTCCTTATTCAAACAGGAAAGGGCACAAGATTCATCTTTTCTGTCACCCACGGGATGAGGAGAGTAGAGACTGGCAGAAAGACTGCCTGCTAAAACAACCTCAACTTGAAAAGACACCAATAATGCCATAGTGGTGGTGCTGTGGGGTTAATGCTGGAACTCTAAAGAGAAAGGAAGACAGGTCTGAGGAAGGGAAGGGTCTGAAGGAACGTTCCCCACAAAGATGCCACGTTCTGCTTTCACACCTGACGCTGGCCAGATGTAGAAAAGGGATTTCCAAGGAAAACGCAGGAGGAAAAAGGAGTCTGTTCTTACCAGTCCAAAAAAGCACGGACTTACCTTTCCAGTCTCTTGGTGAGGCTTTTTCTTCTTTGGGCTTCCACCAGATACAGTTCTTTATACTTGTCCACTTCTGCCTGGGTGGATTCCTTTTGAAAAGGTCTTTCTGCTTGGTTGCTTTTTGTCCTTCCCAGTGCACGTTCAAGATCTCTAATTCTGTCTTCCAGTTGCTTTTTCAGTGACTCCACATGACTGGTTCTGATTTCTTCTAAGGTGTCCTGGTGGGCTGCCTGTGCCTGAAGGAGACAGTGCACCTTCAACCACCACAAGAAAAAGAGAGCTCTGCCCAGCACAAAATTGCACACACCCACTTTCAAGGGCCCAGCCTTACTCAGAGAGGTGGCTCTGCCTCCTCACTCCCAGCAGCAACCAAGGCAGAACCCAGGAGCTGCCAGGGCAAACAATTCTTTTCATTGGGAAAGAAGCCCAAATGAGCACTCTGCTTCAAAGCTACTAATGAAGAGACACTGGGTCTGTAGGACAGGGCATGTCCAAAGGGATTCTTCAAAGACAAGAAGAGTTTCCACCTCCACCTCCACCCCCTCCCTCCCATCCCTGGAATTTCAGTGACTCCTTTTCTGAGCACTTTCACCCCCTACAAGGACAAAGCAGCACCTGTAGGTCTGGCCATGACAGCTGGAAATTGCCAAACCCATTCAAGGATGAGCAGTGAGAAGCAGAGCAGTGCACAGAGATCCCCCCAAGCACTGCAAAGTGGGAATCTGCCTTGGGCAGCCTTTGCATTCAGGGACCTGCCGGCACATTCCACACCCATGACAGCACTCCTGCCCAACCAGATTGCCTTCTGCCACTGCCTTCAGCAAAGACAGAAGCTAACCCACAGAATACAGGAGCAAAAGAAAAAGACCAAACACCATGGCCACAAGAGAAGTTTAGGAAGTGCCTGTGGACACTGGGGAGAAATTCACTTACTTGCAAAAACTCATTGACTTCTTGGAGTTTTTGTCTTATTTCCTGGTCTGCTTGTTCTTCCACCTCTCTTTTACACTGTTCGAGTTGGCTGCGATCCACCACGTTGGTCTCCAAATGATGGTGGAGTTTTGCCAGCTCTTCTTGCAGCTGGCATTTGTCCATGGCCAGGTTCTTGCACTCCCCACGCAGGGTAGACAGCTCTTCTTGCAAAGCCTGATTTTTGGCCTCCAGCTGCGTGCACTGTTCACGTTCCCTGTCCAACTGCTGGGAAAGTTCAGCAACCTGCAGACAGAAAATAAAAAAAGGAGCTCAGCGTGGTGTAAAGGCAGTGAATTCTGGGAAAATCCAAAACTGGCTGCCCAGGGAGACTTTATTCATCATCTGTTGGCTCAGGACTAGACACAAAGTGCAACCAGGCTTTTCTTTTCCAGCAAGAACAGCTTTCCCATCATTTGCCATAGGATTCCTCAGCTTCCCAGCCTTTTGGAGTTCCTCATGCAAAAATGCTCCACGCTTCTGGACTCCAAAGGAATCACTGCAAAGGCAGGAAGCCATTCTACAGGGATGCCTTCAAACCCAGGCGTGACTCTGACAGACGCCGCTTTAGCAACGGATCCGAGTGACGAGCGGAGAAGGGATGAGAGGTTCTGTGCCACTGCTGCACAGGCAGAGCAGCCTCAAAAGCACTGCTGGGAACAGTCCTTCTGGCTCCCCACCACAGGATGGGCTGAAACAGCTCCCCGTGAGCAAGAAGGGACAGATTTTCCCCTGGGAGGCCCCTGTCCTCCTTG
Source organism: Manacus candei (assembly GCF_025592945.1). Taxonomy (NCBI): domain Eukaryota; kingdom Metazoa; phylum Chordata; class Aves; order Passeriformes; family Pipridae; genus Manacus; species Manacus candei. The sequence goes on from NW_026138165.1 coordinate 801,558, forward strand.
GGCCCTGGGCAGCAACAACACTGTGCAGAAAAGCAAAGCCTCAAGTGCCTCCTGCTCAGCTCGTGCCTGAGACAGGGCTCAGGGGCTGATGGTGCCCTGCCAGTGACAGTGCTGTTCCTCCCCTCTCTGCCAGGGCAGCAATTCATCTGTCACACCCAGAGGACGCTGTCACAGCCTCCCTCCAGCTGCAGCCAGGCCTCAGCTGGGCCCCACTGCTCTCAGCCCATGGACGTGATGTCCTGCCAGGACGGCAGACCTGCCCATCCCTAGGGCCCAGTCGAGGGATCTGCACTCTTGGCTGACCCCGCTCACTGTCAGGGGGCCTGTTCTGCTCTTCTTGCTCAGGGCCTGTGGGACGGCTCCCTGGCCCGGGAGCTCACGCACCCTGCCAGGCTGGCTGCCACTCCTGGCTTGCCCCTCCTCTGCAGGACAGCCTGGCCTCCATCAGCCCTTACACCTACTGCTTTGCCCTCAACATTTGCATCTTTCCCCAGAAGGAGAACTACCTCTGGATTAGTTCGAGTCATCTCCCACTGGAACAGCAGGAGGAGCATTAAGAAAAGCCCATCACATCCAAAATGCAGCCAAGGGGAAAAAAAATCATCAGCATGACAAGAAACAGAGGGAAAGCATCTCCCAGTTTTCAAAAGAAGGAACACCACAACCAAAGAGCCCCACCCAGAGCGCAGCTCACCTCTCTTTGGAATCTATCAACTTCCTTGACCTTTTCAGAATATCTCTTCTTCATTTCTTCCAGCTGGGACTGACTTTCTTTCTCTTCATTAACCTGGAGTTTCCTGCTCTCTATCCTCAGAAGCTTTTCAAGCCTGCACAGCAAATTAGTCAAGAAAACCATGAAACACAGGAAGAACCAGCCTTTCCCCCACAGTCTCACAGAAACAGCACAGACAGCATCCAAGCCTAGAATGGCTTGGCTTGGCAGGGACCTTAAAGATCATCCAGTTCCAAGCCTCCTGCTCTGGGCAGGGACACCTTCCACCAGACCAGCCTGTTCACAACCCCACCCAACCTGGCCTTGAACACTTCCAGCCATGGGGCATCCACAGCTTCTCTGGGCAACCTGTTGCAGTTCCTCACCACCCTCACAGCAACCAATTTCTTCCGAGGATCAAATCTAAACCTATTCTCTTTCCATTTGAAGCCAATCCCCCTTGTCCTCTCACCACCTGCTCTTTTAAATGCACTCTCTTCATCCTTCTTGTAGGCTCCCTTCACACCCCAAAAGGCCACAATTAGGTCACCCCAAAGTCTTCTCTTTTCCAGGCTGAAGTGTTGCAATTGTCCCAGCCTTTCCTCCTAGCAGAGGTGCTCCATCTTTCCAAGCACCTTGGTGGCCTCCTCTGGACTCTGTCCAACAGCTGGAGGTCCTTGCTGTGCTGAGGAGCCCAGAGCTGGATGCAGCACTCCAGCTGGGCTCTCCCAAGGGCAGAGCAGAGAGGCAGAATGCCCTCCCTCCACCCGCTGGCCACGCTGCCTTGGACACAGCCCAGGACACAATTGGCTTTCTGGGCTGCGAGCGCACATCGCCGGCTCATGTCCGGCCTCTCCTCCAGCCCAAGGGCTTCTCGACAGGGCTGCTCTGCCCCTCTTCATCCCCCAGCCTGCACTGATACAGGGGCTGCCCTGAGCCACGGCCAGCATCTTGCACTGGCTCTTGGTAAACCATCAGCAGATTGCCATGGGCCCACTTCTCCAGCTTGTCCAGGGCCCTCTGGATGGCATCAGCTGTGTCAACCACACCCCTCAGCTTGGTGTCAGCTGCAAATTTGCTGAGGGTGCACTCCATCCCTTCCTCTGGATCATTAGTGAAGACATTAAAGAACACTGGGCCCAGTCCAGACCCCTGAGGGACACCACTCGGCACTGATGGCCCTCAGCACTCTGAGCCATTGATCACCACCTCTGCACGGCACTGTTCACCCAATTTCTTCTCCATCTAACAGTCCACACATCCAATCCATCTCTCTCCACTTTGGAGAGAAGGATGTTGTGGGGGACTGTGTCAAAGGCTTCCCAGAATGACAGGGAGATGACATGGGTAGCCCTTGTCCACTGAGGCAGTCGCTCCATCTTAGAAGGCCACCAGGTCGGTCAAGCAGGACTTGCCCTTGGGGAAGCTGTGCTGGTGCTTCCAATCACCTCCCTGTCATCCACGTGCCTTGACAGAGCTTCTAGAAGGATCTTTTCCATCACCTCCCCAGGCACAGAGGGCAGGCTGACAGGTTGGCAGTTCCCAGGGTCCTCCTTTCTACCCCTTTCAAAGATGGGCACAGTGGGTTTCCCTTTTTCCCCTCACCTGGGACTTCCCCTGACTGCCATGACTTTTCAAATATCAAGGAGAGGGTCTTGGCAACTCCATCAGACCCTGTTGGCCAGTGGAGGGCAATAATGCTGGCCAGATGTAGAAGATGGATTTCCAAGGAAAATGCAGGAAGAAAAAGGACTCTCTTATTACCACTCCAAACAAACAAGGACTTACCTTTCCAGTTTCTTGTCAAGGCATCTTCTGGTTTTCACTTCCTCCAGATACAGCTCTTTGTACATCCCCATCTCTCCCTGCGTTGCTTCTTTACGAGAAGCACTCTCTTGTTGGGTGTTTTTGACCCTCTCCAATTCACTTTCCAGATTTCTAATTCTTTCTTCCAACTGGATTCGCATGGAATCACAATGAATGTCTCCAGTTTGTCCTAGCGGGGCCTGGTGGGCTGCCTGTGCCTGAAGGAGACAGTGCACCTTCAACCACCACAAGAAAAAGAGAGCTCTGCCCAGCACAAAATGCACACACCCACTTTCAAGGGCCCAGCCTTACTCAGAGAGGTGGCTCTGCCTCCTCACTCCCAGCAGCAATCAAGGCAGAACCCAGGAGCTGCCAGGGCAAACAATTCTTATCATTGGGAAAGAAGCCCAAATGAGCACTCTGCTTCCAAGCTCCTAATGAAGAGCCTGTGGACACTGGGGAGAAATTCACTTACTTGCAAAACGAGGCTGACCTCTTGTAGCTTTGCACTTCTTTCCTGGTCAGCTCCTTCTGCCACCTCTCTTGTACACTGTTCTCTTTGGCTGCCATCCAGCACCAAAGCCTCCAAATGGTGGTGGTGTTTTGTCACCTCTTCTTGCAGCTGACATTTGCTCTTCTCCAGTTGTTCACACTTCCCAAGCAGAGTGGACAGCTCTTCTTGCAAAGCCTGGTTTAGGGCCTCGAGCTGCATGCCTGTTCCAGGCTCCATGTCCAGCTGCTGGGAAAGTTCACCACCCTGTGCACAGAAAAAAAAAAGAAAAGGAAACTCAGCGTGATCTAAAGGCAGTGAATTCTGGGAAAATCTCTCAAGGGGGTGGCCATGGCAACTGTATTTATCATCTACTGGAAATGAGCCTAGGAAACACTTGAAAGATTCCCCGACAGAAAGAAGAAACTTTACACCTACTTAAGAATTTGGGAGACACTTCTGGCAACAATACTTCTGGGTCCCTTGGAGCTCATGATGAAACTCCTCATTTAGAATCTAAGAATTCCTCCAGTGTCCAGCACACCAAATACCCTCAGGGCTTTTGTAGCAGCTGGGGAAAGGACCAGGCTGCTTTCTGAGCAGCCTCTGCTGAGGAGAAGGCAGAAACTGAGCTCCCCAGGCTCTCCAGGAAAACTTCATCTAACAGTTGCCCCACAGAAATAGGCAACTAGGCTCAAGAGTCACAAAAAGGCAAATTTAGGACCAGCTTACTGAGGCAGAGGCTTGCAGGGCTCTCGGAAGGGCTTCAACGCTCTCGCTTGGCTGCTGGACAGTGGCTTCCAATCTGCTGTTCTCACTTGCAGAGCTTAAGAAGAAATACAGCTTTATTACCAGAAAAGCCAATGCCAGACAAACTGTGCTAAGGAACAGAAGCCACAGCAGAAGTGTCCTTCAAAATCCCACTGACTCTCCCCCTGTTTCCACCCAATCCCCCAAAGCCAGAGCCCCCTCGCTTCACTGGGTTCCTCTCTTACTCTTGCGCGTCTTCTTCCAGTTGGTTCACAGTCGGATTGGTCTCGCAAGATGCCAACAGGAGGTCCTGCAGTTCCTGGGAAGAAGTTACTGCCTCTCTTTCCTTGGCATCCAAGGCAGTCTTCAAGTCAGGAACACAATGCTCAGACTGAAGATGCTTTTCTTCCTCCTCCCTCAGCTGTAAAATCACGGGAAGAATGCACAGTTGTCAGGGGAGCTTTTCCAGAGAGGAGCCAGCTGCTGCTGAAGAACTCAGGTGCTGCATGTCTGTGTGCATCCCCTCTGCCCAAAGAACTGCAATCCATTCAAGTCCCTTCAAAGCTTCACTTCTGCTCCCCAATGAACACACTGAACACTGTTTTGTCCGTTTTCAGGATGGATAGGAAGCAACAGGCACCCCCAGGTTTCTCCCTGTGGGGACAGGCTTTCCATACCTCCGCGCCAGCCCTGTCCAGCTCCTCCTGCAAGCGCAGATTATCTTCCTCCAGGTGAGCCTCAGGGCTTCCAGGAACCACAAGAGCAGTCCTAAAGCATGCAAAATTTCATCGGAAACATGTCTGATCCTGCATCAGTTTTCCCCTGCTTGCTCCCAAAACAGCTCTTCCCCCCTTTCCTACAAGCTCCGGGAAAGCAAAGCCAAGTCCATGGAAGCATTGGAGAATTTCTCTTACAAGGGGCCTCCCTAAAGCAGCCTCAACTACCAGCTCAGGCCATGCTGTTCAGGGCTCCTTGCACTGCTCTTCAAAGTCCCCACAGATGTGGCTGCACAAACTCCCAGGGCAAGCCCTTTGACCCCCTGACCATCTCCATGGCAGGAAGTTTTCTCCTTCTGTGCACTAGGAGCCCCTCATGTCCCCTGGGACAGTGTTGGTTCTCTTTCCCCCAACGCTTCCCTTCAGAGCACTTAACACACCAACTCTGCCGTGCCTTAAACCCCCCTGGTCTGCAGAGCAGCCACGCTGCTGAGCTACTGGCAAGTTTCCCCGGGGCTCTGGCTCTGGGTGGGGAGAGGGCACCACAGACAAGACTTTCTTGCAGACCTCAGCGGGCAAAGGATGAGAGCCCCTGAGGTAGGAGAGCAGCCAAGGGCAGACCTGCATTTACCAGTCCCACGGGGAACTGCTTCCACGGGGCTGCTCCTTCTTTTTCCCAGCTCATTGCCACGCCCCTCGTCTGGGTCACACTTGCAGACTACCCAGAACACCCGGGTGCTGTTTTGACAAAGCCCTCACCTTTCCCCCTGGGCTTGAGCAGGCCTGTCAGCTGCTTTGTTCACAAGGCACTCCAGAATCTCCTCATGCTGTTGCAAGGCTGCAAGTTTGAAGGGGGTAAATCCCCACTAAAAGGAGAAAGAATCCCCATTAGAAAGACACAGACAAGCTCTGCAGCTGTTGGAAAGAGCAGCTTTAGCCCCGTGCCAAGGTTACCTGGTTCTGAGCATCACTGTTGGCATGATGCTCCAGTAACAGCCCTGCTACAGCTGTGTTTTTAGAGAGGACAGCCAGGTGAAGGGCAGTGTTGCCGTCAGCGTCTGCCAGATTGGGGTCGGCACCGTGTTCCAGCAGAACAGCAACACATTCTTCCTGCTCCTGCTGGACTGCCTGGCAACAACACACCAAAAGGGAAAGGCTTCCAACTTTTCATCCCCCTCTGTCACAACTCCCTCAGCTCCTGAGTGCTGCCATAGAAGACCATCTTCAAAGATCAGCTAACAGAGGCTGTGCCGTGCCCATGGCAATAGGTGTGTTTCTATGGCCCTGTAGTGGAAGGAATCCTGCCAGACACCTCCCCTTTAACACCTCAGCACTAAGCCCCACCTCCAAGCTCAGAAGGCATTGCACACACCTTCATCAGGGCCGTTCTCTTGAAGCTGTCAGCGAGGTTGGGCTGGCTGTTCTTCCTTAGCAGATATCTGACGACATCTGCATGGCCATTGGCCGAAGCCAGATGCAGAGGTGTCCTGAAAATTAAACAGACTCTCTTAACCCAGACAGACAAAGGATGAGCCCAAGCTGTGTCTGTACCCAACACCCTGGGGACCCTGCCCGGACTCTGCTCCTCCTGCTGCTGCTGCTGCTGCTGCTGCTGCAACCCTGCCCTGATGAGCCAGAGGGCAGAAGAGAACAGGTGAGGGCTGAGCAGCTGCAGAACAGCCCTGCAGAGAGAGCACGGCCAAGGGGCAGGTGGGCAACACGCGTTTGCAGCAGCGCTGGAGCCCGGGCGGCAGCTGCAAGCAGTGAAAAGCTCAAGAGTTCCCTGTCCCAGCTGACAGGGCAAATGTCACTTTTCAAGCCTTGTCCCTAAGAGAGGGCTGGCGAGGACTACTGCAGCTTGGCTCAGGAGCAGGCAAGGTGTGCCATCAGCGTGGCCCAGAACTCACCGCATCTCCTGGTCTGGCCTGTCGATGCCGACTACCTTGACGTACCAGCGCCAGCGCCTCAGCCAGCCCAGGTCACCGCGGGCGGCCGCGCGGTGCAGCCTGCCCAGCCCCTGCTCCCGGAGCTGGGAGGCGCTGCTGGAGCTGGTGGCAGCCCAGGGCTGCCCACTGGGGCTGCTGGAGGGCGACTGCCGTCGCTTCTTGCTCAGAAGCCACGGCATGGCCCTGCTTGGAGCTCCCAGCAGCAGGAAGGGCAAGAAGGCCCCGGCGGGCTGCCGGGAGCCAAGTGGGGATGAGGAATGGGACGGGGCGAGGTTTAGGGGGAGGGTGACAAAGGGGCGAGAATAAGGACGGGCACAGGGTATGAAGCACAAGGCAGACGAGGTCGCCCTGCGCAGTGGTCGTGGCCTGCAGCTGCCCAGACGGCGATGCAGGCGCGCAATGCTCCCCGAGCGGGATGTGCTGCTGCTCCCCGAGAGGCTACAGCAGCTCTGAGCGCCGGCTGCGGGCACCAACAAAGCCGTGCCCGACTGGCGCCTGTGGCGTCACAATGGCTGGTGGAAGGCTCAGCACGTCAGCGTGGGGTGTGACAGAGGCCACGGGGCAGGGTGGGGCCGGGCGGGACAGGGCAGGGCGGGGCAGGTGTGAGGGCGGCCCTGCTGGGCCTTGTGGCAAGGAGGCGGCCTGGGCCTTGTGAGGGCGGCCGGCGGGAGTGGGCACTGCCCCGCCTCAGGGCGCCCGGGGCAGGGCCCGGGACGCTCCCACCGGGCCGGAGGCTGCGGTAGGCGCTGGAGCAGCTCCCGCATCACCCGCTCTGGCTTTTTGCTTCAGCCTGGAGCCGGGCTGCCTCTGGACACACTGCCATCAATGAGGCTCAGGAGGAAGTGGGGCCACCACAGCTCTCAAGAAATGCCCACCCAGCGCTCCAAGCCTGCCAGGCCAGAGTTCCAGGACAATTCCCCAACTCCTTTGTCTTGTCCCTCTTGAAGAGCAGACACCTCACCCCCTCTCCCCCTCACAACTGCTCTCTCCTGCTGCTTTGCCAGATGCCAACAGTGAATTTCTGCTCTGCTCCTCCACCAGCCAACGGGCAGCACACAGCAGGGCAGGAAGAAACTTTCAAACACATCTTGTCCCACTTTGTCTCGATGACAACACCAACTGAAAGATCAGAGGTTCTGCACCAGCTTTCTCAGCGGAGGGACACTACAATGGACCACAAACAGGCTGAAGAAATTTCCCTTTTTCTTTATGGGCTACAAACTGATCTGCTTCCCACGGGATCAGGGATTTGCCTGTGTTTTAAGGCTACCAGGAGCTTACTCACTATCTTCTGCCCAGAACACAAAGAGGAGGGCTCGAAAGCACTGCAAGAGTCTGGCAACTGAGTAGTAGCAATAGCTCACCTGGAGGCCATGATCTTAACACCACTGTGCTTCAAGCCTTCCCAGAGGAAGGGCACACATTTGCCTGGCCTCTGGGACAGGCTGAAGATGCAGCTGTGAGCAGAGCTGAAGGGAGCAGAGGACAGCTCTGGCTCGGCCTTCAGGCCTGGCTTCTCTTTCGGCCTTGAAGATGTCTGCTGGACTGATTTGCACTCAGATGGAGGGCAGAGAGAGAAGTCTTAACTGCCAGCCCGGGAAGAAAGCCTGTCGCAGAGGCAAGCAGAGGGAAGAAGAGGGGACAGCCTTGGGATGGGGGAATGGGAGAAGCAAAGCCGGCAGGGGGAACAGAAGAAAACGAGGACACATCCTGGAGTCTTGATGGCGACTGCCGTTGGTTCTTGCGGAGGAGCCCCTCTATGCTGTGTGTGCTTTTGCACAGGCTGCACTGTGGGTATGGCCCTGCTCTGCTGGTGGCCACTGCTCACCCTCTGCACAGAATCACGGAAAGACTATCAGTCCCTGAAGAAGGGCCCTGGAATTCCCCCCACCTGGTGGATCTGTTTGGTGGAGGGTTCCTGGGTGGAATATGGGACAGACTAGATGGGACTGACAGGGTTTTGGTTTTTCCTGGGGCACCACCAGACAAACAAATCTCCAAGAGTCGGGTGAATTCCCCTTCCCCCGTTTCCCGGCACACACGGGAATCTGCTGAGGTTGGACAAGACCAAGGTGGTGCAGCCGGGTCAGGGCAACCCCCGGGATCGGTGCAGGCTGGGGGAGGAAGGGATGGAAGAACCTGCTGGGAGAGGGCTCTGGGGGTGCTGGTGGGTGACAAATGGGACACGAGCCAGCCCTCTGCCCAGAGCTGGAGGCAGCACTGCAGGGGGGGTCTCAGCTGAGCGGAGCAGAGGGGCAGAACCCCCCTCCCCTGCTGCCCACGCTGTGGGATGAGCCCAGGACACGGGGGGGTTGTGGGCTGTGAGCTCCCATTGCTGGCTCCCATCCTGCTTTTCATCCCCCACTATCCCCATGGCCTTGGATGCAGGGCTGCTCTCCATCCCTTCAGCCCCGAGCCTGGCCCTTGAGATCTGGGGGCATTTGGCACCCGCTGGCTCCTTTGATCCCCTTTCCCATCCCTCCCAGAGCCCAGGGAAGGACTGAGGGGCCTTGGCTGATTGTCCCTGACCCTCCCCTGCCCCGACACCAAGCTGTGCTCCTTGGGGACGGTGCTTGGACAGCCCCAGTCAGACCCTGTTTCCCGCTGTGCCCCCAAACTGTGCCAGCAGTGCCAGGGCCTGTCCCTGCCTGTGATCCCAGCACGGACACGCAGCAGGACTGTGACCAAGCTGCCAGAGCACTCAGGCCTTGCACCCACAGCAGGACTGGCAAGGGGAGTGTGGAGCTGCAAAGAGCAGCTGTGGAAAGAGCAGGAGCCCCTGGCCCTGGCCCTGCTGCTGGGCTGGGAATCTCTTCCCTCCTCCTCTGCACAAAGGCACTGCCCCTGCAGCTCCAGAGAAGGGCTGAGGAAGCATCTTGGACACACAGGTCACTGCAGGGCACTTGATTTTCTTGAAATACACAGGGATCGTGGCACCTCAGTGTGTCTGTACACAGCAATGGTAGGTACTGGTGTAGCAATGGAATGACTAATGACAGTCCTTTATGGAAAACAGTAACACAAGTGAAGAAAAAAAAGGAATGCAAATATAAAATACCCCAATACAACAACAACAAAATGGACAACAACAAAATGGCACAAAGCAGTCTGACATCCTGGATGCTGTGAAGAAGAAAAAAGGCACTTCATTGCTTCTGGAAAGCATCCAGTCATTTTCCTCCAGGCACCCTTGAGGTCCTGGTTCCTCCTGGGGGGGTTCAGTGCTGGAGGCACCACCGAGTCCAGAACTGACCTCAGCAGTTCCAGCAGCGGGGAGGAGATGGAGGGGGGCTTCAGGTGGGCAAACCTGACAGTGCTGACAAACAGGGAGACCACAGCCAGGGGAGGGAGGCCCGTGGAAAAGGCTCTAAAAAACCCTCCCCGAAGTTCACTCCCTCTGCTCTCTGCACTTTGGGGTTCTGGGGGTCCCCCCGTTCAGGCTGTTGCAGGTCCCTCGTGTTTTGGGGGCCCCCTCTCCGGGTTCTGCCTTTTCCGGGCTGCTGGAGATGCCGGGAATCCCAGGGGTCCCCCCTCTCGGAGCCCCCTCTTCCAGGGGCCGGGGGTCCCCGGCCCCCCCACCCCTCTGGGCTCCCCCTCTCCGCGCTTCCCCTCCCGCCCCCCCAGGCTGCCGGGGGTCCCCCAGCTCCGCTGTCGCCCCTCTCTGCTCTCCCCACTCCGGGGGCCCTAAAAAAGGGGCTCGTCGCGTCCCCCCCCGCCGGCACCGGGCTGACAATGGGGGCGGCGGGGCCTGACCCCGCAACACCGACCCCCACCGCGGGGGGTCCCCGCATCCCCCCGGCCACCTCCCGCCTCTGCCGGGAACCCACCCCGGGATCCCCCCCAACAAAACACCAACGGACCCACCAGTAAGGGAAGCCCTGCAAGTGCCTCGACTGCGGGAAGAGCTTCATCTGCTGCTCCAACTCCATCACCTGTCGGAGGACTCACCTTGGGAACAGGTGACCCACATTCCCAGTGACCCACCTTGGGAACAGGTTTGGTGACCCACATTCCCAGTGACCCACATTGGGAACAGGTGACCCACATTCCCAGTGACCCACCTTGGGAACAGGCTTGGTGACCCACATTCCCAGTGACCTACCTTGGGAACATGTTTGGTGACCCACATTCCCAGTGACCCACTTTGGAAACGGGCTTGGTGACCCACATTCCCAGTGACCCACATTGGGGAGCCCCCTGGCTGGTGGACTGTGGCAGGATAGTCCCATGTGTGATTTGTGTGGGCACGGACCCAGTTACACACAGGGCATGCGGCTGAATCAAATTTATTAAGAACAGCATGAGCTGATACAGACAGTCCAAACTGTGACACGTCATGACGTGACCTCTCAGCCAGTGACATTCGAGCACTCCCTTGTGCATGTGCAGCAGAGCACCGAAGGAACTACAAGTCCCAGAATGCCTTGTGGCACTTCCTGTAATATAAATCACTACATTTCCCCTTTATTATAATTAGAACGAGTTACAGAACAATTTTTAAACCTTTTTCCTAAACATTTCTTAACATAAACAAACTTTTCTTAAACATTTATAAAAACCAGGGCCTAATGCAGTAAGGCCTTTATTAAAACTGGTCACAACCTTATTAACTGTGTCACTTTCAATTATTCAGGGTTTGTAAATGTGGTTTGTGTAAGACGTTTTATCTGAGGGCATTTGTGTAACTGGGAGAGAAGCATCAATTTTATCTCAAAGGGAAGTGTGTCAGGTTATGGGTGTTGTGTTCAATTGTATTTGCTGGGGTTGAGGTAGTGTTATTGTAGGACTGTATTTTATTTAAGGCATCTCTGTGTGCAAGTTTGGAGTTGGCTTCCTGCCAAATCTCCGAAACTCGACAACAGGGTCTCCTTCCCAGAGAGGGAAGGAAAAAAAAATGAAAAACCAGGCAGCCAAAGTTCTAGCCAAAATATATATATATTATGTATAAAACAGAGATATACAATGAGAATTATATATATGAATCTATGACCCCAAATAGCTTCCCGAAGTCGAAGGGAAGAGGGGGGAAGGGAGAAGGGAAAAGGATAAAATAGGGTGAAAAGGGGCAAATAATAAAACAGATCTACACAATCTAAAAACCCAGCAAAGCTGAAGAATTGGCAAGAGCTCACCACTTCCCTTGAAAGAAAGCAGTACGTCTGGACACGGCCCAGCACTCCCCCCTCACGCGTGGCCGATAACAGCAGTTACTGTAGGCCTCAGCTCCAGATAAGCCAGGCCCAGACAGGGACCACCGTTCTCCAACCTCGCCGGAAGAGAAGAGAGGGAACTCTCTTATCAATACCTTATTTATACCCTAGGTTACGTAAAGGAATAGCATGGAATACTTCCTTGGTCACCTTCCCAGTTCCTTCCTGGTTACAAACTGGTTTCCAGGAAGGCCTAGACTGAAACCATCACATTCTGGCATAAAGTGGGTTTGAATTCACTCTCATACGTACGTCCACACTACGTTCCTCATTCATACGTAGGTGGCCACTTCTCAGTCTCTCCTCACACATGCACACTTAAGCCTTTTATTATGTCTCTGTATTTCAGTCACGTAGTTCAGGTCTGGTAGTGGTCATTAGTTATGTGTTTCTTCGATTCCAGTTTCTTCATCTGTCACTTCTGTTGATTGCTCTTGCTCTGAAGAAGGGCTAATATAAGGCCTGACACATCTGGAAGGAATCCATTGTAATTTACCTGTGGATACACAGGCATCTCCCCTCCCCCACGTTACGAGGTCCACTGGTCCTGACCATTGCCCTGATATTAAATATTTATCATGACTGGTGGTTTGGGAGAGGAAAGTACCTGAGATTCGTGTTGATGTTGGTACCTGCCGTGATCTGTGTCATCACAGTTTAAGAAATTTAGGACATATGACACTTTCCACAGGTGTTCCTGGGACTATAGATAGATTCCCCCCTTTTTTGTTTTTGCAGCATTCCCTTCAATGTCCAGTGTGCTCTCTCCACCATAGCTTGTCCCGTGGGTGAATGTGGTCTGCCTGTGGAATGAAATATCCCCCAATCCATGAGAAATGTTTTGACCTTTGAGGAACAATAGGCAGGAGCATTGTCTGTCTTTGTGGTTTTTGGAATTCCCAAAGTTGCAAAGCAACTAAGCCAGTGTCGGAAAACATCCCTTGCCTTTTCCCCAGGGTGTGCAGTGGCATTTATGTGTTTGGAATGTGTGTCTGCTGTGACATGGACATACTTTAGCTGACCAAGTTCAGCTCTGTGAGTAACGTCCGTTTGCCAAATTCCATTGGCTGTTGTGCCTCGGGGATCAACCCCTTCCTCAGATGGCACTGGGGCAATTTGCTGCCAGTCAGGACATGACATGCTGATACCTCGAGCTTGATTCACTGTGAGTTGGAACTGCCTCTTTAACGAGCGTGCATTTTGCTCAAAGAATAGGTGGGAGAGTTTGGCCTGCTCGAGAGTTTTGGGAACTGCAGCAACCACAGCAGCAGCATCTGCTCTTTGATTGCCCTCTGCTCTGGGCCCTGGCAGTTCTGTGTGGGAGCGGGCATGCATTATGTAAAAGTCAAATTTTCTGTGGTTGACAAGGGACCATATAGTACGTATCTCTGTGAACAAATAAGGATTAGTGACATCTCAAAGGAAAGAGGCCTCGAGACGTGAAACCAACCCCGCAGCATAACACGAATCAGTAATGATATTCAGTGGCTGCTCACAAAACAACTCAAAGGCTATGCAGATAGCAGCAAGCTCTAAAACCTGGACAGAGCCTTGGTCTATGGTCTGTACTTGATTGTCCCAGTGTCCTGTGACAGGATTTATCCATGTCACTGCGGCCTTTTTTGACGTCCAGACGTGTCAGTAAAAACAGTGATGCCTGATACGGGTTATGGCCGGCAGCGACACGTGGCCATTAGAGGTAGATTCCCCATTTGTGCCCAGAGTCTGTGCTTTGGGAAGTGAATGGAAATGTCACCACTGTAGCCTGCCAACGCAGCCTGAAATCCAGCGTCCTCTGCGAGAAGCCAGTCCAAGTTGTCTTTGGTTGCTGGAATGTAGATGGTTTCGGGGTCTCGTCCATCCATCTCCTGCAGACGTCCTCTACCTTTAACAACAAGCTTAGCAAACATGGTATTAATAGTCCAGAAAGTCTTAGGTGGAGAGTGGGGCAGAAACAACCATTCCAGAATCCTCAGGGGGCCAGACTCTGTCTGATCCCCCTGGAAAAGGACGGCAAACAGTTGAAACTTGCTGGGCAAGGCAAATGTGTAGATCAGGGTGTCATCGTCCACCTTGCCTGTTTTCAATAGCCTGAGAGCATATTTTAGAGCCTGTTTTGCTTCTGTGGTTAGGGACCGAGTAGGGGTTAAAGTTGGGTCACCTTTAAGTAATTCAAAAAGGGGGTGCAGTTCCTCCGTTGGGATGCCCAGAATAGGCTGAAGCCAGTTAATGGCTCCTAATAGTCACTGTAAATCATTTAGTGTCAAAGTGTCTGTCACCTTAAGAGTCCATGGCTGTGGTACGATCTCCTGCTGCGTGATCTTCCACCCGAGGTGGGCCCAGGGTTGAGTTGGTTGGATCTTTTCTGGAGCGACCTGCAACCCTGCTCCTCGAACAGCATTAGTTAAGGCAGTCAAAATAGATTGGAATTCAGTCTCTTGGGCAGCAGCCACCGAAGTGTCTCCATGTAGTGGTAAATGTGGGCTGAAGGGTAGAGCTCCCGGACAGGGTGTATGGCATTAGCTACCACTGTCTGGCAAACAGTCGGACTGTTACGCACGCCTTGAGGCAAAACAACCCAGTGGTACCTCTGCACGGGCTCCGTGTGATTGAAGGCCGGAATTGAGAAGGTGAAGGGAGGAGCATCATCTGGATGTAGAAGGAGAGTAAAAGAACAGTCCTTCAGGTCAATTCCTGTCAGTGGCCACCCTGCAGGAAGCGTGGCAGGTGAGGGAAGTCCTGGTTGCAACGTTCCCATTGGCTCAATGACTGTATTAACCGCCCTGAGATCATGGAACATGCGCCACTTGCCACTCTTCTTAGGGATGCAGAACACAGGGGTGCTCCATGGGCCAGAAGTTGGTCCTATACGCCCAGCATCCAGCTGTTCCTGCACCAGGTCTCGCAGGTGAACTGGCCATTCCCTCTTTAGGGGCCATTGATCGACCCAGATGGGGTCGTCTGTTTTCCAATTAATTTGGTAAGTCCATGGAACAGCTCATCAGTGACCCTCACTGAGAAACCTGAGTGTTCTTTGTCGTAATCTGCACAGTGGTACCGACCGGACCCAAGACATCTCCCCCACAAGGTACACGGAATAGGAGCTGTGAAAGGAGCAATTCTGAAGGTCTGTCCCTCTGGCCCCAGTACCGTGCACAGATGTGCGCTTTGTCTAGGCCTCTGCATACCTCCTACCCCCAAAATGGTCGAAGTAGGGAAGATTGTGGGCCAATCAGAAGGCCATTCTGTGTCTTTTCCAATAGAACCGTCAGCACCAGTGTCTACCAAGCCTTTAAACCTGTGCCATCTGTGACAAGTCAGCATAGGCTGAGAAGCAGGGACAGTCTTTGCCTAAAATATTTGTGGCTCACCTGTGCTCCCAAAAGCCCCGGAGCCTCTCTTTCCCTTCCCAGAGGCTGAGGCGCTGTAAAAAGGGATTAGCTGAGCAAGCTGCTGCCCTTCAGGGATATAGCAGGGTGGTACAGGTGTCTGGGGAACGGGGGCCCCAGCCCTACAAATGTGGGGAATGCAAGAAAAGCTTCACATACAGTTCTCAGTTCGTCACCCACCAGTGTGTGCACACAGGGGAGAAGCCCTACGAGTGTGGGGAGTGTGGGAAGAGGTTTTGGAGCAGCTCACATCTTCTCCAGCACCAGCGGATGCACATGGGGGAGAGGCCCTTCCACTGCACTGACTGAAGGGGATCTCGTATGCAGAGACCCCCAGGAGCCCCCTGAGCCTCTCTGCTCATGGCAGGGGTGCGGCCAGAGAGGCACCGGGTGTGCAGGGGCTGGAGAAGGAGGGGAAAGGGACACGGGAATGCAGGCATGGAGATGGGAACACACCCATGGAGATGGGAACACACCCATGGAGATGGGAACACACACACAGAGATGGGAACACACATGGAGATGGGAACACACACATGGAGATGGGAACACACACATGGAGATGGGAACACACACACAAGATCAAGCAGAGTAGCTTTGCTGAAGGGATTTATTGATCATTCAAGGAAAATGCTCCAGGGCTCTGAGGGAAATCAGGGGCTTCTTCCAGGGATGATCATCTCCTCATGCCACTGGAGGGGGACAGGGCATGGGTGTCACCACCAGTCCTGAAAGACAGAGCCCAAAACGTCACCCCCAAAGTCCACTGCAACACGAGAGGGGCCTTGTCCTGACCCCTCTCCCTGCAGGCACTGCTCACCTCAGCCATCCAGGGATGCAGCCACGCGTTTCTCACCAACAAGACCCACCACCTTCTCCACCACAGGGGCTGGGGACAAAGACAGGCTCAGAGACACACTGGGTGCAGTGGAATGTACTGGGAGCCAGGGAAAAGAAATCGGATCACTGGAGAAGGTGCACTGGGGTATACTGGGGCAGACTGGGATGGCTAAGGAGTGTCATGGCCATGTGAGGGGAGGACCCGACTCAGGCAGAACTCCTGGTACCCACCTGAGCCGTCTTCAGGATCCCAACGTCCACTAAATGCAGGTGGAGAGAGACCAGGAGTCCTGGCTGGTCACTGGGATGTCCCCAGAGCCAGTGAGGGATGGGGGGACCAAAGTGTCTCCCAGTTCCCAGACTGGATGCCCTCCAGTCCCCCCGGTTCACTCACCTCTCGCAGATCATTTTGGGTTCTTGCCAAGAGTGCCTGGACAAGGAGAGCAAAGGGTTGCTCAGGATTGGTCCCTGTGGGGCTGGGGGAGGGACACGGGTGTCCCCAGCCCCCCCAGCCCAGGACTGCCTCGGTCTGAGGGGGAAAATCCCTTCTGCTCCCCCCGCTCCCACTGCACCCAGTTTCACCTCCAACCCCTGTGCCTGCAGGGCCCAGGGTGGGGATGGAGACAAGGAGAGCCAGGGGAATTCAGGGCCTGCAGGGAGGGTGGGGGGAGGTTGGGGGGGACCCAAAGATGCTGAACTGGGGGGAACTGGGGAGCCCACGGGACTGGGATTGGGGTGTTGAAGGGGCCCTGTGAGGGATGCAGGGGAGGGGAAAGGAATTCAAGTGTAGGGACATGGGGACTGCAAGGGAGAGGCTTGGTGGGGACTGGAGGAGGAGGATGGAGGAGGGCACTGGGAGATGGTTGGGAGTGGAGAGGGAGGCAAGGAATGGTCTTGGGAGGTACCAGGGCAGTGGCCTGGGTGAAAGGCAAAGGTCTGAGGGGAAGGATGGAAAGAAAAGCTTTGGGAATGATCAATGGGAGGATGTTTGGGGACCCTGGGTAGGACACAGAGCAGATGCTGGGGAGGTGATGCCTGAGGGGACCAAAAAGGATGGGATTGGGAGGCCCAAGGGGTGGGATTTGGGAGCACCATTAAAAGAAACAGGTGGGGGCCCTCCCAGCAATTGACAGTGGACCTCCCTTGTCAGGGATGGCTGAATGGCTTCCTGCCGTTGCATCTTTCATTTCTTATCAAAAATCACCCAAATAGTTTTCAAACAGTGCCTGCCAGTGGAGCTTGAAGGCACTCGTTCCATCAAAGCCATACCTGTAATTCAGAGGCATAAATAGAGAATGTAGATTTGTCTCTTAAGGTGCTGTCTCAGTTCTACTAGATGTCAATTAGTATCATGTAAAACATGATCATTAAAATTAAAAACTCTTACCCTTCTATTTCCCTTTGAAAAATAATTCTGCTGTTAAAACACTCACTTCTGTTTGATTGTTTAAAATCAAAATGAATGTGTGTAATAGTGAGCACAGACAGGGCTCCCTCACAGAGAAGCCCATGAAGTATGGACTGGATGAGCAGACAGCAGGCTGGTTGAAATCTGCTGGCCAGGGTGGTGATCAGGAGTGTAACATCCAGCTGGAGGCCAGTGATCAGCAATTCCTGGTGAACATCTCCATTGATGATCTGGATGATGGGATATAGTGCTCAAGTTTAATGGAGTTGATGAGTTTACATTCCGACTGCAAGGAACATGTTTTCACATCTGAAGCAGGGGATGGGAAACCAGAGACTCACTGTGAACACCAAATGATTTCCAGAGCCTTTCCAGAGCATTTCATTCAAATCTGGGAATTTTGGCTTAAAAAATCACGGTGCTCCTCCATTACTCTGGAAAGGGGATCCTGGTCTGTCGGGAGTGAGGACATTGCTGAATCTGAAAGCTGGAGAAGACAACAAGAAATGTGTGACCCTCCAGAGGATGAAAGCCCTGGATGAAGTTGTCAAGAAGTTCAGACCCAAAGCCTTTCAAGTTTTACAGTTGTGTCTTAACATTTCTTGTAGTTTTTCCCTTGCTGTCCCCTGAAATTGTTTGATGAAAAATCCCCTTGATGTCTGTATCCTTAGACCCCGCTCCCCGATTGGCCAAAGTTTGCTGCATTGCAGTATTTCCTTTTTTGGCCACCCTTTCCCTAAAATGGATAAACCCTACCCCCTTTTTCCCTTATCTAGTTACACTTTGCATGCTGGGGTCCCATCTGGGGTGCCAAGAAGAGCTGTGCTTTGGTACCAATTACCTCTGAAGCTGCTCCTATGCCTTCATAGGCTGCTAAGATTTCCTTCTCCACAGGGGTGGAATTGGCCTCAGAACCTCTGTAGCTTCGGCTCCAGAAACCCAGTGGTCGCCCTCACGTCTCACCAGGCACCTTTGGCCAGAGGCTCCAGGAGGGACCTTTATCTCCAGCTGCAGAGTAGAGCACATTCTTTACATCTGGTCCTGTCCTGACTGCTCCAAGAGCCACGGCATGTGCAATCTCTTGCTTGATCTGCCTGAAAGCTTGTTGTTGTTCAGGACCCCACTGGAAATTGTTCTTTTTACGGGTCACAAAGGAAAGAGGGCTCACCATCTGGCTGTACTCTGGGATGTGCATCCTCCAGAAGCCAATGGCTCCCAGAAAAGCTTGGGTTTCTTTCTTGTTTGTGGGTGGAGCCATTGCTACAATCTTGTGGATGACGTCTGTTGGTATCTGGTGTCGTCCATTTGCCATTTCAGCCCTAGGAACTGGATCTCTTGGGCAGGGCCCTTGACCTTACTCTTCTTGATGGCAAAACCAGCCCTGAGGAGAATCTGGATGATCTTCTGTCCTTTCTCGAAAACTTCTTCTGCTGTGTCCCCCCACACAATGATGTCATGGATGTACTGGATGTATGGATGGGGGTCACAGCATCTCGGTTCCTCCGATACTGTTGCCTGTGTACAGTTGTCGTGGCCCTTGGCACTTCTTGTCCCCAAAGCTCCAGCGATTCCTTTCGTACAACAAGGGGACCAATACAGCACCACCTCTCCAATTTTAAGTAGCATTTTCGCTGCCTTCACCACTAGGATCATTGTCACTGAGCAATGGAGGGATGGGTTAGAGCTGATCTTGGAGTCTTTGCTACCAAACCTTGAAGGCCACCATTAAGGAAACTGGCTACTAGGTCGTGGATGTCCAAATTAAGGAAAGGAAGCAATTTGTTCCATCCATCTGAACAGTCCCTTACAGGATGTCCTAGGACAGGCACAAAAACAGCAAGAATCAGGAAAAAAATTAGTAAAAAGACCATTGTTATTATTTTTCTTTCTCCTTGTTCCTAAACAAAGCTATGTTTAGATAAACAAAATCCTTCTTGGCAGCTCTCCCAGGAGTGTCCCAAAACAATGGTGGATGTTTACAAACAAACCTGCTCTTGGCAGCTTTCCCAGACAACGTTCCCACAACAAAACCAAAGGAACCAAAACAATCCCACTTCTGACACCAAAACCATCTGTAGCCAGTTGTGTTGCAAAGCAGTTTAAATTTAGTAGTAGAATGGCTAAGGCTTAAGTAAAAGGGTAGGCCTAGAAAGCAACACATTACAGTAGTGAGTTAAGCAGCAGCCTTGTTCGTGGGAATAGAATGTACTGAAGAAGTAGAAACAATAATCAAAAGATGTAGTCAAGCATGTACGTAACGATTTGTACCTTAGATGTGGTAAGGGTCTGTTAAACAGTTTCTAGGGGGGTAGGACAACTTAAGCAGATTTATGATTAAAGTAGATGATTGTTAATTGTTATAAACTACTGCACCTGGGTTGCTATAGAAACTGTAATTGTTTTAGCCGTGAGAATACATGTAAACTTGTTTGTGTATAAAAGTTGAACTGAGAACGAGGGTCGTCGGAATCCTGACTTGGGGCGTTAGCCCGCAGGTTCCCGGGGCCCCGAATAAAGCACCCATAAACCGGCACTCTGTTGGTTTGTGTCTTTGTTTACGGGCAACAGTTGGAGTTGGCTTCCTGCCAAACCCCACAGACTACAGAAGATTACTACGTGTAAATTTAGGGTAGAACTTAGGTGGGAGGTTCCTGTGCCACAGTGCTCTTGCCCACAGTTTCTCTTGGGAAAGAATGGAGTTCCACAGCTCATTGCTTCCATTTCAATCTTTTTTGACCACTCTGGAAAATCTGGACAAACCTGATGAGCAGAAGTCTTGGGCTTTACCACAGGTGTCTGGGTGGTGTTCTGAGAGCCAGACTTCTGCTCAGCCCAAACTGATGCCAAGATGTCCCAGGCCAGGTGAATCCTGAAGTGGACTTGCAGCCAGAAGTCCGCTGACAGCGCTGCTTGGGACTGCAGATCTGCTTCTGTGGCGCTCCAAAAAGAGCTTGGTGTTGGCCACTGCAAGTCTCTCAGTAGCTCTGAAACATTCACAAGCACACACAGAGTCATCTTTGGCAGGAAGGCTTTTGCAAAGTTACCCTCCACAGCCTTGGCTACTACTCGACTTCTAAAAGCCAAGGGCATGAAGAGCGTCCAAAACCAGCACATCCTTTGATCTGAGCTTGTTCACAGGGCCTGTTTCTAAGAAATCACACCAAGTGCAAGGAGTAGGCAGTGTCACCTCCAGAAGAACTCTGGCCTACCCTGGCCTTCTCAAGGAAAGCTCAACCCTCAGACCCGCTGCCAAAACAGAAGCCAAGAAAGAGCCGCCTTATTTTGGATTCACAGAATCCAACTCACTTCTCCCAGAGGCCTCTCCTTATTCAAACAGGAAAGGGCACAAGATTCATCTTTTCTGTCACCCACGGGATGAGGAGAGTAGAGACTGGCAGAAAGACTGCCTGCTAAAACAACCTCAACTTGAAAAGACACCAATAATGCCATAGTGGTGGTGCTGTGGGGTTAATGCTGGAACTCTAAAGAGAAAGGAAGACAGGTCTGAGGAAGGGAAGGGTCTGAAGGAACGTTCCCCACAAAGATGCCACGTTCTGCTTTCACACCTGACGCTGGCCAGATGTAGAAAAGGGATTTCCAAGGAAAACGCAGGAGGAAAAAGGAGTCTGTTCTTACCAGTCCAAAAAAGCATGGACTTACCTTTCCAGTCTCTTGGTGAGGCTTTTTCTTCTTTGGGCTTCCACCAGATACAGTTCTTTATACTTGTCCACTTCTGCCTGGGTGGATTCCTTTTGAAAAGGTCTTTCTGCTTGGTTGCTTTTTGTCCTTCCCAGTGCACGTTCAAGATCTCTAATTCTGTCTTCCAGTTGCTTTTTCAGTGACTCCACATGACTGGTTCTGATTTCTTCTAAGGTGTCCTGGTGGGCTGCCTGTGCCTGAAGGAGACAGTGCACCTTCAACCACCACAAGAAAAAGAGAGCTCTGCCCAGCACAAAATTGCACACACCCACTTTCAAGGGCCCAGCCTTACTCAGAGAGGTGGCTCTGCCTCCTCACTCCCAGCAGCAACCAAGGCAGAACCCAGGAGCTGCCAGGGCAAACAATTCTTTTCATTGGGAAAGAAGCCCAAATGAGCACTCTGCTTCAAAGCTACTAATGAAGAGACACTGGGTCTGTAGGACAGGGCATGTCCAAAGGGATTCTTCAAAGACAAGAAGAGTTTCCACCTCCACCTCCACCCCCTCCCTCCCATCCCTGGAATTTCAGTGACTCCTTTTCTGAGCACTTTCACCCCCTACAAGGACAAAGCAGCACCTGTAGGTCTGGCCATGACAGCTGGAAATTGCCAAACCCATTCAAGGATGAGCAGTGAGAAGCAGAGCAGTGCACAGAGATCCCCCCAAGCACTGCAAAGTGGGAATCTGCCTTGGGCAGCCTTTGCATTCAGGGACCTGCCGGCACATTCCACACCCATGACAGCACTCCTGCCCAACCAGATTGCCTTCTGCCACTGCCTTCAGCAAAGACAGAAGCTAACCCACAGAATACAGGAGCAAAAGAAAAAGACCAAACACCATGGCCACAAGAGAAGTTTAGGAAGTGCCTGTGGACACTGGGGAGAAATTCACTTACTTGCAAAAACTCATTGACTTCTTGGAGTTTTTGTCTTATTTCCTGGTCTGCTTGTTCTTCCACCTCTCTTTTACACTGTTCGAGTTGGCTGCGATCCACCACGTTGGTCTCCAAATGATGGTGGAGTTTTGCCAGCTCTTCTTGCAGCTGGCATTTGTCCATGGCCAGGTTCTTGCACTCCCCACGCAGGGTAGACAGCTCTTCTTGCAAAGCCTGATTTTTGGCCTCCAGCTGCGTGCACTGTTCACGTTCCCTGTCCAACTGCTGGGAAAGTTCAGCAACCTGCAGACAGAAAATAAAAAAAGGAGCTCAGCGTGGTGTAAAGGCAGTGAATTCTGGGAAAATCCAAAACTGGCTGCCCAGGGAGACTTTATTCATCATCTGTTGGCTCAGGACTAGACACAAAGTGCAACCAGGCTTTTCTTTTCCAGCAAGAACAGCTTTCCCATCATTTGCCATAGGATTCCTCAGCTTCCCAGCCTTTTGGAGTTCCTCATGCAAAAATGCTCCACGCTTCTGGACTCCAAAGGAATCACTGCAAAGGCAGGAAGCCATTCTACAGGGATGCCTTCAAACCCAGGCGTGACTCTGACAGACGCCGCTTTAGCAACGGATCCGAGTGACGAGCGGAGAAGGGATGAGAGGTTCTGTGCCACTGCTGCACAGGCAGAGCAGCCTCAAAAGCACTGCTGGGAACAGCCCTTCTGGCTCCCCACCACAGGATGGGCTGAAACAGCTCCCCGTGAGCAAGAAGGGACAGATTTTCCCCTGGGAGGCCCCTGTCCTCCTTGGGCCCTGGGCAGCAACAACACTGTGCAGAAAAGCAAAGCCTCAAGTGCCTCCTGCTCAGCTCGTGCCTGAGACAGGGCTCAGGGGCTGATGGTGCCCTGCCAGTGACAGTGCTGTTCCTCCCCTCTCTGCCAGGGCAGCAATTCATCTGTCACACCCAGAGGACGCTGTCACAGCCTCCCTCCAGCTGCAGCCAGGCCTCAGCTGGGCCCCACTGCTCTCAGCCCATGGACGTGATGTCCTGCCAGGACGGCAGACCTGCCCATCCCTAGGGCCCAGTCGAGGGATCTGCACTCTTGGCTGACCCCGCTCACTGTCAGGGGGCCTGTTCTGCTCTTCTTGCTCAGGGCCTGTGGGACGGCTCCCTGGCCCGGGAGCTCACGCACCCTGCCAGGCTGGCTGCCACTCCTGGCTTGCCCCTCCTCTGCAGGACAGCCTGGCCTCCATCAGCCCTTACACCTACTGCTTTGCCCTCAACATTTGCATCTTTCCCCAGAAGGAGAACTACCTCTGGATTAGTTCGAGTCATCTCCCACTGGAACAGCAGGAGGAGCATTAAGAAAAGCCCATCACATCCAAAATGCAGCCAAGGGGAAAAAAAATCATCAGCATGACAAGAAACAGAGGGAAAGCATCTCCCAGTTTTCAAAAGAAGGAACACCACAACCAAAGAGCCCCACCCAGAGCGCAGCTCACCTCTCTTTGGAATCTATCAACTTCCTTGACCTTTTCAGAATATCTCTTCTTCATTTCTTCCAGCTGGGACTGACTTCCTTTCTCTTCATTAACCCGGAGTTTCCTCCTCTCTATCCTCAGAAGCTTTTCAAGCCTGCACAGCAAATTAGTCAAGAAAACCATGAAACACAGGAAGAACCAGCCTTTCCCCCACAGTCTCACAGAAACAGCACAGACAGCATCCAAGCCTAGAATGGCTTGGCTTGGCAGGGACCTTAAAGATCATCCAGTTCCAAGCCTCCTGCTCTGGGCAGGGACACCTTCCACCAGACCAGCCTGTTCACAACCCCACCCAACCTGGCCTTGAACACTTCCAGCCATGGGGCATCCACAGCTTCTCTGGGCAACCTGTTGCAGTTCCTCACCACCCTCACAGCAACCAATTTCTTCCGAGGATCAAATCTAAACCTATTCTCTTTCCATTTGAAGCCAATCCCCCTTGTCCTCTCACCACCTGCTCTTTTAAATGCACTCTCTTCATCCTTCTTGTAGGCTCCCTTCACACCCCAAAAGGCCACAATTAGGTCACCCCAAAGCCTTCTCTTTTCCAGGCTGAAGTGTTGCAATTGTCCCAGCCTTTCCTCCTAGCAGAGGTGCTCCATCTTTCCAAGCACCTTGGTGGCCTCCTCTGGACTCTGTCCAACAGCTGGAGGTCCTTGCTGTGCTGAGGAGCCCAGAGCTGGATGCAGCACTCCAGCTGGGCTCTCCCAAGGGCAGAGCAGAGAGGCAGAATGCCCTCCCTCCACCCGCTGGCCACGCTGCCTTGGACACAGCCCAGGACACAATTGGCTTTCTGGGCTGCGAGCGCACATCGCCGGCTCATGTCCGGCCTCTCCTCCAGCCCAAGGGCTTCTCGACAGGGCTGCTCTGCCCCTCTTCATCCCCCAGCCTGCACTGATACAGGGGCTGCCCTGAGCCACGGCCAGCATCTTGCACTGGCTCTTGGTAAACCATCAGCAGATTGCCATGGGCCCACTTCTCCAGCTTGTCCAGGGCCCTCTGGATGGCATCAGCTGTGTCAACCACACCCCTCAGCTTGGTGTCAGCTGCAAATTTGCTGAGGGTGCACTCCATCCCTTCCTCTGGATCATTAGTGAAGACATTAAAGAACACTGGGCCCAGTCCAGACCCCTGAGGGACACCACTCGGCACTGATGGCCCTCAGCACTCTGAGCCATTGATCACCACCTCTGCACGGCACTGTTCACCCAATTTCTTCTCCATCTAACAGTCCACACATCCAATCCATCTCTCTCCACTTTGGAGAGAAGGATGTTGTGGGGGACTGTGTCAAAGGCTTCCCAGAATGACAGGGAGATGACATGGGTAGCCCTTGTCCACTGAGGCAGTCGCTCCATCTTAGAAGGCCACCAGGTCGGTCAAGCAGGACTTGCCCTTGGGGAAGCTGTGCTGGTGCTTCCAATCACCTCCCTGTCATCCACGTGCCTTGACAGAGCTTCTAGAAGGATCTTTTCCATCACCTCCCCAGGCACAGAGGGCAGGCTGACAGGTTGGCAGTTCCCAGGGTCCTCCTTTCTACCCCTTTCAAAGATGGGCACAGTGGGTTTCCCTTTTCCCCCTCACCTGGGACTTCCCCTGACTGCCACGACTTTTCAAATATCAAGGAGAGGGTCTTGGCAACTCCATCAGACCCTGTTGGCCAATGGAGGGCAATAATGCTGGCCAGATGTAGAAGATGGATTTCCAAGGAAAATGCAGGAAGAAAAAGGACTCTCTTATTACCACTCCAAACAAACAAGGACTTACCTTTCCAGTTTCTTGTCAAGGCATCTTCTGGTTTTCACTTCCTCCAGATACAGCTCTTTGTACATCCCCATCTCTCCCTGCGTTGCTTCTTTACGAGAAGCACTCTCTTGTTGGGTGTTTTTGACCCTCTCCAATTCACTTTCCAGATTTCTAATTCTTTCTTCCAACTGGATTCGCATGGAATCACAATGAATGTCTCCAGTTTGTCCTAGCGGGGCCTGGTGGGCTGCCTGTGCCTGAAGGAGACAGTGCACCTTCAACCACCACAAGAAAAAGAGAGCTCTGCCCAGCACAAAATGCACACACCCACTTTCAAGGGCCCAGCCTTACTCAGAGAGGTGGCTCTGCCTCCTCACTCCCAGCAGCAATCAAGGCAGAACCCAGGAGCTGCCAGGGCAAACAATTCTTATCATTGGGAAAGAAGCCCAAATGAGCACTCTGCTTCCAAGCTCCTAATGAAGAGCCTGTGGACACTGGGGAGAAATTCACTTACTTGCAAAACGAGGCTGACCTCTTGTAGCTTTGCACTTCTTTCCTGGTCAGCTCCTTCTGCCACCTCTCTTGTACACTGTTCTCTTTGGCTGCCATCCAGCACCAAAGCCTCCAAATGGTGGTGGTGTTTTGTCACCTCTTCTTGCAGCTGACATTTGCTCTTCTCCAGTTGTTCACACTTCCCAAGCAGAGTGGACAGCTCTTCTTGCAAAGCCTGGTTTAGGGCCTCGAGCTGCATGCCTGTTCCAGGCTCCATGTCCAGCTGCTGGGAAAGTTCACCACCCTGTGCACAGAAAAAAAAAAGAAAAGGAAACTCAGCGTGATCTAAAGGCAGTGAATTCTGGGAAAATCTCTCAAGGGGGTGGCCATGGCAACTGTATTTATCATCTACTGGAAATGAGCCTAGGAAACACTTGAAAGATTCCCCGACAGAAAGAAGAAACTTTACACCTACTTAAGAATTTGGGAGACACTTCTGGCAACAATACTTCTGGGTCCCTTGGAGCTCATGATGAAACTCCTCATTTAGAATCTAAGAATTCCTCCAGTGTCCAGCACACCAAATACCCTCAGGGCTTTTGTAGCAGATGGGGAAAGGACCAGGCTGCTTTCTGAGCAGCCTCTGCTGAGGAGAAGGCAGAAACTGAGCTCCCCAGGCTCTCCAGGAAAACTTCATCTAACAGTTGCCCCACAGAAATAGGCAACTAGGCTCCAGAGTCACAAAAAGGCAAATTTAGGACCAGCT
Source organism: Manacus candei (assembly GCF_025592945.1). Classification (NCBI taxonomy): domain Eukaryota; kingdom Metazoa; phylum Chordata; class Aves; order Passeriformes; family Pipridae; genus Manacus; species Manacus candei. Next base: position 827,946 of record NW_026138165.1, read on the forward strand.
TACTGAGGCAGAGGCTTGCAGGGCTCTCGGAAGGGCTTCAACGCTCTCGCTTGGCTGCTGGACAGTGGCTTCCAATCTGTTGTTCTCACTTGCAGAGCTTAAGAAGAAATACAGCTTTATTACCAGAAAAGCCAATGCCAGACAAACTGTGCTAAGGAACAGAAGCCACAGCAGAAGTGTCCTTCAAAATCCCACTGACTCTCCCCCTGTTTCCACCCAATCCCCAAAGCCACAGACCCCTCACTTCACTGGGTTCCTCTCTTACTCTTGCGCGTCTTCTTCCAGTTGGTTCACAGTCGGATTGGTCTCGCAAGATGCCAACAGGAGGTCCTGCAGTTCCTGGGAAGAAGTTACTGCCTCTCTTTCCTTGGCATCCAAAGCAGTCTTCAAGTCAGGAACACAATGCTCAGACTGAAGATGCTTTTCTTCCTCCTCCCTCAGCTGTAAAATCACGGGAAGAATGCACAGTTGTCAGGGGAGCTTTTCCAGAGAGGAGCCAGCTGCTGCTGAAGAACTCAGGTGCTGCATGTCTGTGTGCATCCCCTCTGCCCAAAGAACTGCAATCCATTCAAGTCCCTTCAAAGCTTCACTTCTGCTCCCCAATGAACACACTGAACACTGTTTTGTCCGTTTTCAGGATGGATAGGAAGCAACAGGCACCCCCAGGTTTCTCCCTGTGGGGACAGGCTTTCCATACCTCCGCGCCAGCCCTGTCCAGCTCCTCCTGCAAGCGCAGATTATCTTCCTCCAGGTGAGCCTCAGGGCTTCCAGGAACCACAAGAGCAGTCCTAAAGCATGCAAAATTTCATCGGAAACATGTCTGATCCTGCATCAGTTTTCCCCTGCTTGCTCCCAAAACAGCTCTTCCCCCCTTTCCTACAAGCTCCGGGAAAGCAAAGCCAAGTCCATGGAAGCATTGGAGAATTTCTCTTACAAGGGGCCTCCCTAAAGCAGCCTCAACTACCAGCTCAGGCCATGCTGTTCAGGGTTCCTTGCACTGCTCTTCAAAGTCCCCACAGATGTGGCTGCACAAACTCCCAGGGCAAGCCCTTCGACCCCCTGACCATCTCCATGGCAGGAAGTTTTCTCCTTCTGTGTGCTCGGAGCCCCTCGTGTCCCCTGGGACAGTGTTGGTTCTCTTTCCCCCAACGCTTCCCTTCAGAGCACTTAACACACCAACTCTGCCGTGCCTTAAACCCCCCTGGTCTGCAGAGCAGCCACGCTGCTGAGCTACTGGCAAGTTTCCCCGGGGCTCTGGCTCTGGGTGGGGAGAGGGCACCACAGACAAGACTTTCTTGCAGACCTCAGCGGGCAAAGGATGAGAGCCCCTGAGGTAGGAGAGCAGCCAAGGGCAGACCTGCATTTACCAGTCCCACGGGGAACTGCTTCCACGGGGCTGCTCCTTCTTTTTCCCAGCTCATTGCCACGCCCCTCGTCTGGGTCACACTTGCAGACTACCCAGAACACCCGGGTGCTGTTTTGACAAAGCCCTCACCTTTCCCCCTGGGCTTGAGCAGGCCTGTCAGCTGCTTTGTTCACAAGGCACTCCAGAATCTCCTCATGCTGTTGCAAGGCTGCAAGTTTCAAGGGGGTAAATCCCCACTAAAAGGAGAAAGAATCCCCATTAGAAAGACACAGACAAGCTCTGCAGCTGTTGGAAAGAGCAGCTTTAGCCCCGTGCCAAGGTTACCTGGTTCTGAGCATCACTGTTGGCATGATGCTCCAGTAACAGCCCTGCTACAGCTGTGTTTTTAGAGAGGACAGCCAGGTGAAGGGCAGTGTTGCCGTCAGCGTCTGCCAGATTGGGGTCGGCACCGTGTTCCAGCAGAACAGCAACACATTCTTCCTGCTCCTGCTGGACTGCCTGGCAACAACACACCAAAAGGGAAAGGCTTCCAACTTTTCATCCCCCTCTGTCACAACTCCCTCAGCTCCTGAGTGCTGCCATAGAAGACCATCTTCAAAGATCAGCTAACAGAGGCTGTGCCGTGCCCATGGCAATAGGTGTGTTTCTATGGCCCTGTAGTGGAAGGAATCCTGCCAGACACCTCCCCTTTAACACCTCAGCACTAAGCCCCACCTCCAAGCTCAGAAGGCATTGCACACACCTTCATCAGGGCCGTTCTCTTGAAGCTGTCAGCGAGGTTGGGCTGGCTGTTCTTCCTTAGCAGATATCTGACGACATCTGCATGGCCATTGGCCGAAGCCAGATGCAGAGGTGTCCTGAAAATTAAACAGACTCTCTTAACCCAGACAGACAAAGGATGAGCCCAAGCTGTGTCTGTACCCAACACCCTGGGGACCCTGCCCGGACTCTGCTCCTGCTGCTGCTGCTGCTGCTGCTGCTGCTGCAACCCTGCCCTGATGAGCCAGAGGGCAGAAGAGAACAGGTGAGGGCTGAGCAGCTGCAGAACAGCCCTGCAGAGAGAGCACGGCCAAGGGGCAGGTGGGCAACACGCGTTTGCAGCAGCGCTGGAGCCCGGGCGGCAGCTGCAAGCAGTGAAAAGCTCAAGAGTTCCCTGTCCCAGCTGACAGGGCAAATGTCACTTTTCAAGCCTTGTCCCTAAGAGAGGGCTGGCGAGGACTACTGCAGCTTGGCTCAGGAGCAGGCAAGGTGTGCCATCAGCGTGGCCCAGAACTCACCGCATCTCCTGGTCTGGCCTGTCGATGCCGACTACCTTGACGTACCAGCGCCAGCGCCTCAGCCAGCCCAGGTCACCGCGGGCGGCCGCGCGGTGCAGCCTGCCCAGCCCCTGCTCCCGGAGCTGGGAGGCGCTGCTGGAGCTGGTGGCAGCCCAGGGCTGCCCACTGGGGCTGCTGGAGGGCGACTGCCGTCGCTTCTTGCTCAGAAGCCACGGCATGGCCCTGCTTGGAGCTCCCAGCAGCAGGAAGGGCAAGAAGGCCCCGGCGGGCTGCCGGGAGCCAAGTGGGGATGAGGAATGGGACGGGGCGAGGTTTAGGGGGAGGGTGACAAAGGGGCGAGAATAAGGACGGGCACAGGGTATGAAGCACAAGGCAGACGAGGTCGCCCTGCGCAGTGGTCGTGGCCTGCAGCTGCCCAGACGGCGATGCAGGCGCGCAATGCTCCCCGAGCGGGATGTGCTGCTGCTCCCCGAGAGGCTACAGCAGCTCTGAGCGCCGGCTGCGGGCACCAACAAAGCCGTGCCCGACTGGCGCCTGTGGCATCACAATGGCTGGTGGAAGGCTCAGCACGTCAGCGTGGGGTGTGACAGAGGCCACGGGGCAGGGTGGGGCCGGGCGGGACAGGGCAGGGCGGGGCAGGTGTGAGGGCGGCCCTGCTGGGCCTTGTGGCAAGGAGGCGGCCTGGGCCTTGTGAGGGCGGCTGGCGGGAGTGGGCACTGCCCCGCCTCAGGGCGCCCGGGGCAGGGCCCGGGACGCTCCCACCGGGCCGGAGGCTGCGGTAGGCGCTGGAGCAGCTCCCGCATCACCCGCTCTGGCTTTTTGCTTCAGCCTGGAGCCGGGCTGCCTCTGGACACACTGCCATCAATGAGGCTCAGGAGGAAGTGGGGCCACCACAGCTCTCAAGAAATGCCCACCCAGCGCTCCAAGCCTGCCAGGCCAGAGTTCCAGGACAATTCCCCAACTCCTTTGTCTTGTCCCTCTTGAAGAGCAGACACCTCACCCCCTCTCCCCCTCACAACTGCTCTCTCCTGCTGCTTTGCCAGATGCCAACAGTGAATTTCTGCTCTGCTCCTCCACCAGCCAACGGGCAGCACACAGCAGGGCAGGAAGAAACTTTCAAACACATCTTGTCCCACTTTGTCTCGATGACAACACCAACTGAAAGATCAGAGGTTCTGCACCAGCTTTCTCAGCGGAGGGACACTACAATGGACCACAAACAGGCTGAAGAAATTTCCCTTTTTCTTTATGGGCTACAAACTGATCTGCTTCCCACGGGATCAGGGATTTGCCTGTGTTTTAAGGCTACCAGGAGCTTACTCACTATCTTCTGCCCAGAACACAAAGAGGAGGGCTCGAAAGCACTGCAAGAGTCTGGCAACTGAGTAGTAGCAATAGCTCACCTGGAGGCCATGATCTTAACACCACTGTGCTTCAAGCCTTCCCGGAGGAAGGGCACACATTTGCCTGGCCTCTGGGACAGGCTGAAGATGCAACTGTGAGCAGAGCTGAAGGGAGCAGAGGACAGCTCTGGCTCGGCCTTCAGGCCTGGCTTCTCTTTCGGCCTTGAAGATGTCTGCTGGACTGATTTGCACTCAGATGGAGGGCAGAGAGAGAAGTCTTAACTGCCAGCCCGGGAAGAAAGCCTGTCGCAGAGGCAAGCAGAGGGAAGAAGAGGGGACAGCCTTGGGATGGGGGAATGGGAGAAGCAAAGCCGGCAGGGGGAACAGAAGAAAACGAGGACACATCCTGGAGTCTTGATGGCGACTGCCGTTGGTTCTTGCGGAGGAGCCCCTCTATGCTGTGTGTGCTTTTGCACAGGCTGCACTGTGGGTATGGCCCTGCTCTGCTGGTGGCCACTGCTCACCCTCTGCACAGAATCACGGAAAGACTATCAGTCCCTGAAGAAGGGCCCTGGAATTCCCCCCACCTGGTGGATCTGTTTGGTGGAGGGTTCCTGGGTGGAATATGGGACAGACTAGATGGGACTGACAGGGTTTTGTTTTTCCCTGGGGCACCAGCAGACAAACAAATCCCCAAGAGTCGGGTGAATTCCCCTTCCCCCCGTTTGCCGGCACACACGGGAATCTGCTGAGGTTGGACAAGACCAAGGTGGTGCAGCCGGGTCAGGGCAACCCCCGGGATCGGTGCAGGCTGGGGGAGGAAGGGATGGAAGAACACTTCTGGGAGAGGGCTCTGGGGGTGCTGGTGGGTGACAAATGGGACACGAGCCAGCCCTCTGCCCAGAGCTGGAGGCAGCACTGCAGGGGGGGTCTCAGCTGAGCGGAGCAGAGGGGCAGAACCCCCCTGCCCTGCTGCCCACGCTGTGGCATGAGCCCAGGACATGGGGGGGTTGTGGGCTGTGAGCTCCCATTGCTGGCTCCCATCCTGCTTTTCATCCCCCACTATCCCCATGGCCTTGGATGCAGGGCTGCTCTCCATCCCTTCAGCCCCGAGCCTGGCCCTTGAGATCTGGGGGCATTTGACACCCGCTGGCTCCTTTGATCCCCTTTCCCATCCCTCCCAGAGCACAGGGAAGGACTGAGGGGCCTTGGCTGATTGTCCCTGACCCTCCCCTGCCCCGACACCAAGCTGTGCTCCTTGGGGACGGTGCTTGGACAGCCCCAGTCAGACCCTGTTTCCCGCTGTGCCCCCAAACTGTGCCAGCAGTGCCAGGGCCTGTCCCTGCCTGTGATCCCAGCACGGACACGCAGCAGGACTGTGCCCAAGCTGCCGGAGCACTCAGGCCTTGCACCCACAGAGGACTGGCAAGGGGAGTGTGGAGCTGCAAAGAGCAGCTGTGGAAAGAGCAGGAGCCCCTGGCCCTGGCCCTGCTGCTGGGCTGGGAATCTCTTCCCTCCTCCTCTGCACAAAGGCACTGCCCCTGCAGCTCCAGAGAAGGGCTGAGGAAGCATCTTGGACACACAAGTCACTGCAGGGCACTTGATTTTCCTGAAATACACAGGGATCGTGGCACCTCAGTGTGTCTGTACACAGCAATGGTAGGTACTGGTGTAGCAATGGAATGACTAATGACAGTCCTTTATGGAAAACAGTAACACAAGTGAAGAAAAAAAAGGAATTCAAATATAAAACACAGCAATGGTAGGTACTGGTGTAGCAATGGAATGACTAATGACAGTCCTTTATGGAAAACAGTAACACAAGTGAAGAAAAAAAAGGAATGCAAATATAAAACACACCAATACAACAACAACAAAATGGACAACAACAAAATGGCACAAAGCAGTCTGACATCCTGGATGCTGTGAAGAAGAAAAAAGGCACTTCATTGCTTCTGAAAAGCATCCAGTCATTTTCCTCCAGGCACCCTTGAGGTCCTGGTTCCTCCTGGGGGGGTTCAGTGCTGGAGGCACCACCGAGTCCAGAACTGACCTCAGCAGTTCCAGCAGCGGGGAGGAGATGGAGGGGGGCTTCAGGTGGGCAAACCTGACAGTGCTGACAAACAGGGAGACCACAGCCAGGGGAGGGAGGCCCGTGGAAAAGGCTCTAAAAAACCCTCCCCGAAGTTCACTCCCTCTGCTCTCTGCACTTTGGGGTTCTGGGGGTCCCCCTGTTCAGGCTGTTGCAGGTCCCTCGTGTTTTGGGGGCTCCCTCTCCGGGGTTCTGCCTTTTCCGGGCTGCTGGAGATGCCGGGAATCCCAGGGGTCCCCCCTCTCGGAGCCCCCTCTTCCAGGGGCCGGGGGTCCCCGGCCCCCCCACCCCTCTGGGCTCCCCCTCTCCGCGCTTCCCCTCCCGCCCCCCCAGGCTGCCGGGGGTCCCCCAGCTCCGCTGTCGCCCCTCTCTGCTCTCCCCACTCCGGGGGCCCTAAAAAAGGGGCTCGTCGCGTCCCCCCCCGCCGGCACCGGGCTGACAATGGGGGCGGCGGGGCCTGACCCCGCAACACCGACCCCCACCGCGGGGGGTCCCCGCATCCCCCCGGCCACCTCCCGCCTCTGCCGGGAACCCACCCCGGGATCCCCCCCAACAAAACACCAACGGACCCACCAGTAAGGGAAGCCCTGCAAGTGCCTCGACTGCGGGAAGAGCTTCATCTGCTGCTCCAACTCCATCACCTGTCGGAGGACTCACCTTGGGAACAGGTGACCCACATTCCCAGTGACCCACCTTGGGAACAGGCTTGGTGACCCACATTCCCAGTGATCCACGTTGGGAACAGACTTGGTGACCCACATTCCCAGTGACCCACTTTGGAAACGGGCTTGGTGACCCACATTCCCAGTGACCCACCTTGGGAACAGGTTTGGTGACCCACATTCCCAGTGACCCACATTGGGGAGCCCCCTGGCTGGTGGACTGTGGCAGGATAGTCCCATGTGTGATTTGTGTGGGCACGGACCCAGTTACACACAGGACATGCAGCTGAATCAAATTTATTAAGAACAGCATGAGCTGATACAGACAGTCCAAACTGTGACACGTCATGACGTGACCTCTCAGCCAGTGACATTCGAGCACTCCTTGTGCATGTGCAGCAGAGCACCAAAGGAACTACAAGTCCCAGAATGTCTTGTGGCACTTCCTGTAATATAAATCGCTACATTTCCCCTTTATTATAATTAGAACAAGTTACAGAACAATTTTTAAACCTTTTTCCTAAACATTTCTTAACATAAACAAACTTTTCTTAAGCATTTATAAAAACCAGGGCCTAATGCAGTAAGGCCTTTATTAAAACTGGTCACAACCTTATTAACTGTGTCACTTTCAATTATTCAGGGTTTGTAAATACGGTTTGTGTAAGACATTTTATCTGAGGGTATTTGTGTGACTGGGAGAGAAGCATCAATTTTATCTCAAGGGGAAGTGTGACAGGTTATGGGTGTTGTGTTCAATTGTATTTGCTGGGGTTGAGGTAGTGTTATTGTATGACTGTATTTTATTTAAGGCATCTCTGGCATAAAGTGGGTTTGATTTCACTCTCATACGTACGTCCACACAACGTTCCTCATTCATACGTAGGTGGCCACTTCTCAGTCTCTCCTCACACATGCACACTTAAGCCTTTTATTATGTCTCTGTACTTCAGTCACGTAGTTCAGGTCTGGTAGTGGTCATTAGTTATGTGTTTCTTCGATTCCAGTTTCTTCATTTGTCACTTCTGTTGATTGCTCTTGCTCTGAAGAAGGGCTAATATAAGGCCTGACACATCTGGAAGGAATCCATTGTAATTTACCTGTGGATACACAGGCATCTCCCCTCCCCCACGTTACGAGGTCCACTGGTCCTGACCATTGCCCTGATATTAAATATTTATCATGACTGGTGGTTTGGGAGAGGAAAGTACCTGAGATTCGTGTTGATATTGGTACCTGCCGTGATCTGTGTCATCACAGTTTAAGAAATTTAGGACATATGACACTTTCCACAGGTATTCCTGGGACTATAGATAGATTCCCCCCTTTTTTGTTTTTGCAGCATCCCCTTCCATGTGCAGTGTGCTCTCTCCACCATAGTTGTCCCGTGGTTGAGTGTGGTCTGCCTGTGAAATAAAATATCCCCCAATCCATGAGAAATGTTTTGACCTTTGAGGAACAATAGGCAGGAGCATTGTCTGTCTTTATGGTTTTTGGAATTCCCAAAGTTGCGAAGCAACTAAGCCAGTGTTGGAAAACATCCCTTGCCTTTTCCCCAGGGTGTGCAGTGGCATTTATGTGTTTGGAATGTGTGTCTGCTGTGACATGGACATACTTTAGCCGACCAAGTTCAGCTCTGTGAGTAACGTCCGTTTGCCAAATTCCATTGGCTGTTGTGCCTCGGGGATCAACCCCTTCCTCAGATGGCACTGGGGCAATTTGCTGCCAGTCAGGACATGACATGCTGATACCTCGAGCTTGATTCACTGTGAGTTGGAACTGCCTCTTTAACGAGCGTGCATTTTGCTGAAAGAATAGGTGGGAGAGTTTGGCCTGCTCGAGAGTTTTGGGAACTGCAGCAACCACAGCAGCAGCATCTGCTCTTTGATTGCCCTCTGCTCTGGGCCCTGGCAGTTCTGTGTGGGAGCGGGCATGCATTATGTAAAAGTCAAATTTTCTGTGGTTGACAAGGGACCATATAGTACGTATCTCTGTGAACAAGTAAGGATTAGTGACATCTCAAAGGAAAGAGGCCTCGAGACGTGAAACCAACCCCGCAGCATAACACGAATCAGTAATGATATTCAGTGGCTGCTCACAAAACAACTCAAAGGCTATGCAGATAGCAGCAAGCTCTAAAACCTGTACAGAGCCTTGGTCTATGGTCTGTACTTGATTGTCCCAGTGTCCTGTGACAGGATTTATCCATGTCACTGCGGCCTTTTTTGACGTCCAGACGTGTCAGTAAAAACAGTGATGCCTGATATGGGTTATGGCCGGCAGCGACACGTGGCCATTAGAGGTAGATTCCCCATTTGTGCCCAGAGTCTGTGCTTTGGGAAGTGAATGGAAATGTCACCACTGTAGTCTGCCAACGCAGCCTGAAATCCAGCGTCCTCTGCGAGAAGCCAGTCCAAGTTGTCTTTGGTTGCTGGAATGTAGATGCCAAGTCTCTGAGCAGTTCTGTTATTCCAAGGTTTTTCGGCATCAGTTCATATCCCCCCTTGGAGTCTGTTTTGCCCATGAAGGTGATCAGGAAGTGACCTCTGCCAGCTCCTGGCTCATGAATGAATCCTTGGCTGGTTTTTTCCTCTGTTCTGTCCAGTTGCAGAGGGGAGTGAGAGAGCGGCTTTAGGGGGACCCTGGTGTCCAGCCAGGGCCAACCCACTACACCTGCTGTCTGCACCCAGTGACTGGACCTGGTGACAGTGATGGAACGGAGCACGATGATCCTCCCTCCCTTCCCTGGGTGCTGCTGGACAGACCTGGTGTCTGAGCCCAGCGGGAACACCTGATCCCTGTCTGTGCACTTGTCCCTTGAGGGGACAGGCATCCCTCTCGTGCCCAGTCCTTCAGCCCCTCTGCCACCCACCACCACAGCAATAATTCTTCCCGTCAGACCCCAAAGCCAAACCCCAAAGCCGCCGAGCGCCGGCAGCGCCGGGAGCCCGACCCGGCAAAGGGCTCCTGCCCCTGCGCTCTCCCGGCGGGCGGGAGAAGCCGTGCCTGGAGCCGCTCGCTTTGCGCTGGGCTCTGCTGCCCCTGCCCCTTCCCACCACCCCACCTGCTTTTGGACAAACCTATTTCTTGATCCTGAAATGCGGGGCCGGGGCGGGATGGTGTTGCCAGGTCTTCCCAACTCCTTTTGTTTCTCAGCTCTGCCTGGCTCCAGGGCACGGCTCGGCCTTCGGCTCTGCCCGGCTCTTTTTGGCCTTTGAGTCTCCCCAGCTCCTTCCAGCCCTCAAGAGTTCACATTGACATCACTTTCGGGTCATAGAATCATAGAATCATAGATTGGGTTGGAAAAGACCTCCAAGATCATCAAGTCCAACCCCTGATCCAACTCCAATTGCTATATCATGGCACTAAGGGCCACATCCAATCTCTTTTTAAAAACCTCCAGGGATGGTGAATCCACCACCTCTCTGGGTAGGCCATTCCAATGCCTGATAACCCCCTCTGTAAAGAATTTCTTCCTAACATCTAACCTAAACCTCCCCTGGCAGAGCTTGAGCCCATGTCCTCTTGTCCTTTGATACTGGCCCAATGCTGCTCCTCTGTGGCACAGCGGGACCTCCTGGAGCCATGGGGACATTGGGACACTCCAGGGACACATGGAATCAAGGCTACCCCTTGACCCTGCGGGACCTCCTGGTGCCCTGGGGCACCTCTGACACTTCTTGGCCTCTTGATGGCAAGGAGGAGCCTGTGACAATGCAGGGCCTCAGGGACCCAAAGGCACCCCGTGACACTGGGGCACCTCGTGGTTATCGGTCTCTTCTGACAGTTCTGTGCAACCACAGAGAGGCAAAACTGTGGAGCCTGAGTGTGTTGATCCAAACTATTCCCACCTCACCTGAAGATGTCCCTGCTAACAGAGGTCCTGTGTGTTCCCTCTGCTCTCTGGGCACTTGCATCCTTTGAGAGCTGCCCATCACTCTGGTAGCCAAGAGCACAGGGCAGGGGATCCCCTGGAGGGGGAGCAGAGACATCTTTCCTAGATCACCTTGTTCAGAGCCCCATCCAACCTGGCCTTGAATGTTTGCAGGGATGGGGCATCCACCACCTCCCTGCAAATGTCTTCCTATGTTTCATTCTCATCATCAAATGTTTCTTCCCTCTCTCTAGTTTGAACCTCCCCTCTTTTAGTTGAACTCTCTCACTCCCTGTCCTATTGTGACAGGCCCTACTGAACCCTTTGCCCACATGTTTCTAAAAAGCTGCCTTGAAGTAGTGGAAGGCCCCAAGGAGGTCTCCCCACAGGCTTTTCTTCTGCAGGCTGAAGAGCCCCCACTCTCTCAGCCTGTCTCCATGCGAGAGGTGTTGCAGCCCTGGGATCCCCTGGGTGGCCTCTTCTGGAAGTGCCCCAAGAGGTGCGTGTCTTTGCTGTGCTGAGGAGCCCATGGAGCTGCAGGAGATGCCAGGGCTGGCAGGGGAATCCCCCCAAGCCATTGCCATTGCGGGTGGGTGCGTTGCAGACAGCCAGAGGAGCCCAGAGCTGGAGGCAGCACTGCAGGGGGGTCTCAGCTGAGCGGAGCAGAGGGGCAGAACCCCCCTGCCCTGCTGCCCACGCTGTGGGATGAGCCCAGGACACGGGGGGGTTGTGGGCTGTGAGCTCCCATTGCTGGCTCCCATCCTGCTTTTCATCCCCCACTATCCCCATGGCCTTGGATGCAGGGTTGCTCTCCATCCCTTCAGCCCCGAGCCTGGCCCTTGAGATCTGGGGGCATTTGACACCCGCTGGCTCCTTTGATCCCCTTTCCCATCCCTCCCAGAGCACAGGGGAGGTCAAGGTGCTCCAGGGGCTGCCCCGTGTGCCCCTTGCCTGTCCCAGCCCCCAGCAGGGACATTCCATGATGCCCCTACCTGCACTGCTCAGGATGCACATGGAGGGGGTGAAGGGGATCTCGTGTGCAGAGACCCCCAGGAGCCCCCTGAGCCTCTCTGCTCATGGCAGGGGAGCGGCCAGAGAGGCACCGGGTGTGCAGGGGCTGGGGAAGGAGGGGACAGGGATATGGGAATGCAGGTACGGAGATGGGAACACACCCATGGAGATGGGAACACACCCATGGAGATGGGAACACACACATGGAGATGGGAACACACACATGGAGATGGGAACACACCCATGGAGATGGGAACACACACATGGAGATGGGAACACACACACAAGATCAAGCAGAGTAGCTTTGCTGAAGGGATTTATTGATCATTCAGGGGAAATGCCCCTGGGCTCTGAGGGAAATCAGGGGGTTCTTCCAGGGATAATCATCTCCTCATGCCACTGGAGGGGGACAGGGCACGGGTGTCACCACCAGTCCTGAAAGACAGAGCCCAAATCGTCACCCCCAAAGTCCACTGCAACACGAGAGGGGCCTTGTCCTGACCCCTCTCCCTGCAGGCACTGCTCACCTCAGCCATCCAGGGATGCAGCCACACGTTTCTCACCAACAGGACCCACCACCTTCTCCACCACAGGGGGCTGGGGACAAAGACAGGCTCAGAGATACACTGGGTGCAGTGGAATGTACTGGGAGCCAGGGAAAAGAAATCGGATCACTGGAGAAGGTGCACTGGGGTATACTGGGGCAGACTGGGATGGCTAAGGAGTGTCATGGCCATGTGAGGGGAGGACCCAACTCAGGCAGAACTCCTGGTACCCACCTGAGCTGTCTTCAGGATCCCAACGTCCACTAAATGCAGGTGGAGAGAGACCAGGAGCCCTGGCTGGTCTCTGGGATGCCCCTGGTGCCAGCGAGGGATGGGGGGACCAAAGTGTCCCCCAGTTCCCAGACTGGATGCCCTCCAGTCCCCCCGGCCCACTCACCTCCTGCAGATCATTTTGGGTTCCTGCCAAGAGTGTCTGGACAAGGAGAGCAAAGGGTTGCTCAGGATTGGTCCCTGTGGGGCTGGGGGAGGGACACGGGTGTCCCCAGACCCCCCAGTCCATGGCTGCCCCGGTCTGAGGGGGAAAATCCCTTCTGCTCCCCCCGCTCCCACTGCACCCAGTTTCACCTCCAACCCCTGTGCCTGCAGGGCCCAGGGTGGGGATGGAGACAAGGAGAGCCAGGGGAATTCAGGGCCTGCAGGGAGGGTGGGGGGAGGTTGGGGGGGACCCAAAGATGCTGAACTGGGGGGAACTGGGGAGCCCACGGGACTGGGATTGGGGTGTTGAAGGGGCCCTGTGTGGGATGCAGGGGAGGGGAAAGGAATTCAAGTGTAAGGACATGGGGACTGCAAGGGAGAGGCTTGGTGGGGACAGGAGGAGGAGGATGGAGGAGGACAAAAACGAGGGGACTGGGAGATGGTTGGGAGTGGAGAGGGAGGCAAGGAATGGTCTTGGGAGGTACCAGGGCAGTGGCCTGGGTGAAAGGCAAAGGTCTGAGGGGAAGGATGGAAAGAAAAGCTTTGGGAACGATCAACGGGAGGATATTTGGGGACCCTGGGTAGGACACAGAGCAGATGCTGGGGAGGAGATGCCTGAGGGGACCAAAAAGGATGGGATGGGAGGCCCAAGGGGTGGGATTTGGGAGCACCATTAAAAGAAAGAGGTGGGGGCCCTCCCAGCAATTGACAGTGGACCTCCCTTGTCAGGGATGGCTGAATGGCTTCCTGCCGTTGCATCTTTCATTTCTTATCAAAAATCACCCAAATAGTTTTCAAACAGTGCCTGCCAGTGGAGCTTGAAGGCACTCGTTCCATCAAAGCCATATCTGTAATTCAGAGGCATAAATAGAGAATGTAGATTTGTCTCTTAAGGTGCTGTCTCAGTTCTACTAGAGGTCAATTAGTATCATGTAAAACATGATAACTAAAATTAAAAACTCTTACCCTTCTATTTCCCTTTGAAAAATAATTCCGGTGTTAAAACTCTCACTTCTGTTTGATTGTTTAAAATCAAAATGAATGTGTGTACTAGTGGACACAGACAGGGCTCCCTCACAGAGAAGCCCATGAAGTATGGGCGGGATGAGCAGACAGCAGGCTGGTTGAAATCTGCTGGCCAGGGTGGTGATCAGTAGTGCAACATCCAGCTGGAGGCCAGTGATCAGCAATTCCTGGTGAACATCTCCATTGATGATCTGGATGATGGGATATAGTGCTCAAGTTTAATGGAGTTGATGAGTTTACATTCCGACTGCAAGGGACATGTTTTCACATCTGAAGCAGGGGATGGGAAACCAGAGACTCACTGTGAACACCAAATGATTTCCAGAGCCTTTCCGGAGCATTTCATTCAAATCTGGGAATTTTGGATTAAAAAATCACGGTGCTCCTCCATTACTCTGGAAAGGGGACCCTGGTCTGTCGGGAGTGAGGACATTGCTGAATCTGAAAGCTGGAGAAGACAACAAGAAATGTGTGACCCTCCAGAGGATGAAAGCCCTGGATGAAGTTGTCAAGAAGTTCAGACCCAAAGCCTTTCGAGTTTTACGGTTGTGTCTTAACATTTCTTGTAGTTTTTCCCTTGTTTGTCCCCTGAAGTTGTTTGATGAAAAATCCCCTTGATGTCTGTATCCTTAGACCCCGCTCCCCGATTGGCCAAAGTTTGCTGCATTGCAGTATTTCCTTTTTTGGCCACCCTTTCCCTAAAATGGATAAACCCTACCCCCTTTTTCCCTTATCTAGTTACACTTTGCATGCTGGGGTCCCATCTGGGGTGCCAAGAAGAGCTGTGCTTTGGTACCAATTACCTCGGAAGCTGCTCCTATGCCTTCATAGGCTGCTAAGATTTCCTTCTCCACAGGGGTGGAATTGGCCTCAGAACCTCTGTAGCTTTGGCTCCAGAAACCCAGTGGTCGCCCTCACGTCTCACCAGGCACCTTTGGCCAGAGGCTCCAGGAGGGACCTTTATCTCCAGCTGCAGAGTAGAGCACATTCTTTACATCTGGTCCTGTCCTGACTGCTCCAAGAGCCACGGCATGTGCAATCTCTTGCTTGATCTGCCTGAAAGCTTGTTGTTGTTCAGGACCCCACTGGAAATTGTTCTTTTTACGGGTCACAAAGGAAAGAGGGCTCACCATCTGGCTGTACTCTGGGATGTGCATCCTCCAGAAGCCAATGGTTCCCAGAAAAGCTTGGGTTTCTTTCTTGTTTGTGGGTGGAACCATTGCTACAATCTTGTGGATGACGTCTGTTGGTATCTGGTGTCGTCCATTTGCCATTTCAGCCCTAGGAACTGGATCTCTTGGGCAGGGCCCTTGACCTTACTCTTCTTGATGGCAAAACCAGCCCTGAGGAGAATCTGGATGATCTTCTGTCCTTTCTCGAAAACTTCTTCTGCTGTGTCCCCCCACACAATGATGTCATGGATGTACTGGATGTATGGATGGGGGTCACAGCATCTCGGTTCCTCCGATACTGTTGCCTGTGTACAGTTGTCGTGGCCCTTGGCACTTCTTGTCCCCAGAGCTCCAGCGATTCCTTTCGTACAACAAGGGGACCAATGCAGCACCACCTCTCCAATTTTAAGTAGCATTTTCGCTGCCTTCACCACTAGGATCATTGTCACTGAGCAATGTAGGGGTGGGTTAGAGCTGATCTTGGAGTCTTTGCTACCAAACCTTGAAGGCCACCATTAAGGAAACTGGCTACCAGGTTGTGGATGTCCAAATTAAGGAAAGGAAGCAATTTGTTCCATCCATCTGAACGGTCCCTTACAGGATGTCCTAGGACAGGCACAAAAACAGTAAGAATCAGGAAAAAAATTAGTAAAAAGACCATTGTTATTATTTTTCTTTCTCCTTGTTCCTAAACAAAGCTATGTTTAGATAAACAAAATCCTTCTTGGCAGCTCACCCAGGAGTGTCCCAAAACAATGGTGGATGTTTACAAACAAACCTGCTCTTGGCAGCTTTCCCAGACAACGTTCCCACAACAAAACCAAAGGAACCAAAACAATCCCACTTCTGACACCAAAACCATCTGTAGCCAGTTGGAGTTGGCTTCCTGCCAAACCCCACAGACTACAGAAGATTACTACGTGTAAATTTAGGGTAGAACTTAGGTGGGAGGTTCCTGTGCCACAGTGCTCTTGCCCACAGTTTCTCTTGGAAAAGAATGGAGTTCCACAGCTCATTGCTTCCATTTCAATCTTTTTTGACCACTCTGGAAAATCTGGACAAACCTGATGAGCAGAAGTCTTGGGCTTTACCACAGGTGTCTGGGTGGTGTTCTGAGAGCCAGACTTCTGCTCAGCCCAAACTGATGCCAAGATGTCCCAGGCCAGGTGAATCCTGAAGTGGACTTGCAGCCAGAAGTCCGCTGACAGCGCTGCTTGGGACTGCAGATCTGCTTCTGTGGCGCTCCAAAAAGAGCTTGGTGTTGGCCACTGCAAGTCTCTCAGTAGCTCTGAAACATTCACAAGCACACACAGAGTCATCTTTGGCAGGAAGGCTTTTGCAAAGTTACCCTCCACAGCCTTGGCTACTACTCGACTTCTAAAAGCCAAGGGCATGAAGAGCGTCCAAAACCAGCACATCCTTTGATCTGAGCTTGTTCACAGGGCCTGTTTCTAAGAAATCACACCAAGTGCAAGGAGTAGGCAGTGTCACCTCCAGAAGAACTCTGGCCTACCCTGGCCTTCTCAAGGAAAGCTCAACCCTCAGACCCGCTGCCAAAACAGAAGCCAAGAAAGAGCCGCCTTATTTTGGATTCACAGAATCCAACTCACTTCTCCCAGAGGCCTCTCCTTATTCAAACAGGAAAGGGCACAAGATTCATCTTTTCTGTCACCCACGGGATGAGGAGAGTAGAGACTGGCAAAAAGACTGCATGCTAAAACAACCTCAACTTGAAAAGACACCAATAATGCCATAGTGGTGGTGCTGTGGGGTTACTGCTGGAACTCTAAAGAGAAAGGAAGACAGGTCTGAGGAAGGGAAGGGTCTGAAGGAACGTTCCCCACAAAGATGCCACGTTCTGCTTTCACACCTGACGCTGGTCAGATGTAGAAAAGGGATTTCCAAGGAAAACGCAGGAGGAAAAAGGAGTCTCTTCTTACCAGTCCAAAAAAGCATGGACTTACCTTTCCAGTCTCTTGGCAAGGCTTTTTCTTCTTTGGGCTTCCACCAGATACAGTTCTTTATACTTGTCCACTTCTGCCTGGGTGGATTCCTTTTGAAAAGGTCTTTCTGCTTGGTTGCTTTTTGTCCTTCCCAGTGCACGTTCCAGATCTCTAATTCTGTCTTCCAGCTGCTTTTTCAGTGAGTCCACATGACTGGTTCTGATTTCTTCTAATGTGTCCTGGTGGGCTGCCTGTGCCTGAAGGAGACAGTGCACCTTCAACCACCACAAGAAAAAGAGAGCTCTGCCCAGCACAAAATTGCACACACCCACTTTCAAGGGCCCAGCCTTACTCAGAGAGGTGGCTCTGCCTCCTCACTCCCAGCAGCAATCAAGGCAGAACCCAGGAGCTGCCAGGGCAAACAATTCTTTTCATTGGGAAAGAAGCCCAAATGAGCACTCTGCTTCAAAGCTACTAATGAAGAGACACTGGGTCTGTAGGGCAGGGCATGTCCAAAAGGATTCTTCAAAGACAAGAAGAGCTTCCACCTCCACCCCCTCCCTCCCATCCCTGGAATTTCAGTGACTCCTTTTCTGAGCACTTTCACCCCCTACAAGGACAAAGCAGCACCTGTAGGTCTGGCCATGACAGCTGCAAGTTGCCAAACCCATTCAAGGATGAGCAGTGAGAAGCAGAGCAGTGCACAGAGATCCCCCCAAGCACTGCAAAGTGGGAATCTGCCTTGGGCAGCCTTTGCATTCAGGGACCTGCCGGCACATTCCACACCCATGACAGCACTCCTGCCCAACCAGATTGCCTTCTGCCACTGCCTTCAGCAAAGACAGAAGCTAACCCACAGAATACAGGAGCAAAAGAAAAAGACCAAACACCATGGCCACAAGAGAAGTTTAGGAAGTGCCTGTGGACACTGGGGAGAAATTCACTTACTTGCAAAAACTCATTGACTTCTTGGAGTTTTTGTCTTATTTCCTGGTCTGCTTGTTCTTCCACCTCTCTTTTACACTGTTCGAGTTGGCTGCGATCCACCACGTTGGTCTCCAAATGATGGTGGAGTTTTGCCAGCTCTTCTTGCAGCTGGCATTTGTCCAGGGCCAGGTTCTCGCACTCCCCACGCAGGGTAGACAGCTCTTCTTGCAAAGCCTGATTTTTGGCCCCCAGCTGCGTGCACTGTTCACGTTCCCTGTCCAACTGCTGGGAAAGTTCAGCAACCTGCAGACAGAAAATAAAAAAAGGAGCTCAGCGTGGTGTAAAGGCAGTGAATTCTGGGCAAACCCCAAAAGGGGGTGCCCAGGGAGACTTTATTCATCATCTACTGGCTCAGGACTAGACACAAAGTGCAACCAGGCTTTTCTTTTCCAGCAAGAACAGCTTTCCCATCATTTGCCATAGGATTCCTCAGCTTCCCAGCCTTTTGGAGTTCCTCATGCAAAAATGCTCCACGCTTCTGGACTCCAAAGGAATCACTGCAAAGGCAGGAAGCCATTCTACAGGGATGCCTTCAAACCCAGGCGTGACTCTGACAGACGCCGCTTTAGCAACGGATCCGAGTGACGAGCGGAGAAGGGATGAGAGGTTCTGTGCCACTGCTGCACAGGCAGAGCAGCCTCAAAAGCACTGCTGGGAACAGGCCTTCTGGCTCCCCACCACAGGATGGGCTGAAACAGCTCCCCGTGAGCAAGAAGGGACAGATTTTCCCCTGGGAGGCCCCTGTCCTCCTTGGGCCCTGGGCAGCAACAACACTGTGCAGAAAAGCAAAGCCTCAAGTGCCTCCTGCTCAGCTCGTGCCTGAGACAGGGCTCAGGGGCTGATGGTGCCCTGCCAGTGACAGTGCTGTTCCTCCCCTCTCTGCCAGGGCAGCAATTCATCTGTCACACCCAGAGGACGCTGTCACAGCCTCCCTCCAGCTGCAGCCAGGCCTCAGCTGGGCCCCACTGCTCTCAGCCCATGGACGTGATGTCCTGCCAGGACGGCAGACCTGCCCATCCCTAGGGCCCAGCCGAGGGATCTGCACTCTTGGCTGACCCCGCTCACTGTCAGGGGGCCTGTTCTGCTCTTCTTGCTCAGGGCCTGTGGGACGGCTCCCTGGCCCGGGAGCTCACGCACCCTGCCAGGCTGGCTGCCACTCCTGGCTTGCCCCTCCTCTGCAGGACAGCCTGGCCTCCATCAGCCCTTACACCTACTGCTTTGCCCTCAACATTTGCATCTTTCCCCAGAAGGAGAACTACCTCTGGATTAGTTCGAGTCATCTCCCACTGGAACAGCAGGAGGAGCATTAAGAAAAGCCCATCACATCCAAAATGCAGCCAAGGGAATAAAAACATCCACATGACAAGAAATAGAGGGAAAGCATCTCCCAGTTTTCAAAAGAAGGAACACCACAACCAAAAAGCCCCACCCAGAGCACAGCTCACCTCTCTTTGGAATCCATCAACTTCCTTGACCTTTTCAGAATATCTCTTCTTCATTTCTTCCAGCTGGGACTGACTTCCTTTCTCTTCATTAACCCGGAGTTTCCTCCTCTCTATCCTCAGAAGCTTTTCCAGCCTGCACAGCAAATTAGTGAAGAAAACCATGAAACACAGGAAGAACCAGCCTTTCCCCAACAGTCTCACAGAAACAGCACAGACAGCATCCAAGCCTAGAATGGCTTGGCTTGGCAGGGACCTTAAAGATCATCCAGTTCCAAGCCTCCTGCTGTGGGCAGGGACACCTTCCACCAGACCAGCTTGTTCACAACCCCATCCAACCTGGCCTTGAACACTTCCAGCCATGGGGCATCCACAGCTTCTCTGGGCAACCTGTTGCAGTTCCTCACCACCCTCACAGCAACCAATTTCTTCCGAGGATCAAATCTAAACCTACTCTCTTTCCATTTGAAGCCATTCCCCCTTGTCCTCTCACTACCTGCTCTTTTAAATGCACTCTCTTCATCCTTCTTGTAGGTTCCCTTCACACCCCAAAAGGCCACAATTAGGTCACTCCAAAGCCTTCTCTTTTCCAGGCTGAAGTGTTGCAATTGTCCCAGCCTTTCCTCCTAGCAGAGGTGTTCCATCTTTCCAAGCACCTTGGTGGCCTCCTCTGGACTCAGTCCAACAGCTGGAGGTCCTTGTTGTGCTGAGGAGCCCAGAGCTGGATGCAGCACTCCAGCTGGGCTCTCCCAAGGGCAGAGCAGAGAGGCAGAATGCCCTCCCTCCACCCGCTGGCCACGCTGCCTTGGACACAGCCCAGGACACAATTGGCTTTCTGGGCTGCGAGCGCACATCGCCGGCTCATGTCCGGCCTCTCCTCCAGCCCAAGGGCTTCTCGGCAGGGCTGCTCTGCCCCTCTTCATCCCCCAGCCTGCACTGATACAGGGGCTGCCCTGAGCCACGGCCAGCATCTTGCACTGGCTCTTGGTAAACCATCAGCAGATTGCCATGGGCCCACTTCTCCAGCTTGTCCAGGGCCCTCTGGATGGCATCAGCTGTGTCAACCACACCCCTCAGCTTGGTGTCAGCTGCAAATTTGCTGAGGGTGCACTCCAACCCTTCCTCTGGATCATTAGTGAAGACATTAAAGAACACTGGGCCCAGTCCAGACCCCTGAGGGACACCACTCGGCACTGATGGCCCTCAGCACTCTGAGCCATTGATCACCACCTCTGCATGGCACTGTTCACCCAATTTCTTCTCCATCTAACAGTCCACGCATCCAATCCATCTCTCTCCACTTTGGAGAGAAGGATGTTGTGGGGGACTGTGTCAAAGGCTTCCCAGAATGACAGGGAGATGACATGGGTAGCCCTTGTCCACTGAGGCAGTCGCTCCATCTTAGAAGGCCACCAGGTCGGTCAAGCAGCACTTGCCCTTGGGGAAGCTGTGCTGGTGCTTCCAATCACCTCCCTGTCATCCACGTGCCTTGACAGAGCTTCTAGAAGGATCTTTTCCATCACCTCCCCAGGCACAGAGGGCAGGCTGACACGTTGGCAGTTCCCAGGGCCCTCCTTTCTACCCCTTTCAAAGATGGGCACAGTGGGTTTCCCTTTTTCCCCTCACCTGGGACTTCCCCTGACTGCCACGACTTTTCAAATATCAAGGAGAGGGTCTTGGCAACTCCATCAGACCCTGTTGGCCAATGGAGGGCAATAATGCTGGCCAGATGTAGAAGATGGATTTCCAAGGAAAATGCAGGAAGAAAAAGGACTCTCTTATTACCACTCCAAACAAGTACGGATGTACCTTTCCAGTTTCTTGTCAAGGCATCTTCTGGTTTTAACTTCCTCCAGATACAGCTCTTTGTACCTTTCCATCTCTCCCTGCGTTGCTTCTTTACGAGAAGCACTCTCTTGTTGGGTGTTTTTGATCCTCTCCAATTCACTTTCCAGATTTCTAATTCTTTCTTCCAACTGGATTCTCATGGATTCACAATGAATGTCTCCAGTTTGTCCTAGTGGGGCCTGGTGGGCTGCCTGTGCCTGAAGGAGACAGTGCACCTTCAACCACCACAAGAAAAAGAGAGCTCTGCCCAGCACAAAATTGCACACACCCACTTTCAAGGGCCCAGCCTTACTCAGAGAGGCGGCTCTGCCTCCTCACTCCCAGCAGCAACCAAGGCAGAACCCAGGAGCTGCCAGGGCAAACAATTCTTTGCATTGGGAAAGAAGCCCAAATGAGCACTCTGCTTCCAAGCTCCTAATGAAGAGCCTGTGGACACTGGGGAGAAATTCACTTACTTGCAAAACAAGGCTGACCTCTTGTAGCTTTGCACTTCTTTCCTGGTCAGCTCCTTCTGTCACCTCTCTTGTACACTGTTCTCTTTGGCTGCCATCCAGCACCAAAGTCTCCAAATGGTGGTGGTGTTTTGTCACCTCTTCTTGCAGCTGACATTTGCTCTTCTCCAGTTGTTCACACTTCCCAAGCAGAGTGGACAGCTCTTCTTGCAAAGCCTGGTTTAGGGCCTCAAGCTGCATGCCTGTGCCAGGCTCCATGTCCAGCTGCTGGGAAAGTTCACCACCCTGTGCACAGAAAAAAAAAGAAAAGGAAACTCAGCATGATCTAAAGGCAGTGAATTCTGGGAAAATCTCTCAAGGGGGTGGCCATGGCAACTGTATTTATCATCTACTGGAAATGAGCCTAGGAAACACTTGAAAGATTCCCCAACAGAAAGAAGAAACTTTAGACCTACTTAAGAATTTGGGAGACACTTCTGGCAACAATACTTCTGGGTCCCTTGGAGCTCATGATGAAACTCCTCATTTAGAATCTAAGAATTCCTCCAGTGTCCAGCACACCAAATACCCTCAGGGCTTTTGTAGCAGCTGGGGAAAGGACCAGGCTGCTTTCTGAGCAGCCTCTGCTGAGGAGAAGGCAGAAGCTGAGCTCCCCAGGCTCTCCAGGAAAACTTCATCTGACAGTTGCCCCACAGAAATAGGCAACTAGGCTCAAGAGTCACAAAAAGGCAAATTTAGCACCAGCTTACTGAGGCAGAGGCTTGCAGGGCTCTCGGAAGGGCTTCAACGCTCTCGCTTGGCTGCTGGACAGTGGCTTCCAATCTGCTGTTCTCACTTGCAAAGCTTAAGAAGAAATACAGCTTTATTACCAGAAAATCCAATGCCAGACAAACTGTGCTAAGGAACAGAAGCCACAGTAGAAGTGTCCTTCAAAATCCCACTGACTCTCCCCCTGTTTCCACCCAATCCCCAAAGCCACAGACCCCTTCACTGGGTTCCTCTCTTACTCTTGCGTGTCTTCTTCCAGTTGGTTCACAGTCGGATTGGTCTCACAAGATGCCAACAGGAGGTCCTGCAGTTCCTGGGAAGAAGTTATTGCCTCTCTTTCCTTGGCATCCAAGGCAGTCTTCAAGTCAGGAACACAATGCTCAGACTGAAGATGCTTTTCTTCCTCCTCCTGCAGCTGTAAAATCACGGGAAGAATGCACAGTTGTCAGGGGAGCTTTTCCAGAGAGGAGCCAGCTGCTGCTGAAGAACTCAGGTGCTGCATGTCTGTGTGCATCCCCTCGGCCCAAAGAACTGCAATCCATTCAAGTCCCTTCAAAGCTTCACTTCTGCTCCCCAATGAACACACTGAACACTGTTTTGTCCATTTTCAGGATGGATAGGAAGCAACAGGCACCCCCAGGTTTCTCCCTGTGGGGACAGGCTTTCCATACCTCCGCGCCAGCCCTGTCCAGCTCCTCCTGCAAGCGCAGATTATCTTCCTCCAGGTGAACCTCATGGCTTCCAGGAACCACAAGAGCAGTCCTAAAGCATGCAAAATTTCATCGGAAACATGTCTGATCCTGCATCAGTTTTCCCCTGCTTGCTCCCAAAACAGCTCTTCCCCCCTTTCCTACAAGCTCCGGGAAAGCAAAGCCAAGTCCATGGAAGCATTGGAGAATTTCTCTTACCAGGGGCCTCCCTAAAGCAGCCTCAGCTACCAGCTCAGGCCATGCTGTTCAGGGCTCCTTGCACTGCTCTTCAAAGTCCCCACAGATGCGGCTGCACAAACTCCCAGGGCAAGCCCTTCGACCCCCTGACCATCTCCATGGCAGGAAGTTTTCTCCTTCTGTGCGCTCGGAGCCCCTCGTGTCCCCTGGGACAGTGTTGGTTCTCTTTCCCCCAACGCTTCCCTTCAGAGCACTTAACACACCAACTCTGCCGTGCCTTAAACCCCCCTGGCCTGCAGAGCAGCCACGCTGCTGAGCTACTGGCAAGTTTCCCCGGGGCTCTGGCTCTGGGTGGGGAGAGGGCACCACAGACAAGGCTTTCTTGCAGACCTCAGCGGGCAAAGGACGAGAGCCCCTGAGGTAGGAGAGCAGCCAAGGGCAGACCTGCATTTACCAGTCCCACGGGGAACTGCTTCCACGGGGCTGCTCCTTCTTTTTCCCAGCTCATTGCCATGCCCCTCGTCTGGGTCACACTTGCAGACTACCCAGAACACCCGGGTGCTGTTTTGACAAAGCCCTCACCTTTCCCCCTGGGCTTGAGCAGGCCTGTCAGCTGCTTTGTTCACAAGGCACTCCAGAATCTCCTCATGCTGTTGCAAGGCTGCAAGTTTCAAGGGGGTAAATCCCCACTAAAAGGAGAAAGAATCCCCATTAGAAAGACACAGACAAGCTCTGCAGCTGTTGGAAAGAGCAGCTTTAGCCCCGTGCCAAGGTTACCTGGTTCTGAGCATCACTGTTGGCATGATGCTCCAGTAACAGCCCTGCTACAGCTGTGTTTTTAGAGAGGACAGCCAGGTGAAGGGCAGTGTTGCCGTCAGCGTCTGCCAGATTGGGGTCGGCACCGTGTTCCAGCAGAACAGCAACACATTCTTCCTGCTCCTGCTGGACTGCCTGGCAACAACACACCAAAAGGGAAAGACTCCCAACTTTTCCATCCCCCTCTGTCACAACGCCCTCAGCTCCTGAGTGCTGCCATAGAAGACCATCTTCAAAGATCAGCTAACAGAGGCTGTGCCGTGCCCATTGCAATAGGTGTGTTTCTATGGCCCTGCCCTGCAAGGAATCCCTCCAGACACCTCCCCTTTAACACCCCAGCACTAAGCCCCACCTCCAAGCTCAGAAGGCATTGCACACACCTTCATCAGGGCCGTTCTCTTGAAGCTGTCAGCGAGGTTGGGCTGGCTGTTCTTCCTTAGCAGATATCTGACGACATCTGCATGGCCATTGGCCGAAGCCAGATGCAGAGGTGTCCTAAAAATTAAACAGACTCTCTTAACCCATACAGACAAAGGACGAGCCCAAGCTGTGTCTGTACCCAGCACCCTGGGGACCCTGCCTGGACTCTGCTCCTCCTGCTGCTGCTGCTGCTGCTGCTGCTGCTGCTGCTGCTGCTGCTGCAACCCTGCCCTGATGAGCCAGAGGGCAGAAGAGAACAGGTGAGGGCTGAGCAGCTGCAGAACAGCCCTGCAGAGAGAGCACAGCCAAGGGGCAGGTGGGCAACACGCGTTTGCAGCAGCGCTGGAGCCCGGGCGGCAGCTGCAAGCAGTGAAAAGCTCAAGAGTTCCCTGTCCCAGCTGACAGGGCAAATGTCACTTTTCAAACCTTGTCCCTAAGAGAGGGCTGCCGAGGACTACTGCAGCTTGGCTCAGGAGCAGGCAAGGTGTGCCATCAGCGTGGCCCAGAACTCACCGCATCTCCTGGTCTGGCCTGTCGATGCCGACTACCTTGACGTACCAGCGCCAGCGCCTCAGCCAGCCCAGGTCACCGCGGGCGGCCGCGCGGTGCAGCCTGCCCAGCCCCTGCTCCCGGAGCTGGGAGGCGCTGCTGGAGCTGGTGGCAGCCCAGGGCTGCCCACTGGGGCTGCTGGAGGGCGACTGCCGTCGCTTCTTGCTCAGAAGCCACGGCATGGCCCTGCTTGGAGCTCCCAGCAGCAGGAAGGGCAAGAAGGCCCCGGCGGGCTGCCGGGAGCCAAGTGGGGATGAGGAATGGGACGGGGCGAGGTTTAGGGGGAGGGTGACAAAGGGGCGAGAATAAGGACGGGCACAGGGTATGAAGCACAAGGCAGACGAGGTCGCCCTGCGCAGTGGTCGTGGCCTGCAGCTGCCCAGACGGCGATGCAGGTGCGCAATGCTCCCCGAGCGGGATGTGCTGCTGCTCCCCGAGAGGCTACAGCAGCTCTGAGCGCCGGCTGCGGGCACCAACAAAGCCGTGCCCGACTGGCGCCTGTGGCGTCACAATGGCTGGTGGAAGGCTCAGCATGTCAGCGTGGGGTGTGACAGAGGCCACGGGGCAGGGTGGGGCCAGGCGGGACAGGGCAGGGCGGGGCAGGTGTGAGGGTGGCCCTGCTGGGCCTTGTGGCAAGGAGGCGGCCTGGGCCTTGTGAGGGCGGCTGGCGGGAGTGGGCACTGCCCCGCCTCAGGGCGCCCGGGGCAGGGCCCGGGACGCTCCCACCGGGCCGGAGGCTGCGGTAGGCGCTGGAGCAGCTCCCGCATCACCCGCTCTGGCTTTTTGCTTCAGCCTGGAGCCGGGCTGCCTCTGGACACACTGCCATCAAATGAGGCTCAGGAGGAAGTGGGGCCACCACAGCTCTCAAGAAATGCCCACCCAGCGCTCCAAGCCTGCCAGGCCAGAGTTCCAGGACAATTCCCCAACTCCTTTGTCTTGTCCCTCTTGAAGAGCAGACACCTCACCCCCTCTCCCCCTCACAACTGCTCTCTCCTGCTGCTTTGCCAGATGCCAACAGTGAATTTCTGCTCTGCTCCTCCACCAGCCAACGGGCAGCACACAGCAGGGCAGGAAGAAACTTTCAAACTTTCCCACTTTGTCTCGATGACAACACCAACTGAAAGATCAGAGGTTCTGCACCAGCTTTCTCAGCGGAGGGACACTACAATGGACCACAAACAGGCTGAAGAATTTTCCCTTTTTCTTTATGGGCTACAAACTGATCTGCTTCCCACGGGATCAGGGATTTGCCTGTGTTTTAAGGCTACCAGGAGCTTACTCACTATCTTCTGCCCAGAACACAAAGAGGAGGGCTCGAAAGCACTGCAAGAGTCTGGCAACTGAGTAGTAGCAATAGCTCACCTGGAGGCCATGATCTTAACACCACTGTGCTTCAAGCCTTCCCGGAGGAAGGGCACACATTTGCCTGGCCTCTGGGACAGGCTGAAGATGCAGCTGTGAGCAGAGCTGAAGGGAGCAGAGGGCAGCTCTGGCTCGGCCTTCAGGCCTGGCTTCTCTTTCGGCCTTGAAGATGTCTGCTGGACTGATTTGCACTCAGATGGAGGGCAGAGAGAGAAGTCTTAACTCCCAGCCCGGGAAGAAAGCCTGTCCCAGAGGCAAGCAGAGGGAAGAAGAGGGGACAGCCTTGGGATGGGGGAATGGGAGAAGCAAAGCCGGCAGGGGGAACAGAAGAAAACGAGGACACATCCTGGAGTCTTGATGGCGACTGCCGTTGGTTCTTGCGGACGAGCCCCTCTATGCTGTGTGTGCTTTTGCACAGGCTGCACTGTGGGTATGGCCCTGCTCTGCTGGTGGCCACTGCTCACCCTCTGCACAGAATCACGGAAAGACTATCAGTCCCTGAAGAAGGGCCCTGGAATTCCCCCCACCTGGTGGATCTGTTTGGTGGAGGGTTCCTGGGTGGAATATGGGACAGACTAGATGGGACTGACAGGGTTTTGTTTTTCCTGGGGCACCAGCAGACAAACAAATCCCCAAGAGTCGGGTGAATTCCCCTTCCCCCGTTTGCCGGCACACACGGGAATCTGCTGAGGTTGGACAAGACCAAGGTGGTGCAGCTGGGTCAGGGCAACCCCCGGGATCGGTGCAGGCTGGGGGAGGAAGGGATGGAAGTCCCTGCTGGGAGAGGGCTCTGGGGGTACTGGTGGGTGACAAATGGGACACGAGCCAGCCCTCTGCCCAGAGCTGGAGGCAGCACTGCAGGGGGGTCTCAGCTGAGCGGAGCAGAGGGGCAGAACCCCCCTCCCCTGCTGCCCACGCTGTGGGATGAGCCCAGGACATGGGGGGGTTGTGGGCTGTGAGCTCCCATTGCTGGCTCCCATCCTGCTTTTCATCCCCCACTATCCCCATGGCCTTGGATGCAGGGCTGCTCTCCATCCCTAAAGCCCCGAGCCTGGCCCTTGAGATCTGGGGGCATTTGACACCCGCTGGCTCCTTTGATCCCCTTTCCCATCCCTCCCAGAGCACAGGGAAGGACTGAG
Source organism: Manacus candei (assembly GCF_025592945.1). NCBI lineage: Eukaryota > Metazoa > Chordata > Aves > Passeriformes > Pipridae > Manacus > Manacus candei. The sequence continues at coordinate 855,362 of NW_026138165.1, forward strand.
GGGCCTTGGCTGATTGTCCCTGACCCTCCCCTGCCCCGACACCAAGCTGTGCTCCTTGGGGACGGTGCTTGGACAGCCCCAGTCAGACCCTGTTTCCCGCTGTGCCCCCAAACCACCGGGTGCCCCAGGGGACGTGGGAACACACATGGACACGGGAAGGCACCCGTGGAGGTGGGAACACACACACCCAGACAGACACAGAGCGTTTGTTTTGCTGCAGGGGTTTATTGATTCTTGCAGGGAAATTGCCAGGGCATCCAGGGGATCAAGGGGGTCCTCCAGGGATGATCATCTCCTCATGCTGCTGGAGGGGCCAGGACACGGGTGTCACCACCACTTCCAGTCCTGAAAGACAGAGCCCCAAACGTCACCCCCGGTGTCCACAGGGACATGGGAGGGGCCTTGTCCCCACCCTGTCTGTCTGCAGGGAGCTGGGGCAGGAGAAGGGAATTGGATGCTGAGATCCATGTGGCCCCAGAGCCCCTGAGCCCGGGATGCTCTGACACCTCCCCGAGCCCCTCCCTGCCCTCCCGGTGAGCCTGGGGGTCTGCAGAGCCCCCAGTGCAAGGCCAGGCTTGGGGGCAGCTCTGTCCAGCTGCCCCGGGACACGGAGCAGGGACAGCCCCCTGCGTGTCCCTCTGCTGTCCCCAAGCTCTGCCCCCTTCAGAGGGCTCAGGGACCCCCCAGGGCCCTGCCAGGCTCCTTTGGGGGGCTGAGAAGCCTCCCATATTTCTCACCTGGACATGCAGAGAGGCAGCCGAGCGTCACTGGCGCATCAGCTCCACCTGGTCAGCCACGGGGGGCTGGGGACAGAGGCAGGGTTAGAGACACACTGGGCTGGTTCTGGGACAAACTGGACTGGGACACACTGGGATGTACTGGGACACACTGGGCTGGACTCACTGGGACACACTGGGATGTACTGGGACACACTGGGCTGGACTGGGACACACTGGGATGCCGGGGAGGGTCGTGACCATGAGAGGGGAGGGTCTGGGCCCAGCAGAACTCGGGGTACCCACCTCAGACCTCTTCACTCGACCGATATCCATGCCTCCCTGGAGAGAGAACGTGAGGTGTCACTGGTCACTGGGGTGTTCCCAGGCCCAGGAGGGATGGGGGGACTACATTTCCCCCCATTTCCCACACTGGGGACATCCCAACTCCAGGACTTACCCCAACACATCCACCTCCTCCTTGTCCCGAGATTGGCTGGGGAAGGAGAGCAAAGGTTTAGGCAGGATTGGCCCATGTGAGGCTGGGGGAGAGACACGGGTGTCCCCAGAACCCCCAGCCCATGGTTGGCCCCTGGTCTGAGGGGGAAAATCCCTTCTGCTCCCCCCAGCCCCACTGCACCCAGTTTCCCCCGGGATCCCTGTTCCTGCAGGGCCCGGGGTGGGGATGGAGACAAGGAGAGCCAGGGGAATTCAGGGCCTGCAGGGAAGTGGGGGGAGGAGGAGGGGACCCAAAGAGGGTTAAGTGGGGGGAATTGGGGATCCCAGAGGATGGGCATTGGGGTGTGGAAGGGATGGGACTGTGAGGGATGCGGGTGAGGAGGAAGGGGTTGCAGTGGAGGGGACCCAGGGAATGAAGCAGGACAGGGGTGGGGGCAGGAGAAATGGGGAAGGGGAGAAAACTGGAAGGGACTGGGAGGGTCTTTGGGACTGAGGTGTCAAGGAAGGGGTTTTCTGGACACGAGTGTCATGGGCAATGGGAAAGGGGAAGGATTAGAGGAGAAAGAAGGGAAGAAATGGTGTGGGAATGATGCCCTGAGTGTGTGTGTGGTGGGGTGGACTGGGGTGTGTGGGAATAGAGTGGGGGCCCTGAGGAAGGGCCTTCCCAGTGCACATTGGGGTGGACTGGGGAGCACTGGGATGGCCTGGAGGGTGGTGGCCACCAGAGGGGAGGGTCTGGGCCCAGCACAAGCCCTGGTACCCACCGGGCCGCTGATGACGCCTCCCTGTAGAGAGACAAGGAGACATCACTGGTCACTGGGGTGTCCCCAGTGCCAGGAAGGGATGGGGGGCCCAAAGTGCCCCCACTTCTTACACTGGGTGCCCCCCAACTCCCAGACTTACCTCCGCACATTGGACGCCGCCGGCCTGAATGGGCTGCAGGAGGAGAGCAAAGGCTTGGTTGGGGTTGGCCTTGTGGGGCTGGGGGGGACACGGGTGTCCCCACCCCCTCCAGCCCCGGCTGCCCCCCGGGCTGAGCGGGGCTCTTTGGGATTGCGGCTCCCAGGCAAGTTGGGGACACCAGTGCAGGCGGAAAGGCAAGGCATTGAGGGCAAAGCCTGGAGGAAAGGCCCTGGGAAGGGGCCATGGCAGGGCATTTCCCACTTGGTGCCAGTTCAGCCTGGCCAGGCCTTGTCCCACTTGAGCCCAGGGTGGAGCTTGGGCCTGTTTGTCCTCCTTGGACTCCAGTGGGGCTTGACCCAGTTCCACCCAGTTTGGGTTGGGCCTTTGCCTTGGCTGGGAAAGAGAGGAGATGGTGGGGAGATGCCCCAGGGGACCAAGAGGATGGGATGGGGGGGCCCAAAAAGGTGGGATTTGGGGTCAGAAAGAGCACGAAGCTTTGGGACTGTGCCAGGACGGAGCCGGGTACAAGCATCCCGTGAGGAATGGATGGTGAAGTGCACGCTGTAAATGCCCCCCTTGAGCAGCTCCACCTCCCCTTGGCCCCTCCTCAGTCGACGTTCCTCAATTATCCAACAAACGAGGCACGAATCAGAAAAGGGCAAAAGGAAAATCTTCCAGGTCACTGCCGGCTCCTGGGGAAAATGCAAGGCAAACAGTCAAGTCATTCAGCTGAGATGTTTTCCCAGCTGCCCCACAATGGTCTCTTGTGTGTGGTCAGGGGCCCGTAAGGATGGAAGGTGTTGTGGAAACGTGGCCAAAGGTGAGTGGAGAATTGAGGCTGTGGCAGGTGCCGGGAGCCCCCGCTCAGTGCCTGTCCTTGATCTGTGCCCACGGGGGTCCCAGCCCAGAGGGGCCTGTGAGGCGGGTGGGGAGGGAGGGAGAGTGGGGCGGGAAGGTGCCATCCTGCTGAGGGCCAGCGCTGGGCCCAGGGCAGGGCAGGGCCATCCCTGGGGACAGGGGCACTGGGGCAGCTGTGTGCCAGGGCCAGCCCAGTGTGGAGCCAGAGCCCTGCTGGGCTGCCAGTGCCTGGCCCCCCCTGCCTGGGCCAGCTCAGCAGAGCGGGGCCCGGCTGATGCGGGAGGACACGGTGTGCCCAGCTGGGACAGGGGCAGGGCCAGCAAAGGGCATCTGCCCCTCTGGGCTCTGCTCGGGGAGGCCGTGGCTGGGCCTGCACCACTTGGGGGCTGCAGTGCCCGCAAATGGGCTGGAGCCGGGCACTGCCACCACCCCAGCACTTCCCTGGGCCCAGCCCTTGTGTGCCAGGGCCAGCATTGCCCAGTGCTCCCCAGTGCCTGCCCAGACTGGAGATCCCAGTCACCCGCCTGTGCCCATTGCCTGTCAGCCCCTTTATCTCCCAGCTCCCTGTTTCCCTGATCCCGGGTTCCTGGTGCCCCAAGAAGGGGGTCAGTGCCAGCCCTGCGTTCAGCCAAGGGGTTGGAGTGGGAACAGGGACAATTGTGCTCAGACACGTCGGGTTTGGGGCTGGACTGAGCTCTGGGGTGTCCCAGAGGGAAAGCTCTGGAAGGGATGGGCAGGAGGACATGGGGGGATCAGGCTTTGGGGGCTGTTGGAGGATGGATTGTGTTGTGTGGGATTGTCCCCACAGGGTATGCAGCTGCTTTCAGCTCCCTGCCCACCCCCTTGGCACCCCCAGGGGCCTGGGCCCTTCCAGGGCAGCTGCCCCGTGCAGGAAGCTGGAGGGATGCCGGGGAAGGTGGCTGGATGGGTGCCGCAGGCGGGATGGACTCTGTGCCAGGGCTGGGCTTGTGGCCAGGGCTGGGGGCTGTGCCCAGCCGGGCTTTGCCCCGGGGGCTCTCGGGGAGGGGGCAGGGAGGAGTCCCGGCAGGGATAAATGTGCTCCTGCCCTTGTGCAGCCTCAGCCAGCGCTGCCCAGGCCCAGAGGAAGATGAAGGTCGCTGTGCTCAGCGTGGCCCTGCTCTTCACCATCCTGATGAGCCCCCCAGCAGATGCCAAGGTGAGGCCCCCATGAACCGGCCATGGGCTCAGGGATGGACCCCTTCCCAATCCAGGGGCTCCCCAGCACTCCCCAGCACCCCCAGCCCCAGGCCAGGCCACTTTCTTCTGGCCACAATTCCCTCTCTCCTTCCCCTTCCCACAATTCAACTCCTGCTGCTGCAGCTCCGCTTCCTCACGGGTTGCTTGCACCCGGCTCCGTCCTGGCACAGTCCCAACGCTTCCTGCTCTTTCTGACCCCAAATCCCACCTTTTTGGGACTCCCCATCCCATCCTCTTGGTCCCCTGGGGCATCTCCCCACCATCTCCTCTCTTTCCCAGCCAAGGCAAAGGCCCAACCCAAACTGGGTGGAACTGGGTCAAGCCCCACTGGAGTCCAAGGAGGACAAACAGGCCCAAGCTCCACCCTGGGCTCAAGTGGGACAAGGCCTGGCCAGGCTGAACTGGCACCAAGTGGGAAATGCCCTGCCATGGCCCCTTCCCAGGGCCTTTCCTCCAGGCTTTGCCCTCAATGCCTTGCCTTTCCCCCTGCACTGGTGTCCCCAACTTGCCTGGGAGCTGCAATCCCAAAGAGCCCCGCTCAGCCCGGGGGGCAGCCGGGGCTGGAGGGGGTGGGGACACCCGTGTGCCCCCCAGCCCCACAAGGCCAACCCCAACCAAGCCTTTGCTCTCCTCCTGCAGCCCTATGAGCTCAGTGGCGCTCTCTGTGAAGGGGTAAGTTCGGGAGTTGGGGGGCACCCAGTGTGGGAAGTGGGGGGCACTTTGGGCCCCCCATCCCTTCCTGGCACTGGGGACACCCCAGTGACCAGTGATGTCTCCTTGTCTCTCTACAGGCAGGCGGGATCGGCGGCCCGGTGGGTACCAGGGCTTGTGCTGGGCCCAGACCCTCCCCTCTGGTGGCCACCACCCTCCAGGCCATCCCAGTGCTCCCCAGTCCACCCCAGTGTGCACTGGGGAGGCCCTTCCTCAGGGCCCCCACTCTATTCCCACACACCCCAGTCCACCCCACCACACACACTCAGGGCATCATTCCCACACCATTTCTTCCCTTCTTTCTCATCTAATCCTTTCCCTTTCCCATTGCCCATGACACTCGTGTCCAGAAATCCCCTTCCTTGACACCTCAGTCCCAAAGACACTCCCAGTCCCTTCCAGTTTTCTCCCCTTCCCCATTTCTCCTGCCCCCACCCCTGTCCTGCTTCATTCCCTGGGTCCCCTCCACTGCAACCCCTTCCTCCTCACCCGCATCCCTCACAGTCCCATCCCTTCCACACCCCAATGCCCATCCTCTGGGATCCCCAATTCCCCCCACTTCACCCTCTTTGAGTCCCCTCCTCCTCCCCCCACCCTCCTGCAGGCCCTGAATTCCCCTGGCTCTCCTTGTCTCCATCCCCACCCCGGGCCCTGCAGGAACAGGGATCCCAGGGGAAACTGGGTGCAGTGGGGCTGGGGGGAGCAGAAGGGATTTTCCCCCTCAGACCAGGGGCCAACCATGGGCTGGGGGTTCTGGGGACACCCGTGTCCCTCCCCCAGCCTCACATGGGCCAATCCTGCTTAAACCTTTGTTCTCCTTCCCCAGCCACTCCAGGGTGTAGGTATAGGTGGATGTATTGGGGTAAGTCCTGGAGTTGGGATGTCCCCAGTGTGGGAAATGGGGGGAAATGTAGTCCCCCCCATCCCTCCTGGGCCTGGGAACACCCCAGTGACCAGTGACACCTCACACTCTGTCTCCAGGGAGGCCTCAGTATCCATCGAGTGAAGAGGTCTGAGGTGGGTACCCCGAGTTCTGCTGGGCCCAGACCCTCCCCTCTCATGGTCTCGACCCTCCCCAGAATCCCAGTGTGTCCCAGTCCAGCCCAGTGCGCCCCAGTACAGCCCAGTGTGTCCCAGTACATCGCCATGTGTGTCCCAGTTCAGTGTGTCTCTAACCCTGCCTTTGTCCCCAGCCCCCCGTGGCTGACCTGGTGGAGCTGATGCGCCTGTGACGCTCGGCTGCCTCTCTGCATGTCCAGGTGAGAAATATCAGAGGCTCCTCAGCCCCCCAAAGGAGCCTGGCAGGGCCCTGGGGGGTCCCTGAGCCCTCTGCAGTGGGCAGAGCTTGGGGACAGCAGAGGGACACGCAGGGGGCTGTCCCTGCTCCGTGTCCCGGGGCAGCTGGACAGAGCTGCCCCCAAGCCTGGCCTTGCACTGGGGGCTCTGCAGACCCCCAGGCTCACCGGGAGGGCAGGGAGGGGCTCGGGGAGGTGTCAGAGCATCCCGGGCTCAGGGGCTCGGGGGCCACATGGATCTCAGCATCCAATTCCCTTCTCCTGCCCCAGCTCCCTGCAGACAGACAGGGTGGGGACAAGGCCCCTCCCATGTCCCTGTGAACACTGGGGGTGACGTTTGGGGCTCTGTCTTTCAGGACTGGAAGTGGTGGTGACACCCCTGTCCTGGCCCCCTCCAGCGGCATGAGGAGATGATCATCCCTGGAGGACCCCCCTGATCCCCTGGGTGCCCTGGCAATTTCCCTGCAAGAATCAATAAACCCCTGCAGCAAAACAAATGCTCTGTGTCTGTCTGGGTGTGTGTGTTCCCACCTCCACGGGTGCCTTCCCGTGTCCATGTGTGTTCCCACGTCCCCTGGGGCACCCGGTGGTTTGGGGGCACAGCGGGAAACAGGGTCTGACTGGGGCTGTCCAAGCACCGTCCCCAAGGAGCACAGCTTGGTGTCGGGGCAGGGGAGGGTCAGGGACAATCAGCCAAGGCCCCTCAGTCCTTCCCTGTGCTCTGGAAGGGATGGGAAAGGGGATCAAAGGAGCCAGCGGGTGTCAAATGCCCCCAGATCTCAAGGGCCAGGCTCGGGGCTGAAGGGATGGAGAGCAGCCCTGCATCCAAGGCCATGGGGATAGTGGGGGATGAAAAGCAGGATGGGAGCCAGCAATGGGAGCTCACAGCCCACAACCCCCCGTGTCCTGGGCTCATCCCACAGCGTGGGCAGCAGGGCAGGGGAGTTCTGCCCCTCTGCTCCGCTCAGCTGAGACCCCCCTGCAGTGCTGCCTCCAGCTCTGGGCTCCTCTGGCTGTCTGCAACGCACCCACCCGCAATGGCAATGGCTTGGGGGGATTCCCCTGCCAGCCCTGGCATCTCCTGCAGCTCCATGGGCTCCTCAGCACAGCAAAGACACGCACCTCTTGGGGCACTTCCAGAGGAGGCCACCAAGGGGATCTCAGGGCTGCAGCACCTCTCGCATGGAGACAGGCTGAGAGAGTGGGGGCTCTTCAGCCTGCAGAAGAAAAGCCTGTGGGGAGACCTCCTTGGGGCCTTCCAGTACTTCAAGGCAGCTTTTTAGAGACATGTGGGCAAAGGGTTCAGTAGGGCCTGTCCTAATAGGACAGGGGGTGAGAGAGTTAAACTAAAAGAGGGTAAGTTCAGACTAGAGATAAAGAGGAAAGATTTTATAGTGAGAAAGCTGAAACACAGGAATACGTTTCCAGGCAGGTGTGGATGCTCCATCCCTGCAAACATTCAAGGCCAGGTTGGATGGGGCTCTGAGCAAGGTGATCTAGGAAAGATGTCTCTACTCCCCCTCCAGGGGATCCCCCGCCCTGTGCTCTTGGCTACCAGAGTGATGGGCAGCTCTCAAAGGATGCAAGTGCCCAGAGAGCAGAGAGAACACACAGGACCTCTGTTAGCAGGGACATCTTCAGGTGAGATGGGATTAGTTTGGATCAACACGCTCAGGCTCCACTGTTTTGCCTCTCTGTGGTTGCACAGAACTGTCAGAAGAGACTGATAACCACGAGGTGCCCCAGTGTCATGGGGTGCCTTTGGGTCCCTGAGGCCCTGCATTGTCACAGGCTCCTCCTTGCCATCCAGAGGCCAGGAAGTGTCTGAGGTGCCCCAGGGCACCAGGAGGTCCCGTAGGTCAAGGGGCAGCCTTGATTCCATGTGTCCCTGGAGTGTCCCAATGTCCCCATGGCTCCAGGAGGCCCCGCTGTGCCACAGACCAGCAGCATTGGGCCGATATCAAAGGACCCAAAAGCGATGTCACTGTGAACTCTTGAGGGCTGGAAGGAGCCGGAGAGACCCGAAGGCCAAAAAGAGCCGGGGAGAGCCGAAGGCCGAGCCGTGCCCCGGAGCCAGGCAGAGCTGAGAAACAAAAGGAGCCGGGAAGACCTGGCAACACCATCCCGCCCCGGTCCCGCATTTCAGGATCAAGAAATAGGTTTGTCCAAAAGCAGGTGGGGTGGTGGGAAGGGGCAGAGGCAGCAGAGCCCAGCGCAAAGCGAGCGGCTCCAGGTACGGCTTCTCCCGCCCGCCGGGAGAGCGCAGGGGCAGGAGCCCTTTGCCGGGTCTGGCTCCCGGCGCTGCCGGCGCTCGGCGGCTTTGGGGTTTGGCTTTGGGGTCTGACGGGAAGAATTATTGCTGTGGTGGTGGGTGGCAGAGGGGCTGAAGGACTGGGCACGAGAGGGATGCCTGTCCCCTCAAGGGACAAGTGCACAGACAGGGATCAGGTGTTCCCGCTGGGCTCAGACACCAGGTCTGTCCAGCAGCACCCAGGGAAGGGAGGGAGGATCATCGTGCTCCGTTCCATCACTGTCACCAGGTCCAGTCACTGGGCACAGACAGCAGGTGTGGTGGGTTGGCCCTGCCTGGATGCCAGGGACCCCCTAAAGCCACTCTCTCACTCCCCTCTGCAACTGGGCAGAGGAGAGAAAAAAACCAGCCAAGGATTCATTCATGAGCCAAGAGCTGGCAGAGGTCACTTCCTGATCACCTTCACAGGCAAAACAGACTCCAAGGGGGGATATGAACTGATGCAGAAAAACCTTGGAATAACAGAACTGCTCAGAGACTTGGCATCTTTAAGCAGCAAGGTATTTGTTTCTTCAATGCTGGGAGCAAGGCAGCTCCCTGACCTTCCTGGTGTTGTGGAAAACCCCCCCTCCTCTGCAGGATCCAGGCTGGGGGTGGGGGGTTTGGGGGATCCACCCTACTGGATGCTGGGGGTCCCAGGGGGGTGGGGTTAATCTGAGGGCCCTGGGGGTGGTTTGGGGCTCGGGGGGGGAGGGTCAGGGGGTGTTTTTGGTGGTCTCCCTGCCCTTCCTGGCACTGTGAAAGAACCCCCTCCTCTGCAGGATCCAGTATGGGGGTGGAGGGGGCTGGGGGTCCCTGGTGGATGTTGGGTGTCCCGGGGGCTTGGCGGTCTCAGGAGAGGTTTGAGGGTCCTGGGAGGGGTTGGGGGGATATTTTGGGCGTTCCCTGACCATTCCAGGCTGGGCACTTGAGGCCGTGGGTGCAAGCAGGGAGGGGGGAGTGCCCAGGGGGGTCCCTGTGACCCCCAGGGCCAGCGAGGAGCTCCACTGCGGGTTCAGGGTGTCGATCTGCACCTGGGTGATGTCACCGTGACGTCACCGTGACACCATCGACAACCACGGTGATGTCATCGACACACGGAGTGATGTCATCGACACACGGAGTGATGTCATCACACAGCTACCCCCAAACGTCAGCGCATTCCCCTGTGACGTCACTACGTTCCCCTATGACATCAGCACTCTCCCTATGACATCAACACATTCCCCTATGACATCACCATGGTCCACTATGACATCACCATGTTAATCTATGACATCGCAATTTCCCCTATGACATCACCGTGCTCCCTATGACATCAGCACATTCTCATATGACATCACTCTGCCCTCTATGACATCACCACGTTCCTCTATGACATCACCACAGTCCCCTATGACATCACCATGCTCCCTGTGACATCACCACGTCCCCATGACATCACCACGTTCTCCTATGACATCCCCATTCTCCCCTGTGACATCACCACAGCCCCTATGACATCGCTACAGTCCCTATGACATCACCACATTCCTCTATGACATCACCATGGTCCCAAAGGACATCACCATGCCCCGTATGACATCACCGCGCTCCCCTGTGACATCACCAGGGAGGGGTACATGGAAGAGGCGGCTGGGGGGAGGGGCTGCCCCACAACCACCAGCCCCTGGTTGTAGCTGGAGAGCCTGGAGGCCGTTCTGTTCCCGTTGGACAGCAGGATGTTCTTCCCGTGGCACCCCAGGAACGTGGGGGGGCACAAGGGAGGTCACAGGGGGGTCACAGTTGGGGAGGGGTCCTCTCACTGCCCTCCCACTTCCTCCCAGTGCCTCCCAGTCCCATCCAGTGCCCCCCCAGTTCCTCCCAGTACCTCCCAGTCCCACTCAGTGCTCCCCCAGTCCCTCCCTGTGCCCCCCAATTGCTCCCAGTCCCCTCCCAGTCAAACACAGGTCCTCCCAGTTTGTCCCACTTATTCCCTTCCCAGTCCGCCCCAGTCCTTCCCAATCTCCCTCCAGTCCCTCCCAGTTCCCACTGAAATAGAGAATGAAATAAAATATTAGATATTTAGCTACGAAGGTGTGACTTTGCAAAATGTAAAACTGCTTAAAAGTCTCTGACCAAACTGTGGGCAATTGAGATAACAAGCTTAGAGAATAGGGAAAAGCTTTTAGCACGTAGAGAAGGGTGTGTAACCTGAAACTGTTTGAAGTGATAAAACTTTATGTAACTACTCTATAATGGTAAGAATAGGAGGTAAAACTAAGTGCCTATTTAGATAAAGCAAACTGCAAAGGAGTGTATGTGTATAACCTGTAACTGTTTGAAATGATAAAACTTTATGTAACTACTCTATAACAGTAAGAATAGGAAGTAAAACTAGATGTCTATTTAGATAAGACAGACTGCAAAAAGAGTGTGTGTAAAGATAATTTCGAGCTTGCTACTTTCAAACTGTATAAAAGGCTATGTTATTTCCTGGCTCGGCGGAGTGCTCTGGGGAGAACACCTACCCCTTTGCATTCCCCGGCCGTAATAAAAGTGCTTTTCAGATTGGCAGAGGTTTCTTTGAATCACCCTCAGTTGCTCCCAATCGCCTCCCAGTCCCCCTCAGTCCCTCTTCATCCCTCCCAGTCCCTCACAGTCCCCCCCAGTCCCCCTAGTCTCACCCAGTCTCTTCAAGTCACTTCCAGTCCCTCCCAATCCCTCCCAGTCCCCCCAGCCTCCCCCAGTCCCTCTCAGTGCCCCCCAGTCCCCCCCAGTCCCCACAGTGATGAATGTGATGTCACAGGGGAGTTGTGATGTCACAGGGGAGATGTGATGTAATGGGAAGGATGTGATGTCACCACAAGGACGTGAAGTAACAGGGATGATATAATATCACAGGAAGGATGCGATGTCATATGATGAATGTGATGTCACAGGACTGATGTGATGTCACAGAGGAGAAGTGATGTCACAGAGAAGGATTTGATGTCACAGGAAAGATGTGATGTCACAGGGGAGATGTGATGTCATAGAGGAGGATGTGATGACACAGGGAGGATGTGATGTCACAGGGGAGATGTGATGTCACTGGGAGTTGTGATGCCACAGAGGAGGATGTGATGTCACAGCAAGAATGTGAAGGATGTGATGTCACTGTGGTGGGGGAAAAAAGAGTTTTCCCCCTGGAGTTAAAAACATGGTAACCCCCGAGGGGGTGGTGTCTCTCTTGGGGTTGACCCAATCAGCACTCCTGCAAAATTAAACATATCCCATCAGACAGGAAAAGGAGGATGATGTAGTTGTTGGAGAAGAAGTGGCCATGTTCTGAAGCCATGAGGAGAGGGGGCAGGAGCCCCGATGGGGGGCCACGGCCCCTCAGCCCCCAACTGGGGTCAGAGAAACTCAGAAACAGTGTTAAACTGACCCAGGGCTGTGACTGAGAAGCTGGGAGTCTTTCTCCACTGGGAGTGGGCAGCAGAAGACGGAAAGGCGGCGGCAGAGACAGCACTGAGCAGAGGCTATGGCAGAAAGCCCAGGAGATCAGAAACAAGCATGCAGCTGAGCAGAGAGACAGAGAGATGTCTGAGGGAGAGACAGAGCCGGCAACAGAGCAAGACTGAGCTCGACAGAGACAGAGTCTGGGGTAAGAACTGAATCCAAAATTCCCCAAAACCCCTCTGAGACCTCCCAGAGAGGAGGAGGCGGTGGACTCCCACTTGAGGGGATTCTTGGAATGCAGCAGCACTGGGGAGAGAGGAGCTGAGAGCTCGGAGACGTCCCGGAGCTGGAGCGGGACGGGCAGAAGGAATGCGGAGGAGGGCCTCGCCCCCGCTGCTGCCCAGCTGGCAGCCTGAGACAGAGCTCAGGAGCTCTGATGGACTGCTCCAGGCAAAGACTTTCAACTGAAAGCTGCCCTAATGTTCTGGCTCAGGGGAGCTTGAATCCCCTGAGGAAAGGGACTGTCACAAAGCCCCCTGCACTTCATGATATAACACGGTGAGGCGAGCCTGTCCCTGCTATCGCAGTCCACGGAAGAGAGAGAGACCTTTGATTGGAGTCGAAGAGCCAAGAGGGGTGAGAGGAGACCCCTCTGGTGTCTATTGGAAAGAGATCCAGCTACAACAATCCAGCTACAGCTGCTGCATGGAAGAAGAGAGACACTGCTGCTCATGAGTGGAAAAGATCTTTTCCTTCTTCCCTTCTGAACATTTATTGGAGAGAGAAGAGATTTGATCCAATGTAAATACTGATTAATCATAGGAGAGACAGTTAGGATTATGTATATGATGTATTATAATATTTATTTTGTAGTGATTGAAATAAAATTCCCTTCATCCCATATTGAGTCTTCTGTGTGTCTGGGAAACCCCTCTCACACTGGGGTGAGATGTGGGAGGGGGTTTGGACCTGGGAGTTGGATTTTAGGGGTCTCAAACTACGACAGTCACAGAGGAGGATGTGATGTCACAGAGGAGGATGTGATGTCACAGAGGAGGATGTGAAGGATGGGATGTCATAGAGGAGGATGTGCTGCCACAGGGAGGATGTGATGTCACAGGGGAGGATGTGACATCACAGAAGAGGATGAGATGTCACAGTGAAAGATCTGATATCACAGGAAAGCTATGATGTCAAAGGATGTGAAGGATGTGATGTCACAGGGAGGATGTGATGTCACAGGGGAGGATGCTCCTCAGTCTCTGCAAGCAAGGGGGGCTGGCACTGCCCCCCTTCTTGGGGCACCAGGACCCCGGGATCAGGGAAACAGGGAGCTGGGAGATAAAGGGGCTGACGGGCAATGGGTACAGGCGGGTGACTGGGATCTCCAGTCTGGGCAGGCACTGGGGAGCACTGGGCAATGCTGGCCCTGGCACACAAGGGCTGGGCCCAGGGAAGTGCTGGGGTGGTGGCAGTGCCCGGCTCCAGCCCATTTGCGGGCACTGCAGCCCCCAAGTGGTGCAGGCCCAGCCACGGCCTCCCCGAGCAGAGCCCAGAGGGGCAGATGCCCTTTGCTGGCCCTGCCCCTGTCCCAGCTGGGCACACCGTGTCCTCCTGCATCAGCCGGGCCCCGCTCTGCTGAGCTGGCCCAGGCAGGGGGGGCCAGGCACTGGCAGCCCAGCAGGGCTCTGGTTCTTTTGGGCCCAAACCAGTGCATGATTCCAGGATTCTGTGCTGAGACAAGGCAAGTCCCTGTGGTGGGCAGTGACTGTAAACCAGTCCATTATCCCAGTCAAAACCAGGACAACAGGACAGAGAACTCCTGCTGAGTCTCGTTCCTTCCAACCTCGTGTAGCTACTGAGGGACTCTGGGAAGCCGAGGACATCAGGATGTCACAGAGGAGGATCTGATGTCACAGGGATGATGTGACATCAGAGGGGAGGATGAGATGTCACAGGGAGGATGTGATGTCACAGCGGAGAATGTGATGTCACAGTGGAGGATGTGATGTCACAGAAGGAGATGTGACGTCCCATGGAGGATATGAAGGATGTGATGTCACAGAGGATGGATGTGATGTCACAGGATGAATGTGATGTCACTTTGTAACGGGGAGGGGGAAGAGTTACTGTATCGGGGAAAAACAGGTTCCAGAGATTCTGGAACATGGAAAACTAGGCACTGTTGCTAGGCAACCCAGTAACCATTTATTATGAAAGGTGGCTTACAGGAGAGAAGGGAAAAAACAGGCCCGCAAGAGAATGGGATTAGGAAGGAGAAAAGTGAACCAAAAGAACCTAAAAGGAAGGTGCAACACCCTACTCACCCAGGTGTCACTTCTAAGAAAGTCTTACCCACTCTAACCACCTCTAAAGCCTCTCTGCAGCAGCTGCGTGTTCCGGGGGGGTGGCAGGCTCCCACTCCAGCAGGCGTCCCCGCTAAAAGCAACTTGGTCCTTCGTGTAGAGCCGGCCCCCAGCACGGACAATGTGTCTGCCTTTATAAAGTTCCTTGAGCACTCCTGCCCCGGGGAGGTGTGGCCAGCACCGCCCCGTCAGGGGTTCCCAATCCCACCCCCTTGGTTATGTCAGTGCCCCCCTCCTGTGCACGGGTGAGCACTTTGGAAATCCCCTCACGCAGGCGCAGTGTGTCCTGGGGGTCTTTCCCAATTGAGGCTGGGGGAGAGCCTTCCTCATTTCATTGTCACTTTCTCCTCCAAATGCCCTTGACGAGCCATTGACCAATCACAAGAGACCAATTAAAAGAGTTTATACAGAAGTTCTCCCTCCAAGGCCAAGTTCACTGTTTTATCAATGAACTTGGCAGGGAGAACTATAAACTTCTGCAGGTGGCTAAGGCCAAACACAGACCAAAAATATCCCAGCTTCGTCCCAATACACACTTGAAGGATGTGATGTCTTAGAGGAGGATATGATGTCACAGATGAGGATGTGACGTCACAGAGGAGGATGTGATGTCACAGCAAGAATGTGAAGAATGCGATGTCTCAGGGAGGATATGAAGGATGTGATGCCACAGGGGAGAATGTGATGTCACAGGAAGGATGCCATATGACAGATGTTACGTCATAGAGGACCCTTGATGTCACAAGAAGAGTTGTGATGTCTTGGGGAGGATGTGATGTCACGGGAGAGATGTGATGTCACAAGAATGATGTGATGTCATAGAGGAGGATGTGATGTCACAGGGACAATTTGATGTCAAGGGAAGGATGAGAATGATGTGATGTTAGAGAAGAGGATGTGATGTCACAGGGAGGACATGACGTCACAGAGGAGGATGTGATGTCACAGAGGAGGATGTGATGTCACGGGGACAATGTGATGTCACAGGTAGGATGTCATATAACAGATGTTACGTCATAGGGGTCCCTTGATGTCACAAGAGGAACTGTGATGTCTTGGGGAGGATGTGATGTCACAGGAGAGATGTGATGACACAGGAAGGATGTGATGTCACAGAAGAGGATGTGATGTCACAGGGCAGGATGTGATGTACGGAGGATGATGTGATGTCACTGGAAGGATGTGATGTCACAGGAAGATTGTGATGTCACAGGGGATGTAAAGGATGTGATTTCAGATGACGGTTGTGATGTCAAAGCGTGGATGTGATGTCACAGGAAGATTGTGATGTCACGGGAAGATTGTGATGTCACAGAGGAGGATGTGATGTCACAGGGAAGATGTGATGTCACAGGGAAGATGTGATGTCACAGGGAGGATGTGATATCACAGTGGAGGATGTGATGTCACAGGAATGATCTGATGTCACAGTTACGATGTGAGGTCACGGGGAGGATGTGACGTCACAGTGCAGGATGTGATGTCACAGAAGGGGATGTGAAGGATGTGATGTGACAGAGAAGAAAGTGATGTCACAGGTAGGATGTCATATGATAGATGTTACGTTATAGAGGACCCTTGATGTCACAGCTGTGATGTTATGGGGAGGTTGTAATGTCACCGGAGAGACGTCATGTCACAGGAAGGATGTGATGTCACAGGAAGGATGTGATGTCACAGAGGAGGATGTAAAGGATGTGATTTCAGATGACGGTTGTGATGTCAAAGCATGGATGTTAGGTCACTGAGAAGGATGTGATGTCACAGGAAGGATGTGATGTCACAGAGGAGGATATGATGTCACAGAGGAGGATGTGAAGTATGTGATGTCACAAAGGAGGATGTGAGGTCATAGAAGAGGATGTGAAAGATGTGATGGCACAGACGAGGATGTGATGTCACAGGAAGGATGTGATGTTTCAGGAAGGATGTGATGTCACAGAGGAGGATGTGATGTCAGGAATGATATGATATCACAAAAGAGGATGTGATGTAACAAGGAGGATATGATGTCACAGGGAGGATATGAAGGATGTGATATCAAAGGGAGGATGTGAAGTCACAGAGGAGAATGTGATGTCACAGGGAGACATGAAGGATGTGATGTCACCAGAAGGATGAGATGTCACAGGGAAGATATCAAGGATGTGATGTCACAATGGAGGATGTGATGTCACAGGAAGGATGTGATGTCAAATAGAAGGACGTGATATCACAGAGAAGAACGTGATGTCACTGGGAGGACGGTAGGTCACAGGGGAGGATAAGATTGACAGGAAGGATGTGACTTCAGAAACGAGGATGTGATGTCAGAGGAAGGATGTGATGTCACAGAGGAGGCTGTGATGTCACAGGAAGGATATGAAGGATGTGATGTCACATAAAAACAGGGAGCTGGGAGATAAAGGGGCTGACGGGCAATGGGCACAGCCGGGTGACTGGGATCTCCAGTCTGGGCAGGCACTGGGGAGCACTGGGCAATGCTGGCCCTGGCACACAAGGGTTGGGCCCAGGGAAGTGCTGGGGTGGTGGCAGTGCCCGGCTCCAGCCCATTTGCGGGCACTGCAGCCCCCAAGTGGTGCAGGCCCAGCCACGGCCTCCCCGAGCAGAGCCCAGAGGGGCAGATGCCCTTTGCTGGCCCTGCCCCTGTCCCAGCTGGGCACACCGTGTCCTCCCGCATCAGCCGGGCCCTGCTCTGCTGAGCTGGCCCAGGCAGGGGGGGCCAGGCACTGGCAGCCCAGCAGGGCTCTGGCTCCACACTGGGCTGGCCCTGGCACACAGCTGCCCCAGTGCCCCTGTCCCCAGGGATGGCCCTGCCCTGCCCTGGGCCCAGCGCTGGCCCTCAGCAGGATGGCACCTTCCCGCCCCACTCTCCCTCCCTCCCCACCCGCCTCACAGGCCCCTCTGGGCTGGGACCTCCGTGAGCACAGATCAAGGACAGGCACTGAGCGGGGGCTCCCGGCACCTGCCACAGCCTCAATTCTCCACTCACCTTTGGCCACGTTTCCGCAACACCTTCCATCCTTACGGGCCCCTGACCAGACACAAGAGACCATTGTGGGGCAACTGGGAAAACATCTCAGCTGAATGACTTGACTATTTGCCTTGCATTTTCCCCAGGAGCCGGCAGTGACCTGGAAGATTTTCCTTTTGCCCTTTTCTACTTCGTGCCTCGTTTGTTGGATAATTGAGGAACGTTGACTGAGGAGGGGCCCAGGGGAGGTGAAGCCGCTCAGGGGGGGCATTTACAGCCCCTGCACCCCAAGGGGATGTGATTGCCTCCACCACAGGGAATTCCATCTCATCCTGGGCACCTCCTGCACCGGGAGCTTGCAAGATCTTTCTCCAAGCCATTCCTGTCCTTCCCTCTCTGCAGGAGACACCTCCAGAGGCTGAGGACTGCTGCCCCCTTCCCAATCCAACTGTCCTTATCCCCAGCAAGGAATCCCCAGCTGGACTCCACACCCTCCAGTTCCTCACTCCTGGCCCCAGTATCCGGCCTCTTCCTTAATGATGGAGGCCAAGGGATGGAGGGCACCCTGAGCCCGTGACACTGAGCTGAGCGGGGCAGGTGACACACCTGAGGGATGGGATGGCATCCAGGGGGACCTGGACAGGCCAGAGAAATGGTCCCAGAGTGTGGAGAGATAAGGCTAAAAGTTAACACAGAATAGGAATTAGAGAGGAAAACCAGCTGCTGCTTCCCGGACAGCAAAGAGACTCCAGCTGCTGCTTCCCAGCTGGGATAAGGTCACGATGCCCCACAAAGCTCCCCAGGCACCCAGAAATAATTGTAACACTTCTCAGTAGAAACCCTCAAACTTCTCCAAAACCTTAAAAATAGCATAAGAGATAGTTGGAAATGGGGAAAGAATTGTGGGAGATTTCCATTGAAACTCCTGGGATCAATAGAGGGGTTGAACCTGCCTTCCTCCCCCTCAGGGACACCTGTGCTGGGTGGGAAGTGTCAGCTCTGCGTGTTAGTCACTGCTTGGAAGGACTAGAGCTGGCTTTTGCTACCTAATGTAGTTGTGGATTGGTTTGGTTTAGAGGTTGTGCTTTGCTTTGCTTTAACAACAATTTTGACATTGTTTGAAGTGTGTTTTTGCAGCCAGACCCTGTCCCTGACCACCACGAACCTTTAGCCTGTGCCAATTTGTATTAATAAAGAGTGTTATTCCGCAGACTGTTGGAGGGAGTTCTTTATAAAGGTGCTACCAGTTTTGTTCATGCTGGAGTAACTGGTGGAAATATCCACTGAGGGGTTTTCCTTTAGCTGTGACGTGTCAGTCCCCAAAAAGGACCCTGGAATTCCCCCCAGCTGGTGGATCTGTTTGGTGGAGGGTTCCTGGGTGGAATATGGGACAGACTAGATGGGACTGACAGGGTTTTGTTTTGCCCTGGGGCACCAGCAGACAAACAAATCCCCAAGAGTCGGGTGAATTCCCCTTCCCCCCGTTTCCCAGCACACACGGGAATCTGCTGAGGTTGGACAAGACCAAGGTGGTGCAGCCGGGTCAGGGCAACCCCCGGGATCGGTGCAGGCTGGGGGAGGAAGGGATGGAAGAACCTGCTGGGAGAGGGCTCTGGGGGTGCTGGTGGGTGACAAATGGGACACGAGCCAGCCTGGAAACCCCCCGTGTGCGGGGCTCATCCCGGGGCAGGGGAGGAGGGGAATGTGCCCCTCTGCTGCCCTCAGGTGAGACCCCACCTGCAGTGCTGCCTCCAGCTCGGGGGGCCCAGATCAGGAGGAATGGACCTGTTGGAGTGGATCCAGAGGAGGCCACAAAGATGCTCTGAGGGCTGGAGCCCCTCTGCTCTGGGGACAGGCTGGGACAACTGGGATTGTTCATCCTGGAGAAGAGAAGGATCCAGGGAGGCCTTAGAGCCCCTTCCAGTGCCTCGAGGGGCTCCCAGAGAGCTGCAGAGGGATTTTGGCCAAGGACCTGTAGGGATGGGAGAAGGGGGAATGGCTTCCCACTGACAGAGGGCAGGTTTAGGGGGATATTGGGAAGAAAGTTTTCCCTGTGAGGGGGGAGGCCCTGGCACAGGTTGCCCTGAGAAGTTGTGACTGCCCCTGGATCCCTGGAAGTGTCCAAGGCCAGGATGGATGGGGCTTGGAGTAACCTGGGCTAGTGGAAGGTGTCCCTGCCCATGGCAGGGGGTGGCACAGGATGAGCTTTAAGGTCCCTTCCCACCCAACCCAGTGCATGATTCCAGGATTCTGTGCTGAGACAAGTCCCTGTTGTGGGCAGTGACTGTAAACCAGTCCATTATCCCAGTCAAAACCAGGACAACAGGACAGACACCTCCTGCTGAGTCTGGTGTCCTCCTCGTGCAGCTACTGAGGGACTCTGGGAAGCCGAGGGCACCAGGAAATTGGGAAGGGAGACGTAAATGTGGGGAGAACAGGGCCCCCTTTTCTCCTCCCCTTTCCCTCTGGGAGTCACCACAACACCTCCCTGCGGGTCACGGCCTGAGGAGAACGGCCAGGCCCCAAATCCATTTGGAACCAGAGGGTGGGAAAAATCTCAGAGCAGGGACTGCAGGAACAAGAGGAATTTCCCCAGGTGCTGCCAGCCCTGCTCAGGGGGAAGGAAGGAGACAGTCCAGGGGGGATCAGCTGCACCTCAGGCACCCTGCTCACGTCTCTCGTCCATCTCTCTCTCAAACACCAAACTGGGGCCATTTCCCTCTTCCAATGAGCTGCTGATGCCACAATTTGGATGGTCCAGAGTGGGATCATTGGTGTTGAGGGGCTGTAAATGCCTCCTTCTTGAGCGGCTTCACCTCCCCTGGGCCCCTCCTCTGTCAACGTTCCTCAATTATCCAACAAACGAGGCACGAAGCAGAAAAGGGCAAAAGGAAAATCTTCCAGGTCACTGCCGGCTCCTGGGGAAAATGCAAGGCAAACAGTCAAGTCATTCAGCTGAGATGTTTTCCCAGTTGCCCCACAATGGTCTCTTGTGTGTGGTCAGGGGCCCGTAAGGATGGAAGGTGTTGCGGAACTGTGGCCAATGGTGAGTGGAGAATTGAGGCTGTGTCAGGTGCCGGGAGCCCCCGCTCAGTGGCTGTCCTTGATCTGTGCCCACGGGGGTCCCAGCCCAGAGGGGCCTGTGAGGCGGGTGGGGAGGGAGGGAGAGTGGGGGGGAAGGTGCCATCCTGCTGAGGGCCAGCGCTGGACCCAGGGCAGGGCAGGGCCATCCCTGGGGACAGGGGCACTGGGGCAGCTGTGTGCCAGGGCCAGCCCAGTGTGGAGCCAGAGCCCTGCTGGGCTGCCAGTGCCTGGCCCCTGCTGCCTGGGCCAGCTCAGCAGAGCGGGGCCCGGCTGATGCGGGAGGACACGGTGTGCCCAGCTGGGACAGGGGCAGGGCCAGCAAAGGGCATCTGCCCCTCTGGGCTCTGCTCGGGGAGGCCGTGACTGGGCCTGCACCACTTGGGGGCTGCAGTGCCCGCAAATGGGCTGGAGCCGGGCACTGCCACCACCCCAGCACTTCCCTGGGCCCAACCCTTGTGTGCCAGGGCCAGCATTGCCCAGTGCTCCCCAGTGCCTGCCCAGACTGGAGATCCCAGTCACCCACCTGTGCCCATTGCCCGTCAGCCCCTTTATCTCCCAGCTCCCTGTTTCCCTGATCCCGGGCTCCTGGTGCCCCAAGAAGGGGGTCAGTGCCAGCTCTGCGTTCAGCCAAGGGGCTGAGTGGGAACAGGGACAATTGTGCTCAGACACGCCGGGTTTGGGGCTGGGCTGAGCTCTGGGGTGTCCCAGAGGGGAAGCTCTGGGAAGGGATGGGCAGGAGGACATGGGGGGATCAGGCTTTGGGGGCTGTTGGAGGATGGATTGTGTTGTGTGGGATTGTCCCCACAGGGTATGCAGCTGCTTTCAGCTCCCTGCCCACCCCCTTGGCACCCCCAGGGGCCTGGGCCCTTCCAGGGGCAGCTGCCCCGTGCAGGAAGCTGGAGGGATGCCGGGGAAGGTGGCTGGATGGGTGCCGCAGGCGGGATGGACTCTGTGCCAGGGCTGGGCTTGTGGCCAGGGCTGGGGGCTGTGCCCAGCCGGGCTTTGCCCCGGGGGCTCTCGGGGAGGGGGTAGGGAGGAGTCCCGGCAGGGATAAATGTGCTCCTGCCCTTGTGCAGCCTCAGCCAGCGCTGCCCAGGCCCAGAGGAAGATGAAGGTCGCTGTGCTCAGCGTGGCCCTGCTCTTCACCATCCTGCTGAGCCCCCCGGCAGATGCCAAGGTGAGGCCCCCATGCCACAGTCATGGGCTCAGGGATGGGCCCCTTCCCAATCCAGGGGCTCCCCAGCACTCCCCAGCACCCCCAGCCCCGGGCCAGGCCACTTTCTTCTGGCCACAATTCCCTCTCTCCTTCCCCTTCCCACAATTCAACTCCTGCTGCTGCAGCTCCGCTTCCTCACGGGATGCTTGCACCCGGCTCCGTCCTGGCACAGTCCCAACGCTTCCTGCTCTTTCTGACCCCAAATCCCACCTTTTTGGGCCTCCCCATCCCATCCTCTTGGTCCCCTGGGGCATCTCCCCACCATCTCCTCTCTTTCCCAGCCAAGGCAAAGGCCCAACCCAAACTGGGTGGAACTGGGCCAAGCCCCACTGGAGTCCAAGGAGGACAAACAGGCCCAAGCTCCACCCTGGGCTCAAGTGGGACAAGGCCTGGCCAGGCTGAACTGGCACCAAGTGGGAAATGCCCTGCCATGGCCCCTTCCCAGGGCCTTTCCTCCAGGCTTTGCCCTCAATGCCTTGCCTTTCCCCCTGCACTGGTGTCCCCAACTTGCCTGGGAGCCGCAATCCCAAAGAGCCCCGCTCAGCCCGGGGGGCAGCCGGGGCTGGAGGGGGTGGGGACACCCGTGTCCCCCCCAGCCCCACAAGGCCAACCCCAACCAAGCCTTTGCTCTCCTCCTGCAGCCCATTGAGGTCGACAGCGTCCAATGTGGGGAGGTAAGTCTGGGAGTTGGGGGGCACCCAGTGTGGGAAGTGGGGGGCACTTTGGGCCCCCCATCCCTTCCTGGCACTGGGGACACCCCAGTGACCAGTGATGTCTCCTTGTCTCTTTACAGGCAGGCGGGATCGGCGGCCCGGTTGGTACCAGGGCTTGTGCTGGGCCCAGACCCTCCCCTCTGGTGGCCACCACCCTCCAGGCCATCCCAGTGCTCCCCAGTCCACCCCAATGTGCACTGGGGAGGCCCTTCCTCAGGGCCCCCACTCTATTCCCACACACCCCAGTCCACCCCACCACACACACACTGGGCATCATTCCCACACCATTTCTTCTCTTCTTTCTCCTCTAATCCTTCCCCTTTCCCATTGCCCATGACACTCGTTTCCAGAAATCCCCTTCCTTGACCCCTCAGTCCCAAAGACCCTCCCAGTCCCTTCCAGTTTTCTCCCCTTCCCCATTTCTCCTGCCCCCACCCCTGCCCTGCTTCATTCCCTGGGTCCCCTCCACTGCAATCCCTTCCTCCTCACCTGCATCCCCCACAGTCCCATCCCTTCCACACCCCAATGCCCATCCTGTGGGATCCCCAATTCCCCCCACTTCACCCTCTTTGGGTCCCCTCCTCCTTCCCCCCACCCTCCTGCAGGCCCTGAATTCCCCTGGCTCTCCTTGTCTCCATCCCCACCCTGGGCCCTGCAGGAACAGGGATCCCAGGGGAAACTGGGTGCAGTGGGGCTGGGGGAAGCAGAAGGGATTTTCCCCCTCAGACCAGGGGCCAACCATGGGCTGGGGGGTCTGGGGACACCCGTGTCTCTCCCCCAGCCCCACAGGGGCCAATCCTGCTTAAACCTTTGTTCTCCTTCCCCAGCCCATCTCGGGACAAGGAGGAGGTGGATGTGTTGGGGTAAGTCCTGGAGCTGGGATGTCCCCAGTGTGGGAAATGGGGGGAAATGTAGTCCCCCCATCCCTCCTGGGCCTGGGAACACCCCAGTGACCAGTGACACCTCATGCTCTCTCTCCAGGGAGGCATGGATATCGGTCGAGTGAAGAGGTCTGAGGTGGGTACCCCGAGTTCTGCTGGGCTCAGACCCTCCCCTCTCATGGCCACCACCCTCCCCAGAATCCCAGTGTGTCCCAGTCCTGCCCAGTGTGCCCCAGTACATCCCAGTGTGCCACAGTCCAGCCCAGTGTGTCCCAGTCCAGTGTGTCCCAGTTCACCCCAGTGTGTCTCTAACCCTGCCTTTGTCCCCAGCCCCCCGTGGCTGACCAGGTGGAGCTGATGCGCCAGTGACGCTCGGCTGCCTCTCTGCATGTCCAGGTGAGAAATATGGGAGGCTCCTCAGCCCCCCAAAGGAGCCTGGCAGGGCCCTGGGGGGTCCCTGAGCCCTCTGCAGTGGGCAGAGCTTGGGGACAGCAGAGGGACATGCAGGGGGCTGTCCCTGCTCCGTGTCCCGGGGCAGCTGGACAGAGCTGCCCCCAAGCCTGGCCTTGCACTGGGGGCTCTGCAGACCCCCAGGCTCACCGGGAGGGCAGGGAGGGGCTCGGGGAGGTGTCAGAGCATCCCGGGCTGGGGGGCTCTGGGGGCCACATGGATCTCAGCATCCAATTCCCTTCTCCTGCCCCAGCTCCCTGCAGACAGACAGGGTGGGGACAAGGCCCCTCCCATGTCCCTGTGGGCACCGGGGGTGACGTTTGGGGCTCTGTCTTTCAGGACTGGAAGTGGTGGTGACACCCCTGTCCTGGCCCCTCCAGCGGCATGAGGAGATGATCATCCCTGGAGGACCCCCCTGATCCCCTGGGTGCCCTGGCAATTTCCCTGCAAGAATCAATAAACCCCTGCAGCAAAACAAATGCTCTGTGTCTGTCTGGGTGTGTGTGTTCCCACCTCCACGGGTGCCTTCCCGTGTCCATGTGTGTTCCCACGTCCCCTGGGGCACCCGGTGGTTTGGGGGCACAGCGGGAAACAGGGTCTGACTGGGGCTGTCCAAGCACCGTCCCCAAGGAGCACAGCTTGGTGTCGGGGCAGGGGAGGGTCAGGGACAATCAGCCAAGGCCCCTCAGTCCTTCCCTGTGCTCTGGGAGGGATGGGAAAGGGGATCAAAGGAGCCAGCGGGTGTCAAATGCCCCCAGATCTCAAGGGCCAGACTTGGGGCTGAAGGGATGGAGAGCAGCCCTGCATCCAAGGCCATGGGGATAGTGGGGGATGAAAAGCAGGATGGGAGCCAGCAATGGGAGCTCACAGCCCACAACCCCCCCGTGTCCTGGGCTCATCCCACAGCGTGGGCAGCAGGGCAGGGGGGTTCTGCCCCTCTGCTCCGCTCAGCTGAGACCCCCCTGCAGTGCTGCCTCCAGCTCTGGGCTCCTCTGGCTGTCTGCAACGCACCCACCCGCAATGGCAATGGCTTGGGGGGATTCCCCTGCCAGCCCTGGCATCTCCTGCAGCTCCATGGGCTCCTCAGCACAGCAAAGACACGCACCTCTTGGGGCACTTCCAGAGGAGGCCACCAAGGGGATCCCAGGGCTGCAGCACCTCTCGCATGGAGACAGGCTGAGAGAGTGGGGGCTCTTCAGCCTGCAGAAGAAAAGCCTGTGGGGAGACCTCCTTGGGGCCTTCCAGTACTTCAAGGCAGCTTTTTAGAGACATGTGGGCAAAGGGTTCAGTAGGGCCTGTCCTAATAGGACAGGGTGTGAGGGAGTTAAACTAAAAAAGTGCAAGTCCAGACCAGAGATAAAGAAGAACTATTTTCTAGTGAGAATGCTGAAACACAGGAAGACATTTGCAGGGAGGTGGTGGATGCCCCATCCCTGCAAACATTCAAGGCCAGGTTGGATGGGGCTCTGAGCAAGGTGATCTAGGAAAGATGTCTCTGCTCCCCCTCCAGGGGATCCCCCGCCCTGTGCTCTTGGCTACCAGAGTGATGGGCAGCTCTCAAAGGATGCAAGTGCCCAGAGAGCAGAGGGAACACACAGGACCTCTGTTAGCAGGGACATCTTCAGGTGAGGTGGGAATAGTTTGGATCAACATGCTCAGGCTCCACTGTTTTGCCTCTCTGTGGTTGCACAGAACTGTCAGAAGAGACTGATAACCACGAGGTGCCCCAGTGTCACAGGGTGCCTTTGGGTCCCTGAGGCCCTGCATTGTCACAGGCTTCTCCTTGCCATCAGGAGTCCAAGAAGTGTCCAAGGTGCCCCAGGGCACCAGGAGGTCCCGCAGGTCAAGGGGCAGCCTTGATTCCATGTGTCCCTGGAGTGTCCCAATGTCCCCATGGCTCCAGGAGGCCCCGCTGTGCCACAGACCAGTAGCATTGGGCCGATATCAAAGGACCCAAAAGCGATGTCTCTGTGAACTCTTGAGGGCTGGAAGGAGCTGGGGAGACCCGAAGGCCCAAAAGAGCCGGGCAGAGCCGAAGGCCGAGCCGTGCCCCGGAGCCAGGCAGAGCTGAGAAACAAAAGGAGCCAGGAAGACCTGGCAACACCATCCCGCCCCAGCCCCGCATTTCAGGATCAAGAAATAGGTTTGTCCAAAAGCAGGTGGGGTGGTGGGAAGGGGCAGAGGCAGCAGAGCCCAGCGCAAAGCGAGCGGCTCCAGGCACGGCTTCTCCCGCCCGCCGGGAGAGCGCAGGGGCAGGAGCCCTTTGCCGGGTCTGGCTCCCGGCGCTGCCGGCGCTCGGCGGCTTTGGGGTTTGGCTTTGGGGTCTGACGGGAGGAATTATTGCTGTGGTGGTGGGTGGCAGAGGGGCTGAAGGACTGGGCACGAGAGGGATGCCTGTCCCCTCAAGGGACAAGTGCACAGACAGGGATCAGGTGTTCCCGCTGGGCTCAGACACCAGGTCTGTCCAGCAGCACCCAGGGAAGGGAGGGAGGATCATCGTGCTCCGTTCCATCACTGTCACCAGGTCCAGTCACTGGGCACAGACAGCAGGTGTGGTGGGTTGGCCCTGCCTGGACGCCAGGGACCCCTAAAGCCACTCTCTCACTCCCCTCTGCAACTGGGCGGAGGAAAGAAAAAACCCAGCCAAGGATTCATTCATGAGCCAAGAGTTGGCAGAGTTCACTTCCTGATCACCTTCACAGGCAAAACAGACTCCAAGGGGGGATATGAACTGATGCAGAAAAACCTTGGAATAACAGAACTGCTCAGAGACTTGGCATCTTTAAGCAGCAAGGTATTTGTTTCTTCAGCATTGGGAGCAAGGCAGCTCCCTGACCTTCCTGGCGTTGTGGAAAACCCCCCCTCCTCTGCAGGATCCAGGCTGGGGGTGGGGGGTTTGGGGGATCCACCCTACTGGATGCTGGGGGTCCCAGGGGGGTGGGGTTAATCAGAGGGCCCTGGGGGTGGTTTGGGGCTCTGGGGGGGGGGGGTCAGGGGGTGTTTTTGGTGGTCTCCCTGACCTTCCTGGCACTGTGAAAGAACCCCCTCCTCTGCAGGATCCAGTATGGGGGTGGAGGGGGTTGGGGGTCCCTGGTGGATGTTGGGGGTCCCGGGGGGGGTTGGGGGTCCCAGGAGAGGTTTGAGGGTCCCGGGAGGGGTTGGGGGGATATTTTGGGCGTTCCCTGACCATTCCAGGCTGGGCACTTGAGGCCATGGGTGCAAGCAGGGAGGGGGGAGTGCCCAGGGGGGTCCCGGTGACCCCCAGGGCCATCGAGGAGCTCCACTGCGGGTTCAGGGTGTCGATCTGCACCTGGGTGATGTCACCGTGACATCACCGTGACAACCATCGACAACCACGGTGATGTCATCGACACACGGAGTGATGTCATCGACACACGGAGTGATGTCATCACACAGCTACCCCAAACATCAGCGTGTTCCCCTGTGACGTCACTACGTTCCCCTATGACATCAGCACTCTCCCTATGACATCAACACATTCCCCTATGACATCACCATGGTCCACTATGACATCACCATGTTAATCTATGACATCGCAATTTCCCCTATGACATCCCCATGCTCCCTATGACATCAGCACATTCTCATATGACATCACTCTGCCCTCTATGACATCACCACGTTCCTCTATGACATCACCACAGTCCTCTATGACATCACCATGCTCCCTGTGACATCACCACGCCCCCATGACATCACCACGTTCTCCTATGACATCCCCATTCTCCCCTGTGACATCACCACAGCCCCTATGACATCGCTACAGTCCCTATGACATCACCACATTCCTCTATGACATCACCATGGTCCCAAAGGACATCACCATGCCCCGTATGACATCACCGCGCTCCCCTGTGACATCACCAGGGAGGGGTACATGGAAGAGATGGCTGGGGGGAGGGGCTGCCCCACAACCACCAGCCCCTGGTTGTAGCTGGAGAGCCTGGAGGCCGTTCTGTTCCCGTTGGACAGCAGGATGTTCTTCCCGTGGCACCCCAGGAACGTGGGGGGGCACAAGGGAGGTCACAGGGGGGTCACAGTTGGGGAGGGGTCCTCTCACTGCCCTCCCACTTCCTCCCAGTGCCTCCCAGTCCCACTCAGTGCTCCCCCAGTTCCTCCCAGTATTTCCCAGTCCCACTCAGTGCTCCCCCAGTCCCTCCCTGTGCCCCCCAATTGCTCCCAGTCCCCTCCCAGTCAAACACAGGTCCTCCCAGTTTGTCCCACTCATTCCCTTCCCAGTCCGCCCCAGTCCTTCCCAATCTCCCTCCAGTCCCTCCCAGTTCCCACTGAAATAGAGAATGAAATAAAATATTAGATATTTAGCTACGAAGGTGTGACTTTGCAAAATGTAAAACTGCTTAAAAGTCTCTGACCAAACTGTGGGCAATTGAGATAACAAGCTTAGAGAATAGGGAAAAGCTTTTAGCACGTAGAGAAGGGTGTGTAACCTGAAACTGTTTGAAGTGATAAAACTTTATGTAACTACTCTGTAATGGTAAGAATAGGAGGTAAAACTAAGTGTCTATTTAGATAAAGCAAACTGCAAAGGAGTGTATGTGTATAACCTGTAACTGTTTGAAATGATAAAACTTTATGTAACTACTCTATAACAGTAAGAATAGGAAGTAAAGCTAGATGTCTATTTAGATAAGACAGACTGCAAAAAGAGTGTGTGTAAAGATAATTTTGAGCTTGCTACTTTCAAACTGTATAAAAGGCTATGTTATTTCCTGGCTCGGCGGAGTGCTCTGGGGAGAACACCTACCCCTTTGCATTCCCCGGCCGTAATAAAAGTGCTTTTCAGATTGGCAGAGGTTTCTTTGAATCACCCTCAGTTGCTCCCAATCGCCTCCCAGTCCCCCTCAGTCCCTCTTCATCCCTCCCAGTCCCTCCCAGTCCCCCCCCAGTCCCCCTAGTCTCACCCAGTCTCTTCAAGTCACTTCCAGTCCCTCCCAATCCCTCCCAGTCCCCCCAGCCTCCCCCAGACCCTCTCAGTGCCCCCCAGTCCCCCCCAGTCCCCACAGTGATGAATGTGATGTCACAGGGGAGTTGTGATGTCACAGGGGAGTTGTGATGTCACAGGGGAGATGTGATGTCATGGGAAGGATGTGATGTCATAGGAAAGATGTGATGTCACCACAAGGACGTGAAGTAACAGGGATGATATAATATCACAGGAAGGATGCGATGTCATATGATGAATGTGATGTCACAGGACTGATGTGATGTCACATAGAAGGATGTGATGTCTGTTGCGGGATTAACAGGCGCTGTAATGTGGAAGCCATTCTTCAAGAAGATGTCGTGACTGACCCAGGGCGAAGTGACCTTGTCCGCGCAGGAAGCCAAGTAAACAAGGCCATAAAACTTGAGGGATGTCACAGACCAGGATGTTTTAGTACGATAGAGGGACTTGAAAGAAAACTAAAAAAGACCAGCTGTGTACTCAGAACCAACCAATCAGATGCTGTTTGAAGTGTATACTCAGATATATATACTCCTCTGTAATCAATAAAGTTAAGTTCGTTTTTGTACCTGCATTGAGAGTCTTGACCTGATTGCGGCATCTTGGTGACCCCGACGTGATACTGCTCTGTGCAACTTGATACCTACAAATTCCCGAGGTGCGGTTGCGACCGGACGTCCGAGAGAGACGTGTTTTGTGGCCACAGTCGACCGGTGAGTCGGAGCCCATCGAGGCTGATTTGAATTGCTCGGGATGGGGTCGTCTATTTCTGCAGTAGAGCGTGCTACTGTTGATGCAGTAATGAACTTGGGGAAAAAGGCAGATGAAACTTTGTCGCGTACTCAAGTAGTGGACTTATTATTCTGGGCGAAACGCCGCGGATTTTTGCATGATTCCACGGACGTTTTTAAGGACGATACCTGGCGTAAAGTTGGGGCAGAATTATGGGAAGCGGTGCAAACAAATAATAAAGAAGCCAAGGCTCTTGCGCCGACATATCGGCAGGTCCGATTGCTTATTGAACGGTTAGGCGCTGAAGCGAGTGTAGAAGCCGCTGTACGTGCTGCTGTGTTTACAGCAGCCGCCGCCCCAGTGCCGTCTGCACCGGAGGTGGAAGAGCCCCCCCCTCCCGCAGCCGGCTCAGATATTAACCCTGAATATGCCGAGGAGGACTCGGAAGAGTCTCTCATCGACCTCAGGGTGCCAGCTTATACTGCTGCAGCAGCTGAACGGGGACCATATGACGATCTTATTCCCCCGTGGAATCCCCCGCCCGAACCCGTGCCTTCCGCACCCCCGGCTGACCCAGCCCATGTTCCACTGCCGTCTGAACCTATGGAAGTTGATACTAATCCTAATCTATCAACGCTTTTGCAAGCCCAAACAAATGTCATGACAAAATTGTTAAAAGAAATGAAAGCTTTGGATAAGGAAGCTGCAACTAAACCTGCAATAAAGAGTCAATATAAAACAGCCCATAAAGCAATCGTTGAGGGACTAAAAAATATTGAACAGCAATTAAATAAAGAATTTGTTGTGGAAGGCATTTCTCCTGAACGACGTTGCTGGGTCATTAATATGGTTAAACAAAGACACTGGGATGAAGAAACCGTTGATGATTTTCTTACTTCAAAGGGAGCACCCCCGTTAAGTGCGGTAGAAAAAGGAGAGATAGTTGCTTATCAGAAACACTATCCTCCAGATGTGTATGATGATGCAGCTCCTTCAGCGAGTCAGAATCAAAGTTTGCCGCAAAAATTACAAGATTGGTGGAACAAATCGCCGCTGCCAAAACGAACACTACCAGGGCGATCCCTTGTGGACTCGGGTGCTACCCCCAAGGTTCCCTTACCTGATAGTTCAGTACCTCCCCGTGATTCGAATTTTGATCATCACAAGAGATGGAGGGGAATCATTACAAATGCAGAACTCACAGGTGATTTTAGCTTTACCGCAGCCCCTGTGCTTGTACAGGGGAACCAACGGCAATGGGCACCTCTGGATTGGAATCTAATCACACGAGTCCAAAAAGCAGTAATTGACTATGGTATAGATAACCGATTAGTCAAAAAACAAGTTGAAACGATCATTCGCTATCAGGAATTGGTACCTGCTGATTTACGTAGCATTTTTGAGTTAATTTTGGGACCCACAAGTTTTTTACTGTTTTTGACAAAATGGCAAGAGAGATTGGAAGTAGCTCAGGTAGCGAACTTAGATTTGCCAGTCGGAGATCCCCTGCGTACTGCTACTTTAGATCAATTAATGGGAAAAGGGCAATTTGTAGACCCGCAGATGCAAGCCGCCCTGGACGCTTGTGTTCTTGCGCAAAGTAAAGCAGCTGCTCTTGAAGCCTTCATGACATTACCACAGATGGGTAAACCAAAGCAGCCTTATCTACATATTAGGCAACAGGATGATGAACCTTTCCTCTCCTTTGTGGATAGAGTGAAAGAAGGAGTTGAAGTAGCACTGGACATACCACATAACATGAAAGACACTATGGTAACGATACCATCTGGATCCCAGCCAAATGGGTTCGACCGTGGATCAAAAAGGCATTACCTTCCTGACTCTTTCTTTCCTTCTCCTGTTATTTGCCATCGGTGAGATGCAAGCCCAAGAAAATCTGTGGATTCAATGGGCAATTCAGACAAACACCCCTGCCTTTTGCTTGCATCTCACTGCAGCAACTAATCCTTTTAAGACTTGCCTAATCGGTGTTCCTGTAAGTCCATTTGAGCTTGCTAAGAATGTAGTAAGTATAAATTGTACTGCACGAAATGCTAGTTATTGCTTAGGTATGGTGTTAAAAAGTCTTAAAGAACCTTTGCCTTGGGATCCTCAGGAGTTAAACCTACTGGATAGTCGACCATCAAATGGTTCAGGATGTGTCCTTTTTGGATCGTACAATTTAACAGAAAAGAAAAGACGTACCTGGTTAACACCTCACAAAAATTACAACACGTCCCAATATTGTTCTCCTGATCGCGTTTATCGATGGGGTTCAGGTCACATCCACCTTAATTATTCCTATGCTACCTCCTTGCCACATCAAATATACCTTATCTGTGGTGATAGAGCGTGGCAAGGCATCCCCAAAGAAGCTCATGGGGGAGCTTGTTATCTTGGAAAACTTGCTCTCCTAGCACCTTCTAAAGAGCAATGGCAAACCATACTGCATGGCAAAACACAAAGAGCTCGTAGAAGTCTTGAACAATTGCCCTCAGACTGTTCTGATGAGGTAAGCTTGTGGGGAACCACAGCTCGAGTGTTTGCTGCCATAATTCCCCAAATCGCAGCAGAGGAAGCATTGACCCAATTACAACACCTTGTGTGTTGGACTGCTAAACAAGCTAATGTCACCACTAATGTACTTTCCCAATTGGCACAAGATATGAGCAGCATGCGCAAGGCTGTGCTTCAAAATCGAACTGCCATCGATTACTTGCTATTGGTACAAGGAAAAGGTTGTGAGGAATACCAAGGACTCTGCTGTTTTAATCTCTCAGATCACTCAGAGTCCATCCAGGAGCAATTGAAGTGGTTGAAAGAACATGCAAAAAGGATCACTGTGAGCACAAATCCTTTGGACGATTGGTTACTATTATTAGGTTTATCTGCATGGGTCAAGGATGTTTTGAAATGGATATGTATCATTGTATTAATTATTGGAATTGTACTCTGTATGGCTCCTTGTATTATTCAGTGCTTTGCTAGTAGAATTCATAGTATGGCTGATGCAGTTTTTGATAAGAGAGGGGGAGATGTTGCGGGATTAACAGGCGCTGTAATGTGGAAGCCATTCTTCAAGAAGATGTCGTGACTGACCCAGGGCGAAGTGACCTTGTCCGCGCAGGAAGCCAAGTAAACAAGGCCATAAAACTTGAGGGATGTCACAGACCAGGATGTTTTAGTACGATAGAGGGACTTGAAAGAAAACTAAAAAAGACCAGCTGTGTACTCAGAACCAACCAATCAGATGCTGTTTGAAGTGTATACTCAGATATATATACTCCTCTGTAATCAATAAAGTTAAGTTCGTTTTTGTACCTGCATTGAGAGTCTTGACCTGATTGCGGCAGATGTCACTGGGAGTTGTGATGCCACAGAGGAGATGTGATGTCACAGAGGAGGATGTGATGTCACAGCAAGAATGTGAAGGATGTGATGTCACTGTGGTGGGGGAAAAAAGAGTTTTCCCCCTGGAGTTAAAAACATGGTAACCCCCGAGGGGGTGGTGTCTCTCTTGGGGTTGACCCAATCAGCACTCCTGCAAAATTAAACATATCCCATCAGACAGGAAAAGGAGGATGATGTAGTTGTTGGAGAAGAAGTGGCCATGTTCTGAAGCCATGAGGAGAGGGGGCAGGAGCCCCACTGGGGGCCACGGCCCCTCAGCCCCCAACTGGGGTCAGAGAAACTCAGAAACAGTGTTAAACTGACCCAGGTCTGTGACTGAGAAGCTGGGAGTCTTTCTCCACTGGGAGTGGGCAGCAGAAGACGGAAAGGCGGCGGCAGAGACAGCACTGAGCAGAGGCTATGGCAGAAAGCCCAGGAGATCAGAAACAAGAATGCAGCTGAGCAGAGAGACAGAGAGATGTCTGAGGGAGAGACAGAGCCGGCAACAGAGCAAGACTAAGCTCGACAGACAGAGTTTGGGGTAAGAACTGAATCCAAAATTCCCCAAAACCCCTCTGAGACCTCCCAGAGAGGAGGAGGCGGTGGACTCCCACTTGAGGGGATTCTTGGAATGCAGCAGCACTGGGGAGAGAGGAGCTGAGAGCTCGGAGACGTCCCGGAGCTGGAGCGGGACGGGCAGAAGGAATGCGGAGGAGGGCCTCGCCCCCGCTGCTGCCCAGCTGGCAGCCTGAGACAGAGCACAGGAGCTCTGATGGACCGCTCCAGGCAAAGACTTTCAACTGAAAGCTGCCCTAACGTTCTGGCTCAGGGGAGCTTGAATCCCCTGAGGAAAGGGACCGTCACAAAGCCCCCTGCACTTCATGATATAACACGGTGAGGCGAGCCTGTCCCTGCTATCGCAGTCCACGGAAGAGAGAGACCTTTGATTGGAGTCGAAGAGCCAAGAGGGGTGAGAGGAGACCCCTCTGGTGTCTATTGGAAAGAGATCCAGCTACAACAATCCAGCTACAGCTGCTGCATGGAAGAAGAGAGACACTGCTGCTCATGAGTGGAAAAGATCTTTTCCTTCTTCCCTTCTGAACATTTATTGGAGAGAGAAGAGATTTGATCCAATGTAAATACTGATTAATCATAGGAGAGACAGTTAGGATTATGTATATGATGTATTATAATATTTATTTTGTAGTGATTGAAATAAAATTCCCTTCATCCCATATTGAGTCTTCTGTGTGTCTGGGAAACCCCTCTCACACTGGGGTGAGATGTGGGAGGGGGCTTGGACCTGGGAATTGGATTTTAGGGGTCTCAAACTACGATAGTCACAGAGGAGGATGTGATGTCACAGAGGAGGATGCTTCTCAGTCTGTGCAGGCAAGTGGTGCAGGCCCAGCCACGGCCTCCCCGAGCAGAGCCCAGAGGGGCAGATGCCCTTTGCTGGCCCTGCCCCTGTCCCAGCTGGGCACACCGTGTCCTCCCGCATCAGCCGGGCCCCGCTCTGCTGAGCTGGCCCAGGCAGGGGGGGCCAGGGACTGGCAGCCCAGCAGGGCTCTGGCTCCACACTGGGCTGGCCCTGGCACACAGCTGCCCCAGTGCCCCTGTCCCCAGGGATGGCCCTGCCCTGCCCTGGGCCCAGCGCTGGCCCTCAGCAGGATGGCACCTTCCCGCCCCACTCTCCCTCCCTCCTCACCCGCCTCACAGGCCCCTCTGGGCTGGGACCCCCGTGGGCACAGATCAAGGACAGGCACTGAGCGGGGGCTCCCGGCACCTGCCACAGCCTCAATTCTCCACTTACCTTTGGCCACGTTTCCGCAACACCTTCCATCCTTACGGGCCCCTGACCACACACAAGAGACCATTGTGGGGCAGCTGGGAAAACATCTCAGCTGAATGACTTGACTATTTGCCTTGCATTTTCCCCAGGAGCCGGCAGTGACCTGGAAGATTTTCCTTTTGCCCTTTTCTGCTTCGTGCCTCGTTTGTTGGATAATTGAGGAACGTTGACTGAGGAGGGGCCCAGGGGAGGTGAAGCCGCTCAAGAAGGAGGCATTTACAGCCCATTAACACCATAGGTCCCACTCTGGACCATCCAAATTGTGGCATCAGCAGCTCACTGGAAGAGGGAAATGGCCCCAGGTTGGTGTTTGAGAGAGAGATGGACGAGACACGTGAGCAGGGTGCCTGAGGTGCAGCTGATCCCCCCTGCACTGCCTCCTTCCTTCCGCCTGAGCAGAGTTGGTAGCACCTGGGGAAATTACCCTGGTTCCTGCAGTCCCTCCTGTGGGATTTTTCCCACTCTCTGGATCCAAATGGATTTGGGGCCTGGCCGTTCTCCTCAGGCCGTGACCCGCAGGGAGGTGTTGTGGTGACTCACTGAGGGAAAGGGGAGGAGAAAAGGGGGTCCTGTTTTCCCCACATTTACGTCTCCCTTCCCAATTTCCTGGTGCCCTCAGATTCCCAGAGTCCCTCAGTAGGTACACGAGAGGGGGGGCAGGACCAGACTCAACAGGAGGTGTCTGTCCTGTTGTCCTGGTTTTGACTGGGATAATGGACTGGTTTACAGTCACTGCCCACAACAGGGACTTGTCTCAGCACAGAATCCTGGAATCATGGACTGGTTTGGGTGGGAAGAGACCTTAAAGCTCATCCCGTGCCACCCCCTGCCATGGGCAGGGACACCTTCCACTAGGGCACTCCAAGCCCCGTCCATCCTAGTTTAGGACACTTCCAGGGATGGGGCAGCCACAGCTTCTCAGGGAAAGCTGTGACATGGCCTTGCCCCCTCACAGGGAAAACTTTCTTCCCAATATCCCCCTAAGCCTGCCCTCTGTCAGTGGGAAGCCATTCCCCCTTCTCCCATCCCTACAGGTCCTTGGTCAAAATCCCTCTGCAGCTCTCTGGGAGCCCCTCGAGGCACTGGAAGGGGCTCTAAGGCCTCCCTGGAGCCTTCTCTTTTCCAGGATGAACAATCCCAGTTGTCCCAGCCTGTCCCCAGAGCAGAGGGGCTCCAGCCCTCAGAGCATCTTGGTGGCCTCCTCTGGATCCACTCCAACAGGTCCATTCCTCCTGATCTGGGCCCCCCGAGCTGGAGGCAGCACTGCAGGTGGGGTCTCACCTGAGGGCAGCAGAGGGGCACATTCCCCTCCTCCCCTGCCCCGGGATGAGCCCCGCACACGGGGGGTTTCCGGGCTGGCTCGTGTCCCATTTGTCACCCACCAGCACCCCCAGAGCCCTCTCCCAGCAGGGACTTCCATCCCTTCCTCCCCCAGCCTGCACCGATCCCGGGGGTTGCCCTGACCCGGCTGCACCACCTTGGTCTTGTCCAACCTCAGCAGATTCCCGTGTGTGCCGGCAAACGGGGGAAGGGGAATTCACCCGACTCTTGGAGATTTGTTTGTCTGCTGGTGCCCCAGGGCAAAACAAAACCCTGTCAGTCCCATCTAGTCTGTCCCATATTCCACCCAGGAACCCTCCACCAAACAGATCCACCAGGTGGGGGGAATTCCAGTGCCCTTTTTGGGGACTGACACGTCACAGCAAAAGGAAAACCCCTCAGTGGATATTTCCACCAGTTACTCTGGAATCCCCCGTGACATCTCATTCTACCTCTGGGACATCAAATCCTCCCTGTGACATCACAGCTCCTCTATGAAGTCCCATCCATCATATGACATCATATCTCTCCTGTGACATCACATCCTCCTCTGTGACATCACATCCATCACACAACATAAAATTCTCATCTGTGACATCACATCCTTTCTGTGGCATCACATCCTCCCATGTGACACCTCATCCTTCCTCAGTGAAATCACATCTTCCTCTGTGGCATCACAGCTGGTCTATGTCGTCGCATCCATCGTATGACATCACCTCTCTCGTGACATCACATCCTGCACTGTGAATCACATCCTTCCTCTGACGTCATATCCTTCCCTGTGACATCACATCCTCCTCTGTGTGACGCCGTGGAATGTTGGTGCTAAAGAAATTACTCAGGAGCAGTTAATTAGGGGTGAGATAAGGATAGGGTTTAATTGTGCCAAGGCAATGGATGTTACAAGACGCCGGCGCTGTGCTCGAGATGGTACATTTTAAAATATTGTCTGTCCAATCCCAAGTGTGTCCACACTGTAGCCTTTGCTCTGGTCCACCCCAGGTCCACCCCCTGAGAACTGAGACTGGGGTGTATTTCAGGACCACCTCTTCATCAGTCTCATCATCTTCAGAGCACAGAGGGTGTATAGTCACCTAGTTCTTGACTCTGTTTTATTGTTCAGGCCCTGATATGGCTGTTCTCTAAACAGCCTAGGCCTTGCCTTGACAAGAGACTAAACATTGCCACTGAATTCAGGGGTAGATTTGATATGGGGAGCATAGAATGGGGTAAGAGGGTTAAGGACTGAGTAAACTACTTGTAACACAGGGAAAGGGAGTGAGGGATGCTGCTTTTCAAATCTACTTCTACTACTCATAAAACTTATAAAGCTTATAAAAATTAGAAAAATAAAAACTATACTAGGGGCTTAAGGCATCAGTTACATCACATCATTCCTGCGCCATCACATCCTCCTCTGTGACATCACATCCCTCATATGACATCACATCTGTGGGCCCAGCACTGTCCCTCAGAGCACTGTCCCTCAGCAGGATGGCACCTTCCCGCCCCACTCTCCCTCCCTCCCCACCCGCCTCACAGGCCCCTCTGGGCTGGGACCCCCGTGGGCACAGATCAAGGACAGCCACTGAGCGGGGGCTCCCGGCACCTGCCACAACCTCAATTCTCCACTCACCTTTGGCCACAGTTCCGCAACACCTTCCATCCTTACGGGCCCCTGACCACACACAAGACACCATTGTGGGGCAGCTGGGAAAACATCTCAGCTGAATGACTTGACTGTTTGCCTTGCATTTTCCCCAGGAGCCGGCAGTGACCTGGAAGATTTTCCTTTTGCCCCTTTCTGCTTCGTGCCTCGTTTGTTGGATAATTGAGGAACGTTGACTGAGGAGGGGCCCAGGGGAGGTGAAGCCTCTCAAGAGGGAGACATTTACAGCCGCTCAACACCAATGATCCCACTCTGGACCATCCAAATTGTGGTATCAGCAGCTCATTGGAAGAGG
Organism: Manacus candei; assembly: GCF_025592945.1. NCBI lineage: Eukaryota > Metazoa > Chordata > Aves > Passeriformes > Pipridae > Manacus > Manacus candei. Next base: position 893,167 of record NW_026138165.1, read on the forward strand.
GAAATGTCCCCAGTTTGGTGTTTGAGAGAGAGATGGACGAGAGATGTGAGCAGGGTGCCTGAGGTGCAGCTGATTTTCCCTTTTGCTGTGACGTGTCAGACCCCGAAAAAGGGCCCTGGAATTCCCCCCACTCTCTGGATCTGTTTGGTGGAGGGTTCCTGGGTGGAATATGGGACAGACTAGATGGGACTGACAGGGTTTTGTTTTGCCCTGGGGCACCAGCAGACAAACAAATCCCCAAGAGTCGGGTGAATTCCCCTTCCCCCCGTTTCCCAGCACACACGGGAATCTGCTGAGGTTGGACAAGACCAAGGTGGTGCAGCCGGGTCAGGGCAACCCCCGGGATCGGTGCAGGCTGGGGGAGGAAGGGATGGAAGTCCCTGCTGGGAGAGGGCTCTGGGGGTGCTGGTGGGTGACAAATGGGACACGAGCCAGCCTGGAAACCCCCCGTGTGCGGGGCTCATCCCGGGGCAGGGGAGGAGGGGAATGTGCCCCTCTGCTGCCCTCAGGTGAGACCCCACCTGCAGTGCTGCCTCCAGCTCGGGGGGCCCAGATCAGGAGGAATGGACCTGTTGGAGTGGATCCAGAGGCCACCAAGATGCTCTGAGGGCTGGAGCCCCTCTGCTCTGGGGACAGGCTGAGACAATTGGGATTGTTCATCCTGGAGAAGAGAAGGATCCAGGGAGGCCTTAGAGCCCCTTCCAGTGCCTCGAGGGGCTCCCAGAGAGCTGCAGAGGGATTTTGGCCAAGGACCTGTAGGGATGGGAGAAGGGGGAATGGCTTCCCACTGACAGAGGGCAGGCTTAGGGGGATATTGGGAAAAAAGTTTTCCCTGTGAGGGGGGAGGCCCTGGCACAGGTTGCCCTGAGAAGCTGTGGCTGCCCCATCTTTGGAAGTGTCCAAGGCCAGGATGGACGGGGCTTGGAGTAACCTGGGCTAGTGGAAGGTGTCCCTGCCCATGGCAGGGGGTGGCACAGGATGAGCTTTAAGGTCCCTTCCCACCCAAACCAGTCCATGATTCCATGATTCTGTGCTGAGAAAAGTCCCTGTTGTGGGCAGTGACTGTAAACCAGTCCATTATCCCAGTCAAAACCAGGACAACAGGACAGACACCTCCTGCTGAGTCTGGTCCCCTCCTCGTGCAGCTACTGAGGGACTCTGGGAAGCTGAGGGCACCAGGAAATTGGGAAGGGAGACGTAAATGTGGGGAGAACTGGGCCCCCTTTTCTCCTCCCCTTTCCCTCTGGGAGTCACCACAACACCTCCCTGTGGGTCACGGCCTGAGGAGAACGGCCAGGCCCCAAATCCATTTGGAACCAGAGGGTGGGAAAAATCCCACAGCAGGGACTGCAGGAACAAGAGGAATTTCCCCAGGTGCTGCCAGCCCTGCTCAGGGGGAAGGAGGGAGACAGTCCAGGGGGGATCAGCTGCACCTCAGGCACCCTGCTCACGTGTCTCGTCCATCTCTCTCTCAAACACCAACCTGGGGCCATTTCCCTCTTCCAATGAGCTGCTGATGCCACAATTTGGATGGTCCAGAGTGGGACCTTTGGTGTTGAGGGGCTGTAAATGCCTCCTTCTTGAGCGGCTTCACCTCCCCTGGGCCCCTCCTCAGTCAACGTTCCTCAATTATCCAACAAACGAGGCACGAAGCAGAAAAGGGCAAAAGGAAAATCTTCCAGGTCACTGCCGGCTCCTGGGGAAAATGCAAGGCAAACAGTCAAGTCATTCAGCTGAGATGTTTTCCCAGCTGCCCCACAATGGTCTCTTGTGTGTGGTCAGGGGCCCGTAAGGATGGAAGGTGTTGCGGAAACGTGGCCAAAGGTGAGTGGAGAATTGAGGCTGTGTCAGGTGCCGGGAGCCCCCGCTCAGTGGCTGTCCTTGATCTGTGCCCACGGGGGTCCCAGCCCAGAGGGGCCTGTGAGGCAGGTGGGGAGGGAGGGAGAGTGGGGCGGGAAGGTGCCATCCTGCTGAGGGCCAGCGCTGGGCCCAGGGCAGGGCAGGGTCATCCCTGGGGACAGGGGCACTGGGGCAGCTGTGTGCCAGGGCCAGCCCAGTGTGGAGCCAGAGCCCTGCTGGGCTGCGAGTGCCTGCCCCCCCTGCCTGGGCCAGCTCAGCAGAGCGGGGCCCGGCTGATGCGGGAGGACACGGTGTGCCCAGCTGGGACAGGGGCAGGGCCAGCAAAGGGCATCTGCCCCTCTGGGCTCTGCTCGGGGAGGCCGTGGCTGGGCCTGCACCACTTGGGGGCTGCAGTGCCCGCAAATGGGCTGGAGCCGGGCACTGCCACCACCCCAGCACTTCCCTGGGCCCAGCCCTTGTGTGCCAGGGCCAGCATTGCCCAGTGCTCCCCAGAGCCTGCCCAGACTGGAGATCCCAGTCACCCGGCTGTGCCCATTGCCCGTCAGCCCCTTTATCTCCCAGCTCCCTGTTTCCCTGATCCCGGGCTCCTGGTGCCCCAAGAAGGGGGGCAGTGCCAGCCCCCCTTGCCTGCAGAGACTGAGGAGCATCCTCCTCTGTGACATCACATCCTCCTCTGTGACATCACGTCCTACCCGTGACATCACATTGTCCCGGTGACATCACATCTTCTGCTGTGATATCACATCCTCCTCTGTGAATCACATCCTTCACATCTTTTTACATCACATCCTCCCCTGTGACATCACATCTTTCATGTGACATCACAGCTCCCCTGTTACATCATATCCTTCCTGTGATATGAGATCCTTCATTGTGACATCACATCCTCCCTGTGACATCACATCCTCCTCTGTGACATCACATCCTCCCTGTGTCATCACATCCTCCTCTATGACATCACATCTCCCCTGTGACATCACATCTTTCCTGTGACATCAAATCCTTCTCTGTGACATCACTTCTCCTCTGTGACATCACATCAGTCCTGTGACATCACATTCATCATATGACATCGCATCCTTCCTGTGATATTATATCATCCCTGTTACTTCACGTCCTTGTGGTGACATCACATCCTTCCCATTACATCACATCTCCCCTGTGACATCACAACTCCCCTGTGACATCACATTCATCACTGTGGGGACTGGGGGGGACTGGGGGGCACTGAGAGGGACTGGGGGAGGCTGGGGGGACTGGGAGGGATTGGGAGGGACTGGAAGTGACTTGAAGAGACTGGGTGAGACTAGGGGGACTGGGGGGAACTGTGAGGGACTGGGAGGGATGAGGAGGGACTGAGGGGGACTGGGAGGGGATTGGGAGCAACTGAGGGTGATTCAAAGAAACCTCTGCCAATCTGAAAAGCACTTTTATTACGGCCGGGGAATGCAAAGGGGTAGGTGTTCTCCCCAGAGCACTCCGCCGAGCCAGGAAATAACATAGCCTTTTATACAGTTTGAAAGTAGCAAGCTCAAAATTATCTTTACACACACTCTTTTTGCAGTCTCTCTTATCTAAATAGACATCTAGTTTTACTTCCTATTCTTACTGTTATAGAGTAGTTACATAAAGTTTTATCATTTCAAACAGTTACAGGTTATACACATACACTCCTTTGCAGTTTGCTTTATCTAAATAGACACTTAGTTTTACCTCCTATTCTTACCATTACAGAGTAGTTACATAAAGTTTTATCACTTCAAACAGTTTCAGGTTACACACCCTTCTCTACGTGCTAAAAGCTTTTCCCTATTCTCTAAGCTTGTTATCTCAATTGCCCACAGTTTGGTCAGAGACTTTTAAGCAGTTTTACATTTTGCAAAGTCACACCTTCGTAGCTAAATATCTAATATTTTATTTCATTCTCTATTTCAGTGGGAACTGGGAGGGACTGGAGGGAGATTGGGAAGGACTGGGGTGGACTGGGAAGGGAATGAGTGGGACAAACTGGGAGGACCTGTGTTTGACTGGGAGGGGACTGGGAGCAATTGGGGGGCACAGGGAGGGACTGGGGGAGCACTGAGTGGGACTGGGAGGTACTGGGAGGAACTGGGGGGGCACTGGATGGGACTGGGAGGCACTGGGAGGAAGTGGGAGGGCAGTGAGAGGACCCCTCCCCAACTGTGACCCCCCTGTGACCTCCCTTGTGCCCCCCCACGTTCCTGGGGTGCCACGGGAAGAACATCCTGCTGTCCAACGGGAACAGAACGGCCTCCAGGCTCTCCAGCTACAACCAGGGGCTGGTGGTTGTGGGGCAACCCCTCCCCCCATCCGCCTCTTCCATGTACCCCTCCCTGGTGATGTCACAGGGGAGCGCAGTGATGTCATACGGGGCATGGTGATGTCCTTTGGGACCATGGTGATGTCATAGAGGAATGTGGTGATGTCATAGGGACTGTAGTGATGTCATAGGGGCTGTGGTGATGTCACAGGGGAGAATGGGGATGTCATAGGAGAACGTGGTGATGTCATGGGGGCGTGGTGATGTCACAGGGACCATGGTGATGTCATATGGGACTGTGGTGATGTCATAGAGGAACGTGGTGATGTCATAGAGGGCAGAGTGATGTCATATGAGAATGTGCTGATGTCATAGGGAGCATGGGGATGTCATAGGGGAAATTGTGATGTCATAGATTAACATGGTGATGTCATAGTGGACCATGGTGATGTCATAGGGGAATGTGCTGATGTCATAGGGAGAGTGCTGATGTCATAGGGGAACGTAGTGACGTCACAGGGGAACGCGCTGATGTTTGGGGGTAGCTGTGTGATGACATCACTCCGTGTGTCGATGACATCACTCCGTGTGTCGATGACATCACCGTGCTTGTCGATGGTTTCACGGTGATGTCACGGTGACATCACCCAGGTGCAGATCAACACCCTGAACCCGCGGTGGAGCTCCTCACTGGCCCTGGGGGTCACAGGGACCCCCCTGGGCACTCCCCCCTCCCTGCCTGCACCCACGACCTCAAGTGCCCAGCCTGGAATGGTCAGGGAACGCCCAAAATATCCCCCCAACCCCTCCCGGGACCCTCAAACCTCTCCTGGGACCCCCAACGCCCCCGGGACCACCAACATCCACCAGGGACCCCCAGCCCCCTCCACCCCCATACTGGATCCTGCAGAGGAGGGGGTTCTTTCACAGTGCCAGGAAGGTCAGGGAGACCACAAAAAACACCCCCTGACCCCCCCCCCCCCCCCAGAGCCCCAAACCACCCCCAGGGCCCTCTGATTAACCCCACACCCCTGGGACCCCCAGCATCCAGTAGGGTGGATCCCCCAAACCCCCCACCCCCAGCCTGGATCCTGCAGAGGAGGGGGGGTTTTCCACAACGCCAGGAAGGTCAGGGAGCTGCCTTGCTCCCAGCATTGAAGAAACAAATACCTTGCTGCTTAAAGATGCCAAGTCTCTGAGCAGTTCTGTTATTCCAAGGTTTTTCGGCATCAGTTCATATCCCCCCTTGGAGTCTGTTTTGCCCGTGAAGGTGATCAGGAAGTGACCTCTGCCAGCTCTTGGCTCATGAATGAATCCTTGGCTGGTTTTTTCTCTCCTCTGCCCAGTTGCAGAGGGGAGTGAGAGAGTGGCTTTAGGGGGTCCCTGGCATCCAGCCAGGGCCAACCCACTACACCTGCTGTCTGTGCCCTGTGACTGGACCTGGTGACAGTGATGGAACGGAGCACGATGATCCTCCCTCCCTTCCCTGGGTGCTGCTGGACAGACCTGGTGTCTGAGCCCAGCGGGAACACCTGATCCCTGTCTGTGCACTTGTCCCTTGAGGGGACAGGCATCCCTCTCGTGCCCAGTCCTTCAGCCCCTCTGCCACCCACCACCACAGCAATAATTCCTCCCGTCAGACCCCAAAACCAAACCCCAAAGCCGCCGAGCGCCGGCAGCGCCGGGAGCCAGACCCGGCAAAGGGCTCCTGCCCCTGCGCTCTCCCGGCGGGCGGGAGAAGCCGTGCCTGGAGCCGCTCGCTTTGCGCTGGGCTCTGCTGCCTCTGCCCCTTCCCACCACCCCACCTGCTTTTGGACAAACCTATTTCTTGATCCTGAAATGCGGGGCCGGGGCTGGATGATGTTGCCAGGTCTTCCCGGCTCCTTTTGTTTCTCAGCTCTGCCTGGCTCCGGGGCACGGCTCGGCCTTCGGCTCTCCCCGGCTCTTTTTGGCCTTCGGGTCTCCCTGGTTCCTTCCAGCCCTCAAGAGTTCACAGCGACACCACTTTTGGGTCCTTTGATATCGACCCAATGCTGCTCCTCTGTGGCACAGCAGGGCCTCCTGGAGCCATGGGGACATTGGGACACTCCAGGGACACATGGAATCAAGGCTGCCCCTTGACCTGCGGGACCTCCTGGTGCCCTGGGGCACCTCGGACACTTCTTGGCCTCCTGATGGCAAGGAGAAGCCTGTGACAATGCAGGGCCTCAGGGACCCAAAGGCACCCCGTGACACTGGGGCACCTCGTGGTTATCAGTCTCTTCTGACAGTTCTGTGCAACCACAGAGAGGCAAAACAGTGGAGCCTGAGCATGTTGATCCAAACTATTCCCACCTCACCTGAAGATGTCCCTGCTAACAGAGGTCCTGTGTGTTCCCTCTGCTCTCTGGGCACTTGCATCCTTTGAGAGCTGCCCATCACTGCAGTAGCCAAGAGCACAGGGCAGGGGATCCCCTGGAGGGGGACCAGAGACATCTTTCATGGATCACCTTGTTCAGAGCCCCATCCAACCTGGCCTTGAATGTTTGCAGGGATGGGGCATCCACCACCTCCCTGCAAATGTGTTCCTGTGTTTCAACATTCTCACTAGAAAATAGTTCTTCTTTATCTCTGGTCTGGACTTGCACTTTTTTAGTTTAACCCCTTCACCCCTTGTCCTGTTGTGACAGGCCCTACTGAACCCTTTGCCCACATGTCTCTAAAAAGCTGCCTTGAAGTACTGGAAGGCCCCAAGGAGGTCTCCCCACAGGCTTTTCTTCTGCAGGCTGAAGAGCCCCCACTCTCTCAGCCTGTCTCCATGCGAGAGGTGCTGCAGCCCTGGGATCCCCTGGGTGGCCTCCTCTGGAAGTGCCCCAAGAGGTGCGTGTCTTTGCTGTGCTGAGGAGCCCATGGAGCTGCAGGAGATGCCAGGGCTGGCAGGGGAATCCCCCCAAGCCATTGCCATTGCGGGTGGGTGCGTTGCAGACAGCCAGAGGAGCCCAGAGCTGGAGGCAGCACTGCAGGGGGGTCTCAGCTGAGCGGAGCAGAGGGGCAGAACCCCCCTGCCCTGCTGCCCACGCTGTGGGATGAGCCCAGGACACGGGGGGGTTGTGGGCTGTGAGCTCCCATTGCTGGCTCCCATCCTGCTTTTCATCCCCCACTATCCCCATGGCCTTGGATGCAGGGCTGCTCTCCATCCCTTCAGCCCCAAGCCTGGCCCTTGAGATCTGGGGGCATTTGACACCCGCTGGCTCCTTTGATCCCCTTTCCCATCCCTCCCAGAGCACAGGGAAGGACTGAGGGGCCTTGGCTGATTGTCCCTGACCCTCCCCTGCCCCGACACCAAGCTGTGCTCCTTGGGGACGGTGCTTGGACAGCCCCAGTCAGACCCTGTTTCCCGCTGTGCCCCCAAACCACCGGGTGCCCCAGGGGACGTGGGAACACACATGGACACGGGAAGGCACCCGTGGAGGTGGGAACACACACACCCAGACAGACACAGAGCATTTGTTTTGCTGCAGGGGTTTATTGATTCTTGCAGGGAAATTGCCAGGGCACCCAGGGGATCAGGGGGGTCCTCCAGGGATGATCATCTCCTCATGCCGCTGGAGGGGGCCAGGACAGGGGTGTCACCACCACTTCCAGTCCTGAAAGACACAGCCCCAAACATCACCCCCCGTGCCCACAGGGACATGGGAGGGGTCTTGTCCCCACCCTGTCTGTCTGCAGGGAGCTGGGGCAGGAGAAGGGAATTGGATGCTGAGATCCATGTGGCCCCCAGAGCCCCCCAGCCCGGGATACTCTGACACCTCCCCGAGCCCCTCCCTGCCCTCCCGGTGAGCCTGGGGGTCTGCAGAGCCCCCAGTGCAAGGCCAGGCTTGGGGGCAGCTCTGTCCAGCTGCCCCGGGACATGGAGCAGGGACAGCCCCCTGCGTGTCCCTCTGCTGTCCCCAAGCTCTGCCCCCTTCAGAGGGCTCAGGGACCCCCCAGGGCCCTGCCAGGCTCCTTTGGGGGGCTGAGAAGCCTCCCATATTTCTCACCTGGACATGCAGAGAGGCAGCCGAGCGTCACTGGCGCATCAGCTCCACCTGGTCAGCCACGGGGGGCTGGGGACAGAGGCAGGGTTAGAGACACACTGGGTTGGTTCTGGGACAAACTGGGCAGGACTGGGACACACTGGGCTGGACTGGGACACACTGGGCTGGACTGGGACACACTGCGCTGTACTGGGGCACACTGGGATTCTGGGGAGGGTGGTGGCCATGAGAGGGGAGGGTCTGTGCCCAGCAGAACTTGGGGTACCCACCTCAGACCTCTTCACTCGACCGATATCCATGCCTCCCTGGAGAGAGAGCATGAGGTGTCACTGGTCACTGGGGTGTTCCCAGGCCCAGGAGGGATGGGGGGACTACATTTCCCCCCATTTCCCACACTGGGGACATCTCAACTCCAGGACTTACCCCAACACATCCACCTCCTCCTTGTCCCGAGATTGGCTGGGGAAGGAGAACAAAGGTTTAAGCAGGATTGGCCCCTGTGGGGCTGGGGGAGAGACACGGGTGTCCCCAGACCCCCCAGCCCATGGTTGGCCCCTGGTCTGAGGGGGAAAATCCCTTCTGCTTCCCCCAGCCCCACTGCACCCAGTTTCCCCTGGGATCCCTGTTCCTGCAGGGCCCAGGGTGGGGATGGAGACAAGGAGAGCCAGGGGAATTCAGGGCCTGCAGGAGGGTGGGGGGAGGAGGAGGGGACCCAAAGAGGGTGAAGTAGGGGGAATTGGAGATCCCACAGGATGGGCATTGGGGTGTGGAAGGGATGGGACTGTGGGGGATGCAGGTGAGGAGGAAGGGATTGCAGTGGAGGGGACCCAGGGAATGAAGCAGGGCAGGGGTGGGGGCAGGAGAAATGGGGAAGGGGAGAAAATTGGAAGGGACTGGGAGGGTCTTTGGGACTGAGGGGTCAAGGAAGGGGATTTCTGGACACGAGTGTCATGGGCAATGGGAAAGGGGAAGGATTAGAGGAGAAAGAAGGGAAGAAATGGTGTGGGAATGATGCCCTGTGTGTGTGTGGTGGGGTGGACTGGGGTGTGTGGGAATAGAGTGGGGGCCCTGAGGAAGGGCCTCCCCAGTGCACATTGGGGTGGACTGGGGAGCACTGGGATGGCCTGGAGGGTAGTGGCCACCAGAGGGGAGGGTCTGGGCCCAGCACAAGCCCTGGTACTCACCGGGCCGCCGATGACGCCTCCCTGTAGAGAGACAAGGAGACATCACTGGTCACTGGGGTGTCCCCAGTGCCAGGAAGGGATGGGGGGCCCAAAGTGCCCCCCACTTCCCACACTGGGTGCCCCCCAACTCCCAGACTTACCTCCCCACATTGGACGCTGTCGACCTCAATGGGCTGCAGGAGGAGAGCAAAGGCTTGGTTGGGGTTGGCCTTGTGGGGCTGGGGGGGACACGGGTGTCCCCACCCCCTCCAGCCCCGGCTGCCCCCCGGGCTGAGCGGGGCTCTTTGGGATTGCGGCTCCCAGGCAAGTTGGGGACACCAGTGCAGGGGGAAAGGCAAGGCATTGAGGGCAAAGCCTGGAGGAAAGGCCCTGGGAAGGGGCCATGGCAGGGCATTTCTCAGTTGGTGCCAGTTCAGCCTGGCCAGGCCTTGTCCCACTTGAGCCCAGGGTGGAGCTTGGGCCTGTTTGTCCTCCTTGGACTCCAGTGGGGCTTGGCCCAGTTCCACCCAGTTTGGGTTGGGCCTTTGCCTTGGCTGGGAAAGAGAGGAGATGGTGGGGAGATGCCCCAGGGGACCAAGAGGATGGGATGGGGAGGCCCAAAAAGGTGGGATTTGGGGTCAGAAAGAGCAGGAAGCGTTGGGACTGTGCCAGGACGGAGCCGGGTGCAAGCATCCCGTGAGGAAGCGGAGCTGCAGCAGCAGGAGTTGAATTGTGGGAAGGGGAAGGAGAGAGGGAATTGTGACCAGAAGAAAGTGGCCTGGCCCGGGGCTGGGGGTGCTGGGGAGTTCTGGGGGAGCCCCTGGATTGGGAAGGGGTCCATCCCTGAGCCCATGGCCGTGGCATGGGGGCCTCACCTTGGCATCTGCCGGGGGGCTCATCAGGATGGTGAAGAGCAGGGCCACGCTGAGCACAGCGACCTTCATCTTCCTCTGGGCCTGGGCAGCGCTGGCTGAGGCTGCACAAGGGCAGGAGCACATTTATCCCTGCCGGGACTCCTCCCTGCCCCCTCCCCGAGAGCCCCCGGGGCAAAGCCCGGCTGGGCACAGCCCCCAGCCCTGGCCACAAGCCCAGCCCTGGCACAGAGTCCATCCCGCCTGCGGCACCCATCCAGCCACCTTCCCCGGCATCCCTCCAGCTTCCTGCACGGGGCAGCTGCCCTGGAAGGGCCCAGGCCCCTGGGGGTGCCAAGGGGGTGGGCAGGGAGCTGAAAGCAGCTGCATACCCTGTGGGGACAATCCCACACAACACAATCCATCCTCCAACAGCCCCCAAAGCCTGATCCCCCCATGTCCTCCTGCCCATCCCTTCCCAGAGCTTTCCCTCTGGGACACCCCAGAGCTCAGCCCAGCCCCAAACCCGGCGTGTCTGAGCAGAATTGTCCCTGTTCCCACTCCAACCCCTTGGCTGAACGCAGGGCTGGCACTGCCCCCCTTCTTGGGGCACCAGGAGCCCGGGATCAGGGAAACAGGGAGCTGGGAGATAAAGGGGCTGACGGGCAATGGGCACAGCCGGGTGACTGGGATCTCCAGTCTGGGCAGGCTCTGGGGAGCACTGGGCAATGCTGGCCCTGGCACACAAGGGCTGGGCCCAGGGAAGTGCTGGGGTGGTGGCAGTGCCCGGCTCCAGCCCATTTGCGGGCACTGCAGCCCCCAAGTGGTGCAGGCCCAGCCACGGCCTCCCCGAGCAGAGCCCAGAGGGGCAGATGCCCTTTGCTGGCCCTGCCCCTGTCCCAGCTGGGCACACCGTGTCCTCCCGCATCAGCCGGGCCCCGCTCTGCTGAGCTGGCCCAGGCAGGGGGGGCCAGGCACTGGCAGCCCAGCAGGGCTCTGGCTCCACACTGGGCTGGCCCTGGCACACAGCTGCCCCAGTGCCCCTGTCCCCAGGGATGGCCCTGCCCTGCCCTGGGCCCAGCGCTGGCCCTCAGCAGGATGGCACCTTCCCGCCCCACTCTCCCTCCCTCCCCACCCGCCTCACAGGCCCCTCTGGGCTGGGACCCCCGTGGGCACAGATCAAGGACAGCCACTGAGCGGGGGCTCCCGGCACCTGCCACAGCCTCAATTCTCCACTCACCTTTGGCCACGTTTCCGCAACACCTTCCATCCTTACGGGCCCCTGACCACACACAAGAGACCATTGTGGGGCAGCTGGGAAAACATCTCAGCTGAATGACTTGACTGTTTGCCTTGCATTTTCCCCAGGAGCCGGCAGTGACCTGGAAGATTTTCCTGTTGCCCTTTTCTGCTTTGTGCCTCGTTTGTTGGATAATTGAGGAACGTTGACTGAGGAGGGGCCAAGGGGAGTTGAAACTGCTCAGGGGGGGCATTTACAGTCCCTGTCCACCAAAGGTCCCACTCTGAACCACCCAAATTGGGGCATCAGCAGCTCATTGGAAGAGGGAAATGTCCCCAGTTTGGTGTTTGAGAGAGAGATGGACGAGAGACGTGAGCAGGGTGCCTGAGGTGCAGCTGATCCCCCTGGACTGTCTCCCTCTTTCCCCCTGAGCAGGGCTGGCAGCACCTGGGGAAATTCCTCTTGTTCCTGCAGTCCCTGCTGTGAGATTTTTCCAACCCTCTGGTTACAAATGGATTTGGGGCCTGGCCGTTCTCCTCAGGCCGTGACCCGCAGGGAGGTGTTGTGGTGACTCCCAGAGGGAAAGGGGAGGAGAAAAGGGGGCCCTGTTCTCCCCACATTTACGTCTCCCTTCCCAATTTCCTGGTGCCCTCAGATTCCCAGAGTCCCTCAGTAGCTGCATGAGGAGGGGACCAGACTGAGCAGGAGGTGTCTGTCCTGTTGTCCTGGTTTTGACTGGGATAATGGACTGGTTTACAGTCACTGCCCACAACAGGGACTTGTCTCAGCACAGAATCATGGAATCATGGGTTGGTTTTGGTGGGAAGGGACCTTAAAGGTCATCCTGTGCCACCCCCTGCCATGGGCAGGGACACCTTCCACTAGCCCAGGTTACTCCAAGCCCCGTCCATCCTGGCCTTGGACATTTCCAGGGATGGGGAAGCCACAGCTTCTCAGGACAACCTGTGCCTGGGCCTCCCCCCTCACAGGGAAAACTTTTTTCCCAATATCCCCCTAAGCCTGCCCTCTGTCATTGGGAAGCCATTCCCCCTTCTCCCATCCCTACAGCTCCTTGGCCAAAATCCCTCTGCAGCTCTCTGGGAGCCCCTCGAGGCATTGGAAGGGGCTCTAAGGCCTCCCCGGAGCCTTCTCTTCTCCAGGCTGAACAGTCCCAATTGTCCCCAAAGCAGAGCTGGACCCACCAGCACCCCCAGAGCCCTCTCCCAGCAGGTTCTTCCATCCCTTCCTCCCCCAGCCTGCACCGATCCCGGGGGTTGCCCTGACCCGGCTGCACCACCCAGGGGGTGGCATGGGATGACAACAGGACAGACACATCCTGTTGAGTCTGGTCCTGCCTCCCTTCTCCTGCAGCTACTGAGGGACTCTGGGAAGCTGAGGGCACCAGGAAATTGGGAAGGGAGACGTAAATGTGGGGAGAACAGGGCCCCCTTTTCTCCTCCCCTTTCCCTCTGGGAGTCACCACAACACCTCCCTGCGGGTCACGGCCTGAGGAGAACGGCCAGGCCCCAAATCCATTTGGAACCAGAGGGTGGGAAAAATCCCACAGCAGGGACTGCAGGAACAAGAGGAATTTCCCCAGGTGCTCCCAGCCCTGCTCAGGGGGAAGGAAGGAGACAGTCCAGGGGGATCAGCTGCACCTCAGGCACCCTGCTCACGTCTCTCGTCCATCTCTCTCTCAAACACCACACTGGGGACATTTCCCTCTTCCAATGAGCTGCTGATGCCACAATTTGGATGGTCCAGAGTGGGACCTTTGGTGTTGAGGGGCTGTAAATGCCTCTTTCTTGAGTGGCTTCACCTCCCCTGGGCCCCTCCTCAGTCAACGTTCCTCAATTATCCAACAAACGAGGCACGAAGCAGAAAAGGGTAAAAGGAAAATCTTCCAAGTCACTGCCGACTACTCGTAAAATTACAAGGCAAATAGTCAAGTCATTCAGCTGAGATGTTTTCCCAGCTGCCCCACAATGGTCTCTTGTGTGTGGTCAGGGGCCCGTAAGGATGGAAGGTGTTGCGGAAACGTGGCCAAAGGTGAGTGGAGAATTGAGGCTGTGGCAGGTGCCGGGAGCCCCCGCTCAGTGGCTGTCCTTGATCTGTGCCCACGGGGGTCCCAGCCCAGAGGGGCCTGTGAGGCGGGTGGGGAGGGAAGGAGAGTGGGGCGGGAAGGTGCCATCCTGCTGAGGGACAGTGCTGGGCCCAGAGACATATGATGTCGTATGAGGGATGTGATGTCACAGGGAGGATGTGATGTCACAGTGGAGGATGTGATGTCATATGCTGGATGTGATGTCACAGAAAAGGATGTGAAGGAAGATGATGGATGTGATAACACAGGAGAGATGTGATGTCACATGATGCAGATGATGCCACAGAGGGAGGATATGATATCACAGAGGACTGTGTGATGTTACAGAGGAGAATGTGATGTCACATGATGGATGTGATGCCACAGAAGAGGATGTGATTTCATATGATGGATGTGATGTCACTGGAGAGATATGATGTCATAAGTGCGATGTGATGTCATAGGTGAGATGTTATATCATATGATGGATGTGATGTCACAGAGGAGGACGTGATGTCATATGATGGATGTGATGTCATAAGAAGGATGTGATGTCACGGGGAGGATGTGATGTCACAAAGGAAGGATGAGATGTCATGCAGAGGATGTGTTCTCACAGGAAGGATGTGTTGTCAAAGGATAGATATAATGTCATATGATGGATGCAACATCCTAGAGGAGCTGTGATGTAACAGAGGAAGGATGTGATGTCACAAGAAGGATGTGATGTCACAGATGAGAATTTTATGTTGTGTGAAGGATGTGACGTCACAGAGGAGGATGGGATGTCACAGGACGGATGTGACATCACAGAGGAGGATGTGATGTCACAGGAGAGATATGATGTCATATGATGGATGGGACTTCATAGAGGAGCTGTGATGTCACAGGGAGGATTTGATGTCACAGAGGTAGAATGAGATGTCACGGGGGATTCCAGAGTAACTGGTGGAAATATCCACTGAGGGGTTTTCCTTTTGCTGTGACGTGTCAGTCCCCAAAAAGGGCCTTGGAATTCCCCCCGCTGGTGGATCTGTTTGGTGGAGGGTTCCTGGGTGGAATACGGGACAGACTAGATGGGACTGACAGGGTTTTGTTTTTCCCTGGGGCACCAGCAGACAAACAAATCCCCAAGAGTCGGGTGAATTCCCCTTCCCCCCGTTTCCCGGCACACACGGGAATCTGCTGAGGTTGGACAAGACCAAGGTGGTGCAGCCGGGTCAGGGCAACCCCCGGGATCGGTGCAGGCTGGGGGAGGAAGGGATGGAAGAACCTGCTGGGAGAGGGCTCTGGGGGTGCTGGTGGGTGACAAATGGGACACGAGCCAGCCTGGAAACCCCCCGTGTGCGGGGCTCATCCCGGGGCAGGGGAGGAGGGGAATGTGCCCCTCTGCTGCCCTCAGGTGAGACCCCACCTGCAGTGCTGCCTCCAGCTCGGGGGGCCCAGATCAGGAGGAATGGACCTGTTGGAGTGGATCCAGAGGAGGCCACAAAGATGCTCTGAGGACTGGAGCCCCTCTGCTCTGGGGACAGGCTGGGACAATTGGGATTGTTTAGCCTGGAGAAGAGAAGGCTCCAGGGAGGCCTTAGAGCCCCTTCCAGTGCCTTGAGGGGCTCCCAGAGAGCTGCAGAGGGATTTTGACCAAGGACCTGTAGGGATGGGAGAAGGGGGAATGGCTTCCCACTGACAGAGGGCAGGCTTAGGGGGATATTGGGAAGAAAGTTTTCCCTGTGAGGGGGCAAGGCCATGTCACAGCTTTCCCTGAGAAGCTGTGGCTGCCCCATCCCTGGAAGTGTCCAAGGTCAGGATGGACGGGGCTTGGAGTAACCTGGGCTAGTGGAAGGTGTCCCTGCCCATGGCAGGGGGTGGCACAGGATGAGCTTTAAGGTCCCTTCCCACCCAAACCAGTCCATGATTCCATGATTCTGTGCTGAGACAAGTCCCTGTTGTGGGCAGTGACAGTAAACCAGTCCATTATCCCAGTCAAAACCAGGACAACAGGACAGACACCTCCTGCTGTGTCTGGTGTCCTCCTCGTGCAGCTACTGAGGGACTCTGGGAAGCCGAGGGCACCAGGAAATTGGGAAGGGAGATGTAAATGTGGGTAGAACAGGGCCCCCTTTTCTCCTCCCCTTTCCCTCTGGGAGTCACCACAACACCTCCCTGCGGGTCACGGCCTGAGGAGAACGGCCAGGCCCCAAATCCATTTGGAACCAGAGGGTGGGAAAAATCCCACAGGAGGGACTACAGGAACAAGAGGAATTTCTCCAGGTGCTCCCAGCTCTGCTCAGGGAGAAGGAAGGAGACAGTCCAGGGGGGATCAGCTGCACCTCAGGCACCCTGCTCACGTCTCTCGTCCATCTCTCTCTCAAACACCAAACTGGGGACATTTCCCTCTTCCAATGAGCTGCTGATGCCCCAGTTTGGATGGTTCAGAGTGGGACCTTTGGTGGTGAGGGGCTGTAAATGCCTCTTTCTTGAGCAGCGTCACCTCCCCTGGGCCCCTCCTCAGTCAACGTTCCTCAATTATCCAACAAAGGAGGCACGAAGCAGAAAAGGGCAAAAGGAAAATCTTCCAGGTCACTGCCGGCTCCTGGGGAAAATGCAAGGCAAATAGTCAAGTCATTCAGCTGAGATGTTTTCCCAGCTGCCCCACAATGGTCTCTTGTGTGTGGTCAGGGGCCCGTAAGGATGGAAGGTGTTGCGGAAACGTGGCCAAAGGTGAGTGGAGAATTGAGGCTGTGGCAGGTGCCGGGAGCCCCCGCTCAGTGGCTGTCCTTGATCTGTGCCCACGGGGGTCCCAGCCCAGAGGGGCCTGTGAGGCGGGTGGGGAGGGAGGGAGAGTGGGGGGGAAGGTGCCATCCTGCTGAGGGCCAGCGCTGGGCCCAGGGCAGGGCAGGGCCATCCCTGGGGACAGGGGCACTGGGGCAGCTGTGTGCCAGGGCCAGCCCAGTGTGGAGCCAGAGCCCTGCTGGGCTGCCAGTGCCTGGCCCCCCCTGCCTGGGCCAGCTCAGCAGAGCGGGGCCCGGCTGATGCGGGAGGACACGGTGTGCCCAGCTGGGACAGGGGCAGGGCCAGCAAAGGGCATCTGCCCCTCTGGGCTCTGCTCGGGGAGGCCGTGGCTGGGCCTGCACCACTTGGGGGCTGCAGTGCCTGCAAATGGGCTGGAGCCGGGCACTGCCACCACCCCAGCACTTCCCTGGGCCCAGCCCTTGTGTGCCAGGGCCAGCATTGCCCAGTGCTCCCCAGTGCCTGCCCAGACTGGAGATCCCAGTCACCCGCCTGTGCCCATTGCCCGTCAGCCCCTTTATCTCCCAGCTCCCTGTTTCCCTGATCCCGGGCTCCTGGTGCCCCAAGAAGGGGGGCAGTGCCTGCCCTACGTTCAGCCAAGGGGCTGGAGTGGGAACAGGGACAATTCTGCTCAGACATCCTGCGTTTGGGGCTGGGCTGAGCTCTGGGGTGTCCCAGAGGGAAAGCTCTGGAAGGGATGGGCAGGAGGACATGGGTGGATCATGCTTTGGGGGCTGTTGGAGGATGGATTGTGTTGTGTGGGATATTCCCCACAGGGTATGCAGCTGCTTTCAGCTCCCTGCCCACCCCCTTGGCACCCCCAGGGGCCTGGGCCCTTCCAGGGGCAGCTGCCCCGTGCAGGAAGCTGGAGGGATGCCGGTGAAGGTGGTTGGATGGGTGCCGCAGGCGGGATGGACTCTGTGCCAGGGCTGGGCTTGTGGCCAGGGCTGGGGGCTGTGCCCAGCCGGGCTTTGCCCCGGGGGCTCTCGGGGAGGGGGCAGGGAGGAGTCCCGGCAGGGATAAATGTGCTCCTGCCCTTGTGCAGCCTCAGCCAGCGCTGCCCAGGCCCAGAGGAAGATGAAGGTCGCTGTGCTCAGCGTGGCCCTGCTCTTCACCATCCTGCTGAGCCCCCCGGCAGATGCCAAGGTGAGGCCCCCATGCCACGGCCATGGGCTCAGGGATGGGCCCCTTCCCAATCCAGGGGCTCCCCAGCACTCCCCAGCACCCCCAGCCCCGGGCCAGGCCACTTTCTTCTGGTCACAATTCCCTCTCTCCTTCCCCTTCCCACAATTCAACTCCTGCTGCTGCAGCTCCGCTTCCTCACGGGATGCTTGCACCCGGCTCCGTCCTGGCACAGTCCCAACGCTTCCTGCTCTTTCTGACCCCAAATCCCACCTTTTTGGGCCCCCCCATCCCATCCTCTTGGTCCCCTGGGGCATCTCCCCACCATCTCCTCTCTTTCCCAGCCAAGGCAAAGGCCCAACCCAAACTGGGTGGAACTGGGCCAAGCCCCACTTGAGTCCAGGGAGGACAAACAGGCCCAAGCTCCACCCTGGGCTCAACTGGGACAAGGCCTGGCCAGGCTGAACTGGCACCAACTGAGAAATGCCCTGCCATGGCCCCTTCCCAGGGCCTTTCCTCCAGGCTTTGCCCTCAATGCCTTGCCTTTCCCCCTGCACTGGTGTCCCCAACTTGCCTGGGAGCCGCAATCCCAAAGAGCCCCGCTCAGCCCGGGGGGCAGCCGGGGCTGGAGGGGGTGGGGACACCCGTGTCCCCCCCAGCCCCACAAAGCCAACCCTAACCAAGCCTTTGCTCTCCTCCTGCAGCCCATTGAGGTCGACAGCGTCCAATGTGGGGAGGTAAGTCTGGGAGTTGGGGGGCACCCAGTGTGGGAAGTGGGAGGCACTTTGGGCCCCCCATCCCTTCCTGGCACTGGGGACACCCCAGTGACCAGTGACGTCTCCTTGTCTCTCTACAGGGAGGCGTCATCGGCGGCCCGGTGGGTACCAGGGCTTGTGCTGGGCCCAGACCCTCCCCTCTGGTGGCCACCACCCTCCAGGCCATCCCAGTGCTCCCCAGTCCACCCCAGTGTGCACCGGGGAGGCCCTTCCTCAGGGCCCCCACTCTATTCCCACACACCCCAGTCCACCCCACCACACACACACTGGGCATCATTCCCACACCATTTCTTCCCTTCTTTCCCTCTAATCCTTCCCCTTTCCCATTGCCCATGACACTCGTGTCCCGAAATCCCCTTCCTTGACCCCTCAGTCCCAAAGACCCTCCCAGTCCCTTCCAGTTTTCTCCCCTTCCCCATTTCTCCTGCCCCCACCCCTGCCCTGCTTCATTCCCTGGGTCCCCTCCACTGCAATCCCTTCCTCCTCACCCGCATCCCCCACAGTCCCATCCCTTCCACACCCCAATGCCCATCCTGTGGGATCCCCAATTCCACCCACTTCACCCTCTTTGGGTCCCCTCCTCCTCCCCCCACCCTCCTGCAGGCCCTGAATTCCCCTGGCTCTCCTTGTCTCCATCCCCACCCTGGGCCCTGCAGGAACAGGGATCCCGGGGGAAACTGGGTGCAGTGGGGCTGGGGGGAGCAGAAGGGATTTTCCCCCTCAGACCAGGGGCCAACCATGGGCTGGGGGGTCTGGGGACACCCGTGTCTCTCCCCCAGCCCCACAGGGGCCAATCCTGCTTAAACCTTTGCTCTCCTTCCCCAGCCAATCTCGGGACAAGGAGGAGGTGGATGTGTTGGGGTAAGTCCTGGAGTTGAGATGTCCCCAGTGTGGGAAATGGGGGGAAATGGAGTCCCCCCATCCCTCCTGGGCCTGGGAACACCCCAGTGACCAGTGACACCTCACGCTCTCTCTCCAGGGAGGCATGGATATCGGTCGAGTGAAGAGGTCTGAGGTGGGTATCCCAAGTTCTGCTGGGCTCAGACCCTCCCCTCTCATGGCCACCACCCTCCCCAGAATCCCAGTGTGTCCCAGTCCTGCCCAGTGTGCCCCAGTCCAGCCCAGTGTGTCCCAGTCCAGCCCAGTGTGTCCCAGTCCTGCCCAGTTCGTCCCAGAACCAGCCCAGTGTGTCTCTAACCCTGCCTTTGTCCCCAGCCCCCCGTGGCTGACCAGGTGGAGCTGATGCGCCAGTGACGCTCGGCTGCCTCTCTGCATGTCCAGGTGAGAAATATGGGAGGCTCCTCAGCCCCCCAAAGGAGCCTGGCAGGGCCCTGGGGGGTCCCTGAGCCCTCTGCAGTGGGCAGAGCTTGGGGACAGCAGAGGGACACGCAGGGGGCTGTCCCTGCTCCGTGTCCCGGGGCAGCTGGACAGAGCTGCCCCCAAGCCTGGCCTTGCACTGGGGGCTCTGCAGACCCCCAGGCTCACCGGGAGGGCAGGGAGGGGCTCGGGGAGGTGTCAGAGCATCCCGGGCTGGGGGGCTCTGGGGGCCACATGGATCTCAGCATCCAATTCCCTTCTCCTGCCCCAGCTCCCTGCAGACAGACAGGGTGGGGACAAGACCCCTCCCATGTCCCTGTGGGCACGGGGGGTGACGTTTGGGGCTGTGTCTTTCAGGACTGGAAGTGGTGGTGACACCCCTGTCCTGGCCCCCTCCAGCGGCATGAGGAGATGATCATCCCTGGAGGACCCCCCTGATCCCCTGGGTGCCCTGGCAATTTCCCTGCAAGAATCAATAAACCCCTGCAGCAAAACAAATGCTCTGTGTCTGTCTGGGTGTGTGTGTTCCCACCTCCACGGGTGCCTTCCCGTGTCCATGTGTGTTCCCACGTCCCCTGGGGCACCCGGTGGTTTGGGGGCACAGCGGGAAACAGGGTCTGACTGGGGCTGTCCAAGCACCGTCCCCAAGGAGCACAGCTTGGTGTCGGGGCAGGGGAGGGTCAGGGACAATCAGCCAAGGCCCCTCAGTCCTTCCCTGGGCTCTGGGAGGGATGGGAAAGGGGATCAAAGGAGCCAACGGGTGTCAAATGCCCCCAGATCTCAAGGGCCAGGCTCGGGGCTGAAGGGATGGAGAGCAGCCCTGCATCCAAGGCCATGGGGATAGTGGGGGATGAAAAGCAGGATGGGAGCCAGCAATGGGAGCTCACAGCCCACAACCCCCCCGTGTCCTGGGCTCATCCCACAGCGTGGGCAGCAGGGCAGGGGGGTTCTGCCCCTCTGCTCCGCTCAGCTGAGACCCCCCTGCAGTGCTGCCTCCAGCTCTGGGCTCCTCTGGCTGTCTGCAACGCACCCACCCGCAATGGCAATGGCTTGGGGGGATTCCCCTGCCAGCCCTGGCATCTCCTGCAGCTCCATGGGCTCCTCAGCACAGCAAAGACACGCACCTCTTGGGGCACTTCCAGAGGAGGCCACCCAGGGGATCCCAGGGCTGCAGCACCTCTCGCATGGAGACAGGCTGAGAGAGTGGGGGCTCTTCAGCCTGCAGAAGAAAAGCCTGTGGGGAGACCTCCTTGGGGCCTTCCAGTACTTCAAGGCAGCTTTTTAGAAACAGGTGGGCAAAGGGTTCAGTAGGGCCTGTCCTAATAGGACAGGGTGTGAGGGAGTTAAACTAAAAAAGTGCAAGTCCAGACCAGAGATAAAGAAGAACTATTTTCTAGTGAGAATGCTGAAACACAGGAACACATTTGCAGGGAGGTAGTGGATGCCCCATCCCTGTAAACATTCAAGGCCAGGTTGGATGGGGCTCTGAACAAGGTGATCTAGGAAAGATGTCTCTGCTCCCCCTCCAGGGGATCCCCCGCCCTGTGCTCTTGGCTACCAGAGTGATGGGCAGCTCTCAAGGGATGCAAGTGCCCAGAGAGCAGAGGGAACACACAGGACCTCTGTTAGCAGGGACATCTTCAGGTGAGATGGGAATAGTTTGGATCAACACGCTCAGGCTCCACTGTTTTGCCTCCCTGTGGTTGCACAGAACTGTCAGAAGAGACTGATAACCACGAGGTGCCCCAGTGTCACGGGGTGCCTTTGGGTCCCTGAGGCCCTGCATTGTCACAGGCTTCTCCTTGCCATCAGGAGGCCAGGAAGTGTCCGAGGTGCCCCAGGGCACCAGGAGGTCCCGCAGGTCAAGGGGTAACCTTGATTCCATGTGTCCCTGGAGTGTCCCAATGTCCCCATGGCTCCAGGAGGCCCCGCTGTGCCACAGAGGAGCAGCATTGGGCCGATATCAAAGGACCCAAAAGCGATGTCGCTGTGAACTCTTGAGGGCTGGAAGGAACTGGGGAGACCCGAAGGCCAAAAAGAGCCGGGCAGAGCCGAAGGCCGAGCCGTGCCCCGGAGCCAGGCAGAGCTGAGAAACAAAAGGAGCCGGGAAGACCTGGCAACACCATCCAGCCCCGGCCCCGCATTTCAGGATCAAGAAATAGGTTTGTCCAAAAGCAGGTGGGGTGGTGGGAAGGGGCAGAGGCAGCAGAGCCCAGCGCAAAGCGAGCGGCTCCAGGCACGGCTTCTCCCGCCCGCCGGGAGAGCGCAGGGGCAGGAGCCCTTTGCTGGGTCTGGCTCCCGGCGCTGCCGGCGCTCGGCGGCTTTGGGGTTTGGCTTTGGGGTCTGACGGGAGGAATTATTGCTGTGGTGGTGGGTGGCAGAGGGGTTGAAGGACTGGGCACGAGAGGGATGCCTGTCCCCTCAAGGGACAAGTGCACAGACAGGGATCAGGTGTTCCCGCTGGGCTCAGACACCAGGTCTGTCCAGCAGCACCCAGGGAAGGGAGGGAGGATCATCGTGCTCCGTTCCATCACTGTCACCAGGTCCAGTCACAGGGCACAGACAGCAGGTGTGGTGGGTGTGCCCTGCCTGGATGCCAGGGACCCCCTAAAGCCACTCTCTCACTCCCCTCTGCAACTGGGCAGAGGAGAGAAAAAACCAGCCAAGGATTCATTCATGGGCCAAGAGCTGGCAGAGGTCACTTCCTGATCACCTTCACGGGCAAAACAGACTCCAAGGGGGGATATGAACTGATGCCGAAAAACCTTGGAATAACAGAACTGCTCAGAGACTTGGCATCTTTAAGCAGCAAGGTATTTGTTTCTTCAATGCTGGGAGCAAGGCAGCTCCCTGACCTTCCTGGCGTTGTGGAAGACCCCCCTTCTCTGCAGGATCCAGGCTGGGGTGGGGGGTTTGGGAGGGCTCAGGGATCTTGGGGGTAGGAGGGTTGGGGGTCCCAGCAGTGGTTTTGGGGTCCCAGGGGTGGTTGGGGTGTCCCGGGGGTTGTTTGGGGGATATTTTGGGGGTCCCCCTGAGCTTTCCGGCGTTGTGGAAGACCCCCCTCCTCTGCAGGATCAAGGCTGGAGGTGGGGGGTCTTGGGGGTCCCTGGTGGATGCTGGGGGTCCCAGGGGGGTCAGGTTAGTTTGAGGGTCCCAGGGGTGGTTTGGGGCTCCTGGGGGAGGTCAGGGGGTGTTTTTGGTGGTCCCCCTGACCTTCCTGGCATTGTGTAAGACCCCCCCTTCTCTGAAGGATACAGGATGAGGGCGGAGGGGATTGGGGTCCCTGGTGGATGTTGGGGGTCCCGGGGGGGTTGGGGGTCCCCGGAGAGGTTTGAGGGTCCCGGGGGGGGGGGTTGGGGAGATATTTTGGGCATTCCCTGACCATTCCAGGCCGGGCACTTGAGGCCGTGGGTGCAGGCAGGGAGGGGGGAGCACACAGGGGGGTCCCTGTGACCCCCAGGGCCAGCGAGGAGCTCCACTGCGGGTTCAGGGTGTCGATCTGCACCTGGGTGATGTCACCATGATGCCATCAACAACCACGGTGATGTCATAGACACACGGAGTGATGTCATCGACACACGGAGTGATGTCATCACACAGCTACCCCCAAATGTCAGCGCCTTCCCCTGTGACGTCACTACGTTCCCCTGTGACATCAGCACGCTCCCTATGACATCAACACATTCCCCTATGACATCATTGTGTTCTCCTATGACATCACCATGTTCTCCTGTGACACCATCACATTCCCCTGTGACATCACCAAGTTTCCTATGACATCTGTGTTCCCCTATGACATCCCCATGTTCCCCTATAACATTACCATGCTTTGCTATGACATCACCATGTTATAATCTATGACATCACCACATTCCCATATGACATCACCCTGTCCTCTATGACATCACCACACTCCCCTATGACATCCCCACGCTCCCCTGTGACGTCACCAGGGAGGGGTACGTGGAAGAGGTGGCTGGGGGAAGGGGCTGCCCCACAACCACCAGCCCCTGGTTGTAGCTGGAGAGCCTGGAGGCCGTTCTGTTCCCGTTGGACAGCAGGATGTTCTTCCCGTGGCACCCCAGGAACGTGGGGGGGCACAAGGGACGTCACAGGGGAGTCACAGTTGCGGATGGGCCCTCTCACTGCCCTCCCACTTCCTCCCAGTGCCTCCCAGTCCCACTCAGTGCCCCCCCAGTCCCTCCCCATGCCCCCCAATTGCTCCCAGTCCCCTCCCAGTCAAACACGGGGCCTCCCAGTTTGTCCCACTCATTCCCTTCCCAGTCCGCCCCAGTCCCTCCCAATCTCCCCCCAGTCCCTCCCAGTTCCCCCCAGTTGCTCCCAGTCTCCTCCCAGTCCCCCTCAGTCCCTCCTCATCCCTCCCAGTCCCTCCCAGTTCCCCCCAGTTCTCCCCACTCCCCCCAGTCCCTACAGTGATGAATGTGATGTCACAGGGGAGTTGTGATGTCACAGGGGAGATGTGATGTCATGGGAAGGATGTGATGTCATAGGAAAGATGTGTTGTCACAACAAGGACGTGACGTAAGAGGGATGATATAGTATCACAGGAAGGATGAATGTGATGTCAAAGGGACGATGTGACGTCAAAGAGGAGGATTGGATGTCACAGGGGAGCTGTGATGCCATGGGAGAGGATGTGATGTCACAGGGGAGGATGTGTTGTCACAGAGGAAGATGTGATGTCACAGGGGAGGACGTGATGTCACAGGGGAGGACGTGATGTCACAGAGGAGGATGTGATGTCACAGAGGAGGATGCTCCCGAGTCTCTGCAGGCAAGGGGGGCTGGCACTGACCCCCTTCTTGAGGCACCAGGAGCCCGGGATCAGGGAAACAGGGAGCTGGGAGATAAAGGGGCTGACGGGCAATGGGCACAGGCGGGTGACTGGGATCTCCAGTCTGGGCAGGCACTGGGGAGCACTGGGCAATGCTGGCCCTGGCACACAAGGGCTGGGCCCAGGGAAGTGCTGGGGTGGTGGCAGTGCCCGGCTCCAGCCCATTTGCGGGCACTGCAGCCCCCAAGTGGTGCAGGCCCAGCCACGGCCTCCCCGAGCAGAGCCCAGAGGGGCAGATGCCCTTTGCTGGCCCTGCCCCTGTCCCAGCTGGGCACACCGTGTCCTCCCGCATCAGCCGGGCCCCGCTCTGCTGAGCTGGCCCAGGCAGGGGGGCCAGGCACTGGCAGCCCAGCAGGGCTCTGGCTCCACACTGGGCTGGCCCTGGCACACAGCTGCCCCAGTGCCCCTGTCCCCAGGGATGGCCCTGCCCTGCCCTGGGCCCAGCGCTGGCCCTCAGCAGGATGGCACCTTCCCGCCCCACTCTCCCTCCCTCCCCACCCGCCTCACAGGCCCCTCTGGGCTGGGACCCCCGTGGGCACAGATCAAGGACAGCCACTGAGCGGGGGCTCCCGGCACCTGCCACAGCCTCAATTCTCCACTCACCTTTGGCCACTAGTGAAAAGGGGGTTAAAGGGATACCAAAAAAGGGATCTTAACACAATATTATGGATAACTATTAACACAATATTATGGATAACTATTAACACGATATTGGTTAGTAAAAAGGGAAACTAAAGGAAAATAAAACTATGAACCTAAAAGAGAAATTAGAGACACTAAAGGGATATTAAGAAGTTGTTCTCTCAGTTACTTCCTATCAATAAACTGTGCTTACCCACACAGACAGGCCAGGGCTGTCAGGATCTGCAGCAGCTGGTCGGTGCCCGTGCTTAGCAGGGATCCCTGCAGAGCAACACAGTCTCGGTGGAAGGATGAGGATCGCTCACCCCAGCAGTCCTGACACCCCATTTTTATCAGTTCCACATTACACCACGTAGGGCCAGTACGCAGTATAAGGTGATGCCTGAATGGCAGCCAAACCCTGCCTGTTCATTCCCTGATAGCAACAGTCTGTGCATGGCCTGCTGAAGGGCAAGGGGCGAGCGACCCCTGCCCACATAATCTTCCTCTCACCATCATCTTTCTCACCCCTATGGATGACCTCTACCATTGTGTTTCAAGGGTAGATGTATCTATCTTGCAATATGTCACAAAACCAAGGAAGAACTCAGCTCTCATAATAGGGGATATCAGGCTGACTTGCTAAAAAGCCCAATGGACCTTACAATTAGCCTGTGCCATGAAGTTACATTGTACCATACTCTAGCTGGTTTCATATCCTAATATGATTCTTTTCTCACGCCTCTATGCTCCGTTGATCATGCAATTCAAAAGTACCCCCCTTACTGGCAGCCACAGCTTCTCAGGGCAACCTGTGCCAGGGCCTCCCTCCTCACAGGGAAAACTTTCTTCCCAATATCCCCCCAAGCCTGCCCTCTGTCAGTGGGAAGCCATTCCCCCTTCTCCCATCACTACAGCTCCTTGTCCAAAATCCCTCTGCAGCTCTCTGGGAGCCCCTCGAGGCACTGGAAGGGGCTCTAAGGCCTCCCTGGAGCCTTCTCTTCTCCAGGATGAACAGTCCCAATTGTCCCAGCCTGTCCCCAGAGCAGAGGGGCTCCAGCCCTCCGAGCATCTTTGTGGCCTCCTCTGGATCCACTCCAACAGGTCCATTCCTCCTGATCTGGGCCCCCCGAGCTGGAGGCAGCACTGCAGGTGGGGTCTCACCTGAGGGCAGCAGAGGGGCACATTCCCCTCCTCCCCTGCCCCGGGATGAGCCCCGCACACGGGGGGTTTCCGGGCTGGCTCGTGTCCCATTTGTCACCCACCAGCACCCCCAGAGCCCTCTCCCAGCAGGGACTTCCATCCCTTCCTCCCCCAGCCTGCACCGATCCCGGGGGTTGCCCTGATCCGGCTGCACCACCTTGGTCTTGTCCAACCTCAGCAGATTCCCGTGTGTGCCGGGAAACGGGGGAAGGGGAATTCACCCGACTCTTGGGGATTTGTTTGTCTGCTGGTGCCCCAGGGAAAAACAAAACCCTGTCAGTCCCATCTAGTCTGTCCCATATTCCACCCAGGAACCCTCCACCAAACAGATCCACCAGGTGGGGGGAATTCCAGGGCCATTTTGGGGGGCTGACACGTCACAGCAAAAGGAAAACCCCTCAGTGGATATTTCCACCAGTTACTCCAGCATCAACAAAACTGGCAGCACCTTTATAAAGGACTCCCTCCAACAGTCTGAGGAATAACACTCTTTATTAATACAAATTGGCACAGGTTAAAGGTTCGTGGTGGTCAGGGACAGGGTCTGGCTGCAAAAACACACGATGTCAAAATTGTTGTTAAAGCAAAGCAAAGCACAACCTCTAAACCAAACCAATCCACAGGTGCCGCCTGTTCCCTGCTGGCCGAGGGATCCCAGTGCTCCCAGTCCTTCCCAGTCCTTCCCAATCAATCTCTTCTCGCAGTAACTCCCTCCCAGTCCCCCCCAGTGCTCCCAGTGACCCCGTTATCCCCTCCCAGCTGATGTGTCTCCACTTGGTCACCACTCTGGCCGTGGTTGCCGGCGCCGCCTGTTCCCTGCTCCCAGTCCCACCAGTCCCTCCCAGTCCTTCCCAATCCATCTCTTATCCCTGTAACCCCCTCCTAGTGCCTCCCAGTCCTTCCCAATCCATCTCTTGTCCCTGTAACCCCCTCCCAGTCCCTCCCAGTCCTTCCCAATCCATCTCTTGTCCCTGTAACCCCCTCCCAGTCCCTCCCAGTCCTTCCCAATCCATCTCTTGTCCCTGTAACCCCCTCCCAGTCCTCCCAGTCCCTCCCAGAGCTCCCACTCCCCTCCCTGTGTCTCCCAGTCCCTCCAGTGCCTCCCACTCCCTTCCCTTCCCAGTCCCTTCCACTTCCCTCCAACTCCTTCCCAGTCCCTCCCAGTGCCCCCCATTCCCCTCCCGGTCTCTCCCAGTCCCTCCCAGTGCTCCCAGTGACCCCGTTATTCATGTCCCAGCCCATGTGTCTCCAGCTGCTGACAGCCCTGGCCACGGTTGCCGGCACTGCCTGTTCCCTGCTGGCCGAGAGCACCCAGTGCTCCCAGTACCCGATTATCCCTCTCCCAGTCCCTCCCAGTGCTCCCAGTGACCCCATTATCCCTCTCCCAGTGCTCCCAGTGCTCCCAGTGACCCCGATATCCCCTCGCAGGTGATGTGTCTCCAGCTGGTGACGGCCCTGGCTGCAGTTGCCGGCGCCGCCTGTTCCCTGCTCCCAGTCCCTTCCAATCCTTCCCAATCCATCTCTTACCCCTGTAACCCCCTCCCAGTCCCTCCCAGTGCTCCCAGTGACCCCGTTATCCGTGTCCCAGGCCATGTATCTGCAGCTGGTCACTGCCCTGGCTGCCTGTTCCCTGCTGGCCGAGGGCTCCAGGGCAGCTGCGGGCTCCGGGATCTGAAATTCTTGGCTTGGGACCCCAAAATCCTCCTAGATTGCCACCCCAAAGCCCCCTATTCCCAACCTCCTGGATCCTGGTGTTCCCATGGGATCAGCTGGGATCATTTCCTTGGGAATGGGATCCACAATTCCCGACTTAGGATTCTAAAATCCTCCCTGATTCCCACCCCAAAACCCCTGTTCCCGACCCCCTGAATCTCAGTGTTTCCGTGGGATCATTCCAGTGTTCCCATGGGATCAACCGCTTGGAATGGGATCCACAATTCCCCAAATCATCCCTGAATCCCACCCTAAAACCTCCCATTCCTGACCCCCTGGATCCCGGTGTTCCCATGGGATCATCTGGGATCATCCCGGTACTCCCATGGGATCATCCCCTTGGGAATGGGATCCACAATTCCCAACCTTCCCATACACACACACACAATTTGGGACCAAAAACACGGCCTCACCCCCCTCCCAAAACCCGGGATGTGGGGTCTGGGTCGCCTCGAGAGGTTGGGGTGGGATCCACACGTGCAGAATTCGCGGAATTTCGGGAGAATTTTGGGAATTTCCGGAGTGTTTTTTTTCTTAATACTGTTATTCAGGGTTGTAGCAAACCATGTGGTTGGTGGATTAAAATGGAAACATTTGGAGGAGCCCAGAGGGTGAAATCCAGGACTTGGCGATACCACGAGGAGATTCAGGTGTTTATGGGATTCAGGTGTTTATGGGAGGGGAAAAATCAGGGAAAAGGGGGAAAAAACCCGGGCAAAGCCGAAAAACTGCGGCTGGAGGACTGACGATAGAGTTGGTGCGGGCAGAGCGGCGCGGCGTGCGCGCCTCCGTCTCGGTGTTCGCTTCCGGCGCCGCCATGTTGGGGAGTTCGGCGGGGCGACTGGCGGGGGTCGTGGCGCTGGTCACGGGTGGGTTTTGGGGGGGATTTTGTGGTGTTTTGGGGGCGAGAGGGAAGGGGAGACCCCCAGGGTTGGAGTGGGGGGGAACTTAGGGCGGGGAGACCCCCGGGAGGGACGCTGGGAGGGGTTAAAGGTGACCCTGGTGATACTAGGAGGGTCACTGGTGATACTGGGATGGTCACAGACCCCTCTGGTGACACTGGGGGAGGTCACTGGTGACACTAGATCCCACTGGTGACACTGGGAGGACACCGGGAGGGGTCACAGACCGCACTGGTGTCACTGGGGGGGTTATTGGTGACACTGGGAGGGGTCACTGGTTAAAGTGGTCCCCACTGGTGCCATCGGGCAGTCATTGGTCCTCCGGGTCGCCAGGGGGCGCCAGGGGCGGTTCCCATACCCCTCAATGGCCCCGGTTATTCATTGGCCCTCCGAACCGCCAGGGGGCGCCAGCGGCATCGGCCGCGCCGTGAGCGGCCGCCTGGCCCGCGAGGGCGCGCGCGTGGCCGTGGCCGATCGCGACATGTCGGGGGCGGCGGCGACAGCGAAAGGGCTCCCCCGGCACTACCCCCCCGACCACGGAGCTTTCCAGGTGGATGTGGCCGATCCCAAAAGCGTCGCCGGGATGGTGAGGGGGGTGCAGGTAATGTCGCCGCCGCCTCCCCCCCACCGGTGACATGTCGCGAGAGTGTCACACCCTCCCCAGTGTCCCGCAGTGTCCCCGAGTGACCCCCGATATCCGCAATGTCGCCCTCAAAATTCCCAAATCCACCCAAAATCACTCGCAGTATTCACAAATTCCCACAAATTCCTTCCTATTCCCACAAAATTCTTGGGAAATCGCAGCCAAACGGCCCCAAATTGCAGGAAAAGCCCCCCCAAATCCACCCAAAATCGACCCAAATCCTCCCCAATTCACCCCAAATCACCCCCAGAATTCCCAAATTCCCTACAAATCCACCCAACCCAGACCCACATCCACCCCAAATCACCTCCAGAACTCACAAATTCCCCCAAAACTTGCAAATTCCCACAAACTCCCCCAAAATTCCATCCGATTCCCACCAAATTCCTGGAAAATTGCAGCCAGCCGTCTCCAAATTGCAGGAAAACCTCCACAATTCCCTCCAAAATCGACCCAAATTCCCTCGCATTCCCCCCAGAATTCCCAAATCCCCAAAACTAGACCCAAATCCACCCCAAAATCACCCCCAAAGCTCCCAAATCCCCATGATTTCCCCAAAACTCACAAATTTCCTCAAAATTCCATCCAATTCCTACCAAATTCCTGGGAAATTGCAGCCAAATGCCCCCAAATTGCAGGAAAAAAACCCCAAATCTGCCCTAAATTAACCCAAATCCACCCCAGAATTCCCAAATCCACCCAACCCAGACCCAAATCCACCCCAAAATCACCCCCAAGACTCCCAAATCCCCACAAGTTCCCCCCAAATTCCCCAAATTTCCATCAAATCCCCACCCAGTTCCTGGAAAATTGCAGCCAAATGGCCCCAAATCCCAAGAAAACCCCCTCAAATCTGCCCAAAACCAACCTGAATCCACCCCAGGATTCCCAAATCCACCCAAATCCACCCAAAATGGACCCAAATCCTCCCCAATCCTCCCCAAATCACCCCTCGATGTCCCCAAATGTCCCCCCAGGAGCACTTTGGGGTTCCCCCCCGTGTCCTGGTGTCCTGTGCCGGGATCACCCGCGACCGGATGTTCCTGGAGATGGGAGAGCGGGAATTCCGGGAGGTGCTGGGGGTGAACCTGGAGGTGAGAGGGGACACTGGGGACACTGGGGGGACACTGGGGACATTGGGGGGACATTGGGGGGACATTGGGGACATTGGGGGACATTGGGGGGACAGTGGGGGACATTGGGGACATTGGGGGACATTGGGGGGACAGTGGGGGACATTGGGGACATTGGGGGGACATTGGGGACATTGGGGACATTGGGGGGACATTGGGGACATTGGGGGACATTGGGGATATTGGGGGGACATTGGGGGACATTGGGGACATTGGGGGGACATTGGGGGACATTGGGGGGACATTGGGGACATTGGGGGGACATTGGGGGACATTGGGGGGACATTGGGGACATTGGGGGGACATTGGGGGACATTGGGGGGACATTGGGGACATTGGGGGGACATTGGGGGGACATTGGGGGACAGGGGGTCATTGGGGACAATGGGGGACACTGGGGGACATTGGGGGGACATTGGGGGGACATTGGGGACATTGGGGACATTGGGGGGACATTGGGGACATTGGGGGTCATTGGGGGTCATTGGGGACATTGGGGGGTCATTGGGGGACATTGGGGACATTGGGGGGACAGTGGGGGACATTGGGGACATTGGGGACATTGGGGGACATCGGGGGACATTGGGGGACATTGGGGGGGTTGTGCCACCCCCGATGTCCCCCCGCTGCCCCCTCAGGGGACGTTCCTGGTGACACAGGAGGTGACAAAGGCCCTGGTGACATCGGGGGACCCCGGGGGGGCCTCCCTGGTCCTCGTGGGCAGCGTGGTGGCCAAGGTGGGACCCCCACTTGTCACTGTCCCTGTCACTTGTCACTGTCCCTGTCACTTGTCACCGTCAGTGTCCCCGAAATGGGGGTAAAAGCCCTAAAAATGGGGATAAAGCCCCTGAAAACACCAATTTTAGGGGAATTTGGGGACACCAGGGGGGTTCTAGGGATGTCCCCTCCCCCCCTTTGTCATTGTCACTTGTCACTGTCCCCTCCCCCCTGCCCAAAACTGGGGATAAACCCCCCAAAATTGGGGATAAAACCCCCAGAGACACGAATTTTGGGGGGCTTTGGGGACACTGGGGGGGGGGTGTGGACACCGAGGGGGGTCCCAGGGGGGTCCCCTCCCCTTTGTCATTGTCCCCTCCCCCCCAGGTGGGGAATTTGGGCCAAACCAACTACGCGGCCTCCAAGGGGGGGGTGGAGGGGCTGACCCGGAGCGTGGCCAAGGAGGTGGCCAGGTGGGGACATTGGGGGACATCTGGGGACATTTGGGGACATTTGGGAGGGACAAGGGAAAATGGGGGGGAAAGGGAGAAAATTGGGGGATTTGGGGGGAATTCGGGGGAAAAATTGGGGGGAAAGTGGGGAAATTTGGGGGGAAATGGGGAAAGTTGGGGGATTGGGGGGAAAATTTGGGGGATTTTGGGGGGGAATTGAGGGGATTTGGGGGGAAAATTGGGGGATTTTGGGGGAAATTGGGGGGGAAATGCGGAATTGGGGGGGGAACTGGGGGAAAGGAGGAAGAAATGGGGGGAAATTGGGGGGAAATTGGGAAAATTTAAGGGGGAAATGGGGAAAAATTGGACAGAAAAGGGGGAATTTGGGGGGAAATATGGAAAAATTGGGGAACTGGGGGGAAAAGGGGGAAAAACTGGGGAAAACTGGGGAGAAAATTGGGAAATGGGGAAAAATTGGGGGGGAGAATTGGGGGAATTTGGAGGGAAATTGGGGGGAAAAGGGGAAGAAATGGGGAAAACTGGGGGGGAAATTGGGAAATGGAGAAAAAGGGGGGAAATTGGGGGAATTTGGAGGGAAATGGGGAAAAATTGGGGGGAAATCAGGGGGAAAACTGGATTGGGGGGTTTGGTGACCCAGGGGGGGGTTGGTGACACCCTGTGGGGGGGTGACACGGGTCAGGGGGACCCCTCTGACCCCCCCAAATCCCCTTCCCAAGGTTTGGGATCCGCTGCAATTCCGTCCTGCCGGGATTTATCGTCACCCCCATGACGGACAAAGTGCCCCTAAAAGTGCTGGACAAGGTGACAGCGGGGGGGTGGCACCTCCTGGGGACATTGGGGGGACATTGGGGGACATTGGGGACATTGGGGACATTGGGGACATTGGGGGGACATTGGGGGTCATTGGGTGTCATTGAGGACATTGGGGGAAATTGGGGACATTGGGGACATTGGGGATGTTGGGGGTCATTGGGGACATTGGGGGACATTGGGGACATTGGGGAGGTGACACCAGAGGTGACCCTCGTGTGTGTGTGTGTGTGTGTCTCCCCCCCCGTCCCAGTTTGCAGGGATGGTGCCACTGGGACGACTGGGGGACCCTGAGGGTGAGTTGGGGACACTTTGGGGACACTTTGGGGACACTTGGAGGTGCCACCACCCCCCGGTGTCCCCCAGACGTGGCAGACGTGGTGGCTTTCCTGGCGTCGGGGGACAGCGGCTACGTCACCGGGGCCACCCTGGAGGTGACAGGTGGGGACCCCCCATGTCCCCAGTGTGTCCCCAGTGTCCCCAATGTCCCCCCAGTGTCCCCCCAATGTCCCCAATGTCCCCCCAGTGTCCCCCCAATGTCCCCCCTTTCTCTCTCTCATTCCAGGGGGTCTCTTCATGTGACGGATCCAGCCCCTCCCCCCCGATGTCCCCTCAATGTCCCCCCAATGGGGGGGAGGGGCAGACCTCAAAATTTGGGGGGATAAAGGGGAGGGACCCCAAAATTTGGGGGGGTTGAGGCTGGGAGCCCAAAAATGGGGGGAAGAAGCAAGGGGGGACCCCTAAAATTTGGGGAGATTGAGGGACAGGACTCAAAAATTTGTGGGGGGGGAGACCTCAAAATTTGGGGGGATAAAAGGGAGTACCCCAAAATTTGGGTGGGGGTCAAAAGGGGAGGGGGCCAAAAATTGAGGAGGGTCCCAAAATTGGGGGGAGGGGCCTAAAGTAGGGGAGGGACCCCCCCAAAATATGGGGGAGGAACCGCAAAACTGGGGGGGTCGAGGGAGGGGGGTGGAAGCCTCTCGATAAAAACACCTGGAGCTGTTGCCATGGAGATGTTTATTGGCCACGCCCACCCCAGGCCACACCCACCAAGACCACACCCACCCCTCCCCTCCCTTAAATCTCTAAAACGACAAAAATAAACATTTTGGACCCAAAATTTGGGGGGTTTTTTGGGGTGGGGGGTTGGGAAGGGTCCTTAAAATTTGGGAGGGGTGTCAAATGTGGCCCCGCCCCCTCTTGACCCCTTCCCCCCTAAAACCTCCTCTTAAACGACACAAATAAACATTTTGGACCCCAAATTTTGGAGTTTTTTGAGGCAACCCCCCCCAACATTAATCCATAATATCCGTGGGTTCCCATCAATCCCAAATGATCTCAAATTCCAAATGGTCCCAAATTATTCCAAATAGTCCCAAATGATCCCAAATCCTACATGGTCCCCAAACTCAAATCCCAAATCCCATGTGGTTCCAAATCCCAAATAAACCCCAAATCCCAAGTAAACCCTAAATCACCAATGATCCCCAATCCCATGTAGTTCCAAATCCCATATAAAAGCAAATCCCAGATGCTCCCAAATAACCCCTAAATCCCGAATAATTCCCAATCCCATATATTCCCAAATCTCAAATAAACCCCTAAATCCCCAATAATTCCTAAATCCCAAATAAACCCCCAATCCCCAAGAATTCCCAATCCCATATATTCCCATGTCCCAAATAATAGCAAATCCCAGATGTTCCCAAATCCCAAATAACCCCCAAATCCCCAGTACTTCCCAAACCCATGTAATCCCAAATGCCAAATAAACCCCAAATCCCAAATAATAACAAATCCCATTGAGGTGGTTTGAAGCTGGCTCCCTGCCAAGTCTCCAAACCTCACCACAAGAGCTCCCCCCCAAAACCAAGGGAGAAGAGAGAAGAAAACCAAGAGAACCGAAACGAGAGGCAGACAGCTGAAGCAATATATATATATATAAATATAAATATATTTACACTTATATTACATTTATATACAATTGAAATATATGTACAATTTCAAAAGGAAAGGGGAAAGGGAAGGGGAAGGATAAAAAGGAACAAAAGCAAAATAAAATATACACGATCACTCTCCCAAGATCTAACAACAAAAAGAATTAGCAAAGGAGATCCCACTGCTCTCCTTGGGACAACAGAAAGTGGCTCTGGAACGACCCCGGCACCCTCCGTCTGCCAAGGCCGGCTGGGCCTTACCAGGCCTCGCTCCCCAACCCGACAGACTCCACACAGGGAACCTGCACCTCCAAAGCTGGAAGGAAAGAGGGCAAAGGCCTCTCCTCCTTTCTTCTTATAGCCCGGCTTAGGTAAAAATCGTGGGGAATAGCAGGGAAATCTGGGCACTGCCTTGGTCACAGACTGGTCAGGAAGGAAGGCCCAGACTAAAGTACCAGAGACATCACATCCCCCTCTGTGACATCACATCCCCCTCTGTGACATCACATCCCCCTCTGTGACATCACAGCCTCCTCTGTGACATCACAGCCTCCCCATGACATCACATCTCTCCTGTGACATCACATCCCCCTCTGTGACATCACATCCCCCTCTGTGACATCACAGCCTCCTCTGTGACATCACAGCCTCCTCTGTGACATCACATCCCCCTCTGTGACATCACATCCCCCTCTGTGACATCACAGCCTCCTCTGTGACATCACATCCCCCTCTGTGACATCACATCCTCCTCTGTGACATCACATTCTCTTCTGTGACATCACATTCCCCCCTGTGACATCACATCCTCCTCTGTGACATCACATCCTCCTCCATGACATCACATTCTTTTCTGTGACATAACATCTCTCCTGTGACATCACAGCTCCTCTATGATGTCACATCTCCCTCTGTGACACCACAACTCCCCTATGAGATTACATCCTTCCGGTGACATCACATCCTCCTCTGTGACATCACATCCTCCCAATGACATCACATCCTCCTCTGACACCACAGCTCCCCTATGACATCACATCCTTCCTGTGACATAACATCTCCTCTATGACGTCACGTCCATCCTATGACATCACAGCTCTCCTGAGACATCAGATCATCTGTGACATCAGATCCTCTGTGACATCAAACCTCTCCTGTGATATCATATTGTTCCTGTGCCGTCACATCCTCCCCTGTGCCATCACATCCTCCTCTGAGACATCACGTCCTCCCAGTGACATCGCATCCTCCCTTGTGACATCACAGCTCCCAGGTGACATCACATCCTTTCTGTGACATCGCATCATCTTTGTGACGTCATGTCCTCCACTGTGACATCACATCACCCCATGACATCACATCCTCCACTGTGACATCACATCTCCTCTATGACATCACACCCCCTATGACATCACGTCCTCCTCTGTGACATCACATCTCTCCTATGCCATCACAGCTCCTCTATGACATTGCATCCATCATATTACATCACATCCTTTCTGTGACATCACATCCTCCCCGTGATGTCAAGGCGATATGTGATGTCACAGGGGAGGACGTGACATCACAGGGACGATTTGATATCACAGCAGAGGTTTGATGTCACAGGATGGATGTGATGTCACAGAGGAGGATGTGATGTCAGAGGAGGATGTGACTGTTCCATCTCAGAGTCACCTCAGAGGGGCCCTCACGGGTACCTTGTCCCTCTGTTTTTCATGTTATCCCACAGAATTCCCAGAACAAGCCTGATCTTGTGCCCCTCCCCCATCATGTCCAGTGTAGAGCCCTGGGACACTGTGGAACCTCATGGAACCAAGGGGCCACTGTGACACCACAGGGCTTCATGGAACCCAAGGGACCCTGGGACACTGTGGGGGCTCATGGAACCAAAGGGACCCTGGGACACTGTCAGGAGCCTCGTGGTGCCCAGGGCTGAGGAATCCCGTGGGTGCAGGTGGCTCAGGGAGCAGCTGCAGTTGGAGCTGTGGGATGAGCTCTGGGTGAGGGGCCTCAGACCAAAGGCCGTGAGCTGCTGACCCTGGAGCAGCCAAGGGAGAGGACACTTGGAGACAGGGCAGGAGCCCAGGACTCAGCAGGAAGAGCAGTTTGTGTGCTTGGAGTGGGAGGGGATAAAACCCCAAGGAATTTTTTGTTGGGGGTCCTTCCTTGAGGCACCAGCTCAGGCTGTATCTGTGTTTCTTCACAAAAAATAAATTGTTTTATAGTTTTTAAGATATCAGAGACTCTGTCACGGGAAACCTGGGGTGGAAGCAGTGAGGAAACCTGGTCTGACTGTGAGAGTGGGGGGTGTGGGGAGTCACAGGGGACCCGTCGGGTCACTGGAGCTGCTGCTGCTGGGAAGGGGCCTGAGTGTCAGCAGTGCCAGTCTGGGCTGGTGGGAGAGTGACTGCCAGGGAGTCTTGGGAATGGTGAGCCTGGGAAGTTTCCTTAAGAGTGTGAGGGGGATCTCGTGTGCAGAGACCCCCAGGAGCCCCCTGAGCCGCTCTGCTCATGGCAAGGATGCAGAGGAGGCAGAGTTACTGAACACCTTTGCACTGACAAGAGCAGCCCTCAGGGATCTCTGGCCCGGGAGACCAGGCTATAGGAATGTTGGAAGGAAGACCTTGCCTTGCTCAAGGAAGATTGGGTCAGAGAACACCTCCAAAAACTCTACACTCACAAGTCTGTGGGACACTTGATGACCTCCTGTCACCAAGGGGACCCTGTGACACTGTGGGACCTCGTGGTTATCAGTCTTCCAAACGTTGTGTGCAACTACAGAAAGGCAAAACAGTGGAGCCTGAGCGTGTTGATCCAAACTATTCCCATCTCACCTGAAGATGTCCCTGCTGACAGAGGTCCTGTGTGTTCCCTCTGCTCTCTGGGCACTTGCATCCTTTGAGAGCTGCCCATCACTCTGGTAGCCAAGAGCACAGGGCAGGGGATCCCCTGGAGGGGGAGCAGAGACATCTTTCATGGATCACCTTGCTCAGAGCCCCATCCAACCTGGCCTTGAATGTTTGCAGGGATGGGGCATCCACCACCTCCCTGCAAATGTGTTCCTGTGTTTCAGCATTCTCCTATAAAATATTTCTTCTTTATCTCTAGTCTGAACTTACCCTCTTTTAATTTAAGCCCCTCACTCCCTGTCCTATTAGGACAGGCCCTACTGAACCCTTTGCCCACATGTCTCTAAAAAGCTGCCTTGAAGCACTGGAAGGCCCCAAGGAGGTCTCCCCACAGGCTTTTCTTCTGCAGGCTGAAGAGCCCCCACTCTCTCAGCCTGTCTCCATGCGAGAGGTGCTGCAGCCCTGGGATCCCCTTGGTGGCCTCCTCTGGAAGTGCCCCAAGAGGTGCGTGTCTTTGCTGTGCTGAGGAGCCCATGGAGCTGCAGGAGATGCCAGGGCTGGCAGGGGAATCCCCCCAAGCCATTGCCATTGCGGGTGGGTGCGTTGCAGACAGCCAGAGGAGCCCAGAGCTGGAGGCAGCACTGCAGGGGGGTCTCAGCTGAGCGGAGCAGAGGGGCAGAACCCCCCTGCCCTGCTGCCCACGCTGTGGGATGAGCCCAGGACACGGGGGGGTTGTGGGCTGTGAGCTCCCATTGCTGGCTCCCATCCTGCTTTTCATCCCCCACTATCCCCATGGCCTTGGATGCAGGGCTGCTCTCCATCCCTTCAGCCCCGAGCCTGGCCCTTGAGATCTGGGGGCATTTGACACCCACTGGCTCCTTTGATCCCCTTTCCCATCCCTCCCAGAGCCCAGGGAAGGACTGAGGGGCCTTGGCTGATTGTCCCTGACCCTCCCCTGCCCCGACACCAAGCTGTGCTCCTTGGGGACGGTGCTTGGACAGCCCCAGTCAGACCCTGTTTCCCGCTGTGCCCCCAAACCACCGGGTGCCCCAGGGGACGTGGGAACACACATGGACACGGGAAGGCACCCGTGGAGGTGGGAACACACACACCCAGACAGACACAGAGCATTTGTTTTGCTGCAGGGGTTTATTGATTCTTGCAGGGAAATTGCCAGGGCACCCAGGGGATCAGGGGGGTCCTCCAGGGATGATCATCTCCTCATGCCGCTGGAGGGGGCCAGGACAGGGGTGTCACCACCACTTCCAGTCCTGAAAGACAGAGCCCCAAACGTCACCCCCGGTGCCCACAGGGACATGGGAGGGGCCTTGTCCCCACCCTGTCTGTCTGCAGGGAGCTGGGGCAGGAGAAGGGAATTGGATGCTGAGATCCATGTGGCCCCCAGAGCCCCTGAGCCCGGGATGCTCTGACACCTCCCCGAGCCCCTCCCTGCCCTCCCGGTGAGCCTGGGGGTCTGCAGAGCCCCCAGTGCAAGGCCAGGCTTGGGGGCAGCTCTGTCCAGCTGCCCCGGGACACGGAGCAGGGACAACCCCCTGCGTGTCCCTCTGCTGTCCCCAAGCTCTGCCCACTGCAGAGGGCTCAGGGACCCCCCAGGGCCCTGCCAGGCTCCCTTGGGGGGCTGAGGAGCCTCCCATATTTCTCACCTGGACATGCAGAGAGGCAGCCGAGCGTCACTGGCGCATCAGCTCCACCTGGTCAGCCACGGGGGGCTGGGGACAAAGGCAGGGTTAGAGACACACTGGGGTGGACTGGGACACACTGTGATGTACTGGGGCACACTGGGCTGGACTGGGACACACTGGGCTGGACTGGGGCACACTGGGCTTTACTGGGACACACGTGACCATGAGAGGGGAGGGTCTGAGCTCAGCAGAACTCGGGGTACCCACCTCAGACCTCTTCACTCGACCGATATCCATGCCTCCCTGGAGAGAGAGTGTGAGGTGTCACTGGTCACTGGGGTGTTCCCAGGCCCAGGAAGGATGGGGGGACTACATTTCCCCCCATTTCCCACACTGGGGACATCCCAACTCCAGGACTTACCCCAACACATCCACCTCCTCCTTGTCCCGCAATTGGCTGGGGAAGGAGAGCAAAGGTTTAAGCAGGATTGGCCCCTGTGGGGCTGGGGGAGGGACACGGGTGTCCCCAGACCCCCCAGCCCATGGTTGGCCCCCGGTCTGAGGGGGAAAATCCCTTCTGCTCCCCCCAGCCCCTCTGCACCCAGTTTCCCCTGGGATCCCTGTTCCTGCAGGGCCCAGGGTGGGGATGGAGACAAGGAGAGCCAGGGGAATTCAGGGCCTGCAGGAGGGTGAGGTGGAGGAGGAAGGGACTCAAAGAGGGTGAAGTGGAGGGGAATTGGGGATCCCACAGGATGGGCATTGGGGTGTGGAAGGGATGGGACTGTGAGGGATGCAGGTGAGTTGGAAGGGATTGCAGTGGAGGGGACCCAGGGAATGAAGCAGGGCAGGGGTGGGGGCAGGAGAAATGGGGAAGAGGAGAAAAGTGGAAGGGACTGGGAGGGTCTTTGGGACTGAGGGGTCAAGGAAGGGGATTTGTGGACATGAGTGTTGTGGCAAATGGGAAAGGGAAAGGATTAGAGGAGAAAGAAGGGAAGAAATGGTGTGGGAATGATGGCCTGTGTGTGTGTGGTGGGGTGGACTGGGGTGTGTGGGAATAGAGTGGGGGCCCTGAGGAAGGGCCTCCCCAGTGCACACTGGGGTGGACTGGGGAGCACTGGGATGGCCTGGAGGGTGGTGGCCACCAGAGGGGAGGGTCTGGGCCCAGCACAAGCCCTGGTACCCACCGGGCCGCCGATGACGCCTGCCTGTAGAGAGACAAGGAGACATCACTGGTCACTGGGGTGTCCCCAGGGCCAGGAAGGGATGGGGGGCCCAAAGTGCCCCCACTTCCCACACTGGGTGCCCCCCAACTCCCAGACTTACCTCCGCACATTGGACGCCACTGGCCTCAATGGGCTGCAGGAGGAGAGCAAAGGCTTGGTTAGGGTTGGCCTTGTGGGGCTGGGGGGGACACGGGTGTCCCCACCCCCTCCAGCCCCGGCTGCCCCC
Organism: Manacus candei; assembly: GCF_025592945.1. NCBI lineage: Eukaryota > Metazoa > Chordata > Aves > Passeriformes > Pipridae > Manacus > Manacus candei. The sequence continues at coordinate 933,617 of NW_026138165.1, forward strand.
CGGGCTGAGCGGGGCTCTTTGGGATTGCGGCTCCCAGGCAAGTTGGGGACACCAGTGCAGGGGGAAAGGCAAGGCATTGAGGGCAAAGCCTGGAGGAAAGGCCCTGGGAAGGGGCCATGGCAGGGCATTTCCCAGTTGGTGCCAGTTCAGCCTGGCCAGGCCTTGTCCCACTTGAGCCCAGGGTGGAGCTTGGACCTGTTTGTCCTCCTTGGACTCCAGTGGGGCTTGGCCCAGTTCCACCCAGTTTGGGTTGGGCCTTTGCCTTGGCTGGGAAAGAGAGGAGATGGTGGGGAGATGCCCCAGGGGACGAAGAGGATGGGATGGGGGGGCCCAAAAAGGTGGGATTTGGGGTCAGAAAGAGCAGGAAGCGTTGGGACTGTGCCAGGACGGAGCCGGGTGCAAGCATCCCGTGAGGAAGCGGAGCTGCAGCAGCAGGAGTTGAATTGTGGGAAGGGGAAGGAGAGAGGGAATTGTGGCCAGAAGAAAGTGGTCTGGCCCGGGGCTGGGGGTGCTGGGGAGTGCTGGGGAGCCCCTGGATTGGGAAGGGGCCCATCCCTGAGCCCATGGCCGTGGCATGGGGGCCTCACCTTGGCATCTGCCGGGGGGCTCAGCAGGATGGTGAAGAGCAGGGCCACGCTGAGCACAGCGACCTTCATCTTCCTCTGGGCCTGGGCAGCGCTGGCTGAGGCTGCACAAGGGCAGGAGCACATTTATCCCTGCCGGGACTCCTCCCTGCCCCCTCCCCGAGAGCCCCCGGGGCAAAGCCCGGCTGGGCACAGCCCCCAGCCCTGGCCACAAGCCCAGCCCTGGCACAGAGTCCATCCCGCCTGCGGCACCCATCCAGCCACCTTCCCCGGCATCCCTCCAGCTTCCTGCACGGGGCAGCTGCCCCTGGAAGGGCCCAGGCCCCTGGGGGTGTCAAGGGGGTGGGCAGGGAGCTGAAAGCAGCTGCATACCCTGTGGGGACAATCCCACACAACACAATCCATCCTCAGACAGTCCCCAAACCCTGATCCACCCATGTCCTCCTGCCCATCCCTTCCCAGAGCTTTCCCTCTGGGACACCCCAGAGCTCAGCCCAGCCCCAAACCCGGCATGTCTGAGCAGAATTGTCCCTGTTCCCACTCCAACCCCTTGGCTGAACGGGGGGCTGGCACTGACCCCCTTCTTGGGGCACCAGGAGCCCGGGATCAGGGAAACAGGGAGCTGGGAGATAAAGGGGCTGACGGGCAATGGGCACAGGCGGGTGACTGGGATCTCCAGTCTGGGCAGGCACTGGGGAGCACTGGGCAATGCTGGCCCTGGCACACAAGGGCTGGGCCCAGGGAAGTGCTGGGGTGGTGGCAGTGCCCGGCTCCAGCCCATTTGCGGGCACTGCAGCCCCCAAGTGGTGCAGGCCCAGCCACGGCCTCCCCGAGCAGAGCCCAGAGGGGCAGATGCCCTTTGCTGGCCCTGCCCCTGTCCCAGCTGGGCACACCGTGTCCTCCCGCATCAGCCGGGCCCTGCTCTGCTGAGCTGGCCCAGGCAGGGGGGGCCAGGCACTGGCAGCCCAGCAGGGCTCTGGCTCCACACTGGGCTGGCCCTGGCACACAGCTGCCCCAGTGCCCCTGTCCCCAGGGATGGCCCTGCCCTGCCCTGGGCCCAGCGCTGGCCCTCAGCAGGATGGCACCTTCCTGCCCCACTCTCCCTCCCTCCCCACCCGCCTCACAGGCCCCTCTGGGCTGGGACCCCCGTGGGCACAGATCAAGGACAGCCACTGAGCGGGGGCTCCCGGCACCTGCCACAGCCTCAATTCTCCACTCACCTTTGGCCACAGTTCCACAACACCTTCCATCCTTACGGGCCCCTGACCACACACAAGAGACCATTGTGGGGCAGCTGGGAAAACATCTCAGCTGAATGACTTGACTATTTGCCTTGCATTTTCCCCAGGAGCCGGCAGTGACCTGGAAGATTTTCCTTTTGCCCTTTTCTGCTTCGTGCCTCGTTTGTTGGATAATTGAGGAACGTTGACAGAGGAGGGGCCCAGGGGAGGTGAAGCCGCTCAAGAAGGAGGCATTTACAGCCCCTCAACACCAATGATCCCACTCTGGACCATCCAAATTGTGGCATCAGCAGCTCACTGGAAGAGGGAAATGTCCCCAGTTTGGTGTTTGAGAGAGAGATGGACGAGAGACGTGAGCAGTGTGCCTGAGGTGCAGCTGATCCCCCCTGGACTGCCTCCTTCCTTCCCCCGAGCAGGGCTGGCAGCACCTGCGGAAATTCCTCTTGTTCCTGCAGTCCCTGCTGTGGGATTTTTCCCACCCTCTGGTTCCAAATGGATTTGGGGCCTGGCCGTTCTCCTCAGGCCGTGACCCGCAGGGAGGTGTTGTGGTGACTCCCAGAGGGAAAGGGGAGGAGAAAAGGGGGCCCTGTTCTCCCCACATTTACGTCTCCCTTCCCAATTTCCTGGTGCCCTCGGCTTCCCAGAGTCCCTCAGTAGCTGCAGGAGGAGGACACCAGACTGAGCAGGAGGTGTCTGTCCTGTTGTCCTGGTTTTGACTGGGATAATGGACTGGTTTACAGTCACTGCCCACAACAGGGACTTGTCTCAGCACAGAATCCTGGAATCATGCACTGGGTTGGGTGGGAAGGGACCTTAAAGCTCATCCTGTGCCACCCCCTGCCATGGGCAGGGACACCTTCCACTAGCCCAGGTTACTCCAAGCCCCATCCATCCTGGCCTTGGACACTTCCAGGGATCCAGGGGCAGCCACAGCTTCTCAGGGCAACCTGTGCCAGGGCCTCCCCCCTCACAGGGAAAACTTTCTTCCCAATATCCGCCTAAGCCTGCCCTCTGTCAGTGGGAAGCCATTCCCCCTTCTCCCATCCCTTCAGCTCCTTGGCCAAAATCCCTCTGCAGCTCTCTGGGAGCCCCTCGAGGCACTGGAAGGGGCTCAAAGGCCGCTCTGGAGCCTTCTCTTCTCCAGGATGAACAATCCCAATTGTCCCAGCCTGTCCCCAGAGCAGAGGGGCTCCAGCCCTCAGAGCATCTTTGTGGCCTCCTCTGGATCCACTCCAACAGGTCCATTCCTCCTGATCTGGGCCCCCCGAGCTGGAGGCAGCACTGCAGGTGGGGTCTCACCTGAGGGCAGCAGAGGGGCACATTCCCCTCCTCCCCTGCCCCGGGATGAGCCCCGCACACGGGGGGTTTCCGGGCTGGCTCGTGTCCCATTTGTCACCCACCAGCACCCCCAGAGCCCTCTCCCAGCAGGTTCTTCCATCCCTTCCTCCCCCAGCCTGCACCGATCCCGGGGGTTGCCCTGACCCGGCTGCACCACCTTGGTCTTGTCCAACCTCAGCAGATTCCCGTGTGTGCCGGGAAACGGGGGGAAGGGGAATTCACCCGACTCTTGGAGATTTGTTTGTCTGCTGGTGCCCCAGGGCAAAACAAAACCCTGTCAGTCCCATCTAGTCTGTCCCATATTCCACCCAGGAACCCTCCACCAAACAGATCCACCAGCTGGGGGGAATTCCAGGGTCCTTTTTGGGGACTGACACGTCACAGTCAAAGGGAAAACCTCTCAGTGGATATTTCCATGAGTTACTCTGGCATCCTCCGTGACATCTCATCCTACCTCTGTTACATCAAAGCTCCTGTATGATGTCGCATCCATCATATTGTTGCAAAGCAATTTAAATTAGTAGTAGAATGGCTAAGGCTTAGTAGAATAGTAGGCCTAGAAAGCATTGCTTCAAAGTAGTAAGCTAGCAACCTTGTTTGTGAGTGTGGAATGTACTGAAGAGATGGCAACAATGATCAAAGGATTAAGTCAAGCATGTATATAATGATTTGTTACCTGGGATGTGGTAAGGGTCTGTTAATCAGTTTCTAGGGGTAAGACAGCTTAAGTAAGATTTATGATTAGAATAGATGATTATTAATTGTTATCAGTATGAAGTATGAGCTTGCTTGTAACTGCACCTGGTTTGCTGTGGAAACTGTAACTGTTTTGCCGTGTAAACTGCACTTAAACTTTTTTGTGTATAAAAGCTGAACTGAAAATGAGGGTCGGTGGAATCCTGACTTGGGGCGTTAGCCCGCAGGTTCCCGGGGCCCCGAATAAAGCACCGCATAAACTGGCACTCTGTTGGTTTGTGTTTCTTTTGGATTACGGGTAACAATATGACACCATATCTCTCCTGTGACATCATATCCTCCACTGTGGCATCACATCCTTGCTGTGACATCGCATCCTCCTCTATGACATCACATCCTTTTTGTGACATCACATCCTCCCACATGACATCTCATCCTTCCTCTGTGAAATCACATCCTCTCTGTGATATCACAGCTCGTCTATGATGTCACATCCATCATATGACATCTTATCTCTGCTATGACATCACATCCTCCTCTGTGACATCGCATATGTCCTGTGATATCACATCCTCTTTTTTGACATCACATCCTCCTCTATGACATCACTTCCATCATATGACATCACACTCTTCCTGTGACATTACATATTTCCTGTGACATCACAGCTCCTATACGATGTCACATCCATCATATCATATAATATCTCTCCTGTGACATGACATCTTTCCTGTGACATCACATCCTCCTCTCTGACAGCACATCTCTCCTGTGACATCACATCCATCATATGACATCACATCTCTGGGCCCAGCACTGGCCCTCAGCAGGATGGCACCTTCCCGCCCCACTCTCCCTCCCTCCCCACCCGCCTCACAGGCCCCTCTGGGCTGGGACCCCCGTGGGCACAGATCAAGGACAGCCACTGAGCGGGGGCTCCCGGCACCTGCCACAGCCTCAATTCTCCACTCACCTTTGGCCACAGTTCCGCAACACCTTCCATCCTTATGGGCCCCTGACCAGACACAAGAGACCATTGTGGGGCAACTGGGAAAACATCTCAGCTGAATGACTTGACTATTTGCCTTGCATTTTCCCCAGGAGCCGGCAGTGACCTGGAAGATTTTCCTTTTGCCCTTTTCTGCTTCGTGCCTCCTTTGTTGGATAATTGAGGAACGTTGACTGAGGAGGGGCCCAGGGGAGGTGAAACCGCTCAGGGGGGGCATTTACAGCCCCTGCAACCCAAGGGGATGTGATTGCCTCCACCACAGGGAATTCCATCTCATCCTGGGCACCTCCTGCACCGGGAGCTTGCAAGATCTTTCTCCAAGCCATTCCTGTCCTTCCCTCTCTGCAGGAGACACCTCCAGAGGCTGAGGACTGCTGCCCCCTTCCCAATCCAACTGTCCTTATCCCCAGCAAGGAATCCCCAGCTGGACTCCACACCCTCCAGTTCCTCACTCCTGGCCCCAGTATCCGGCCTCTTCCTTAATGATGGAGGCCAAGGGATGGAGGGCACCCTGAGCCCGTGACACTGAGCTGAGCGGGGCAGGTGCCACACCTGAGGGATGGGATGGCATCCAGGGGGACCTGGACAGGCCAGAGAAATGGTCCCAGAGTGTGGAGAGATAAGGCTAAAAGTTAACACAGAATAGGAATTAGAGAGGAAAACCAGCTGCTGCTTCCCGGACAGCAAAGAGACTCCAGCTGCTGCTTCCCAGCTGGGATAAGGTCACGATGCCCCACAAAACTCCCCAGGCACCCAGAAATAATTGTAACACTTCTCAGTAGAAACCCTCAAACTTCTCCAAAACCTTAAAAATAGCATAAGAGATAGTTGGAAATGGGGAAAGAATTGTGGGAGATTTCCATTGAAACTCCTGGGATCAATGGAGGGGTTGAACCTGCCTTCCTCCCCCTCAGGGACACCTGTGCTGGGTGGGAAGTGTCAGCTCTGCGTGTTAGTCACTGCTTGGAAGGACTAGAGCTGGCTTTTGCTACCTAATGTAGTTGTGGATTGGTTTGGTTTAGAGGTTGTGCTTTGCTTTGCTTTAACAACAATTTTGACATTGTTTGAAGTGTGTTTTTGCAGCCAGACCCTGTCCCTGACCACCACGAACCTTTAGCCTGTGCCAATTTGTATTAATAAAGAGTGTTATTCCGCAGACTGTTGGAGGGAGTTCTTTATAAAGGTGCTGCCAGTTTTGTTCATGCTGGAGTAACTGGTGGAAATATCCACTGAGGGGTTTTCCTTTGGCTGTGACGTGTCAGTCCCCAAAAAGGACCCTGGAATTCCCCCCACCTGGTGGATCTGTTTGGTGGAGGGTTCCTGGGTGGAATATGGGACAGACTAGATGGGACTGACAGGGTTTTGTTTTGCCCTGGGGCACCAGCAGACAAACAAATCCCCAAGAGTCGGGTGAATTCCCCTTCCCCCCGTTTCCCGGCACACACGGGAATCTGCTGAGGTTGGACAAGACCAAGGTGGTGCAACCAGGTCAGGGCAACCCCCGGGATCGGTGCAGGCTGGGGGAGGAAGGGATGGAAGAACCTGCTGGGAGAGGGCTCTGGGGGTGCTGGTGGGTGACAAATGGGACACGAGCCAGCCCGGAAACCCCCCGTGTGCGGGGCTCATCCCGGGGCAGGGGAGGAGGGGAATGTGCCCCTCTGCTGCCCTCAGGTGAGACCCCACCTGCAGTGCTGCCTCCAGCTCGGGGGGCCCAGATCAGGAGGAATGGACCTGTTGGAGTGGATCCAGAGGAGGCCACAAAGATGCTCTGAGGGCTGGAGCCCCTCTGCTCTGGGGACAGGCTGGGACAATTGGGATTGTTCATCCTGGAGAAGAGAAGGCACCAGAGCGACCTTAGAGCCCCTTCCAGTGCCTCGAGGGGCTCCCAGAGAGCTGCAGAGGGATTTTGGACAAGGACCTGTAGGGATGGGAGAAGGGGGAATGGTTTCCCACTGACAGAGGGCAGGCTTAGGCGGATATTGGGAAGAAAGTTTTCCCTGTGAGGGGGGAGGCCCTGGCACAGGTTGCCCTGAGAAGTTGTGGCTGCCCCTGGATCCCTGGAAGTGTCCAAGGCCAGGATGGATGGGGCTTGGAGTAACCTGGGCTAGTGGAAGGTGTCCCTGCCCATGGCAGGGGGTGGCACAGGATGAGCTTTAAGGTCCCTTCCCACCCAACCCAGTGCATGATTCCAGGATTCTGTGCTGAGACAAGTCCCTGTTGTGGGCAGTGACTGTAAACCAGTCCATTATCCCAGTCAAAACCAGGACAACAGGACAGACACCTCCTGCTCAGTCTGGTCCCCTCCTCGTGCAGCTACTGAGGGGCTCTGGGAAGCTGAGGGCACCAGGAAATTGGGAAGGGAGACGTAAATGTGGGGAGAACAGGCCCCCATTTTCTCCTCCCCTTTCCCTCTGGGAGTCACCACGACACCTCCCTGCGGGTCACGGCCTGAGGAGAACGGCCAGGCCCCAAATCCATTTGGAACCAGAGGGTGGGAAAAATCTCACAGCAGGGACTGCAGGAACAAGAGGAATTTCCCCAGGTGCTGCCAGCCCTGCTCAGGGGGAAGGAAGGAGACAGTCCAGGGGGGATCAGCTGCACCTCAGGCACCCTGCTCACGTCTCTCGTCCATCTCTCTCTCAAACACCAAACTGGGGACATTTCCCTCTTCCAATGAGCTGCTGATGCCACAATTTGGATGGTCCAGAGTGGGATCATTGGTGTTGAGGGTCTGTAAATGCCTCTTTCTTGAGCGGCTTCACCTCCCCTGGGCCCCTCCTCAGTCAACGTTCCTCAATTATCCAACAAACGAGGCACGAAGCAGAAAAGGGCAAAAGGAAAATCTTCCAGGTCACTGCCGGCTCCTGGGGAAAATGCAAGGCAAACAGTCAAGTCATTCAGCTGAGATGTTTTCCCAGCTGCCTCACAATGGTCTCTTGTGTGTGGTCAGGGGCCCGTAAGGATGGAAGGTGTTGTGGAACTGTGGCCAAAGGTGAGTGGAGAATTGAGGCTGTGTCAGGTGCCGGGAGCCCCCGCTCAGTGGCTGTCCTTGATCTGTGCCCACGGGGGTCCCAGCCCAGAGGGGCCTGTGAGGCGGGTGGGGAGGGAGGGAGAGTGGGGCGGGAAGGTGCCATCCTGCTGAGGGCCAGCGCTGGGCCCAGGGCAGGGCAGGGCCATCCCTGGGGACAGGGGCACTGGGGCAGCTGTGTGCCAGGGCCAGCCCAGTGTGGAGCCAGAGCCCTGCTGGGCTGCCAGTGCCTGGCCCCCCCTGCCTGGGCCAGCTCAGCAGAGCGGGGCCCGGCTGATGCGGGAGGACACGGTGTGCCCAGCTGGGACAGGGGCAGGGCCAGCAAAGGACATCTGCCCCTCTGGGCTCTGCTCGGGGAGGCCGTGGCTGGGCCTGCACCACTTGGGGGCTGCAGTGCCCGCAAATGGGCTGGAGCCGGGCACTGCCACCACCCCAGCACTTCCCTGGGCCCAACCCTTGTGTGCCAGGGCCAGCATTGCCCAGTGCTCCCCAGTGCCTGCCCAGACTGGAGATCCCAGTCACCCGCCTGTGCCCGTTGCCCGTCAGCCCCTTTATCTCCCAGCTCCCTGTTTCCCTGATCCCGGGCTCCTGGTGCCCCAAGAAGGGGGTCAGTGCCAGCTCTGCGTTCAGCCAAGGGGCTGGAGTGGGAACAGGGACAATTGTGCTCATACATCCTGCGTTTGGGGCTGGGCTGAGCTCTGGGGTGTCCCAGAGGGAAAGCTCTGGAAGGGATGGGCAGGAGGACATGGGGGGATCAGGCTTTGGGGGCTGTCTGAGGATGGATTGTGTTGTGTGGGATTGTCCCCACAGGGTATGCAGCTGCTTTCAGCTCCCTGCCCACCCCCTTGGCACCCCCAGGGGCCTGGGCCCTTCCAGGGGCAGCTGCCCCGTGCAGGAAGCTGGAGGGATGCCGGGGAAGGTGGCTGGATGGGTGCCGCAGGCGGGATGGACTCTGTGCCAGGGCTGGGCTTGTGGCCAGGGCTGGGGGCTGTGCCCAGCCGGGCTTTGCCCCGGGGGCTCTCGGGGAGGGGGCAGGGAGGAGTCCCGGCAGGGATAAATGTGCTCCTGCCCTTGTGCAGCCTCAGCCAGCGCTGCCCAGGCCCAGAGGAAGATGAAGGTCGCTGTGCTCAGCGTGGCCCTGCTCTTCACCATCCTGCTGAGCCCCCCGGCAGATGCCAAGGTGAGGCCCCCATGCCACGGCCATGGGCTCAGGGATGGGCCCCTTCCCAATCCAGGGGCTCCCCCAGAACTCCCCAGCACCCCCAGCCCCGGGCCAGGCCACTTTCTTCTGGCCACAATTCCCTCTCTCCTTCCCCTTCCCACAATTCAACTCCTGCTGCTGCAGCTCCGCTTCCTCACGGGATGCTTGCACCCGGCTCCGTCCTGGCACAGTCCCAACACTTCCTGCTCTTTCTGACCCCAAATCCCACCTTTTTGGGACTCCCCATCCCATCCTCTTGGTCCCCTGGGGCATCTCCCCACCATCTCCTCTCTTTCCCAGCCAAGGCAAAGGTCCAACCCAAACTGGGTGGAACTGGGCCAAGCCCCACTTGAGTCCAAGGAGGACAAACAGGCCCAAGCTCCACCCTGGGCTCAAGTGGGACAAGGCCTGGCCAGGCTGAACTGGCACCAACTGGGAAATGCCCTGCCATGGCCCCTTCCCAGGGCCTTTCCTCCAGGCTTTGCCCTCAATGCCTTGCCTTTCCCCCTGCACTGGTGTCCCCAGCTTGCCTGGGAGCCGCAATCCCAAAGAGCCCCGCTCAGCCCGGGGGGCAGCCGGGGCTGGAGGGGGTGGGGACACCCGTGTCCCCCCCAGCCCCACAAGGCCAACCCCAACCAAGCCTTTGCTCTCCTCCTGCAGCCCATTGAGGTCGACAGCGTCCAATGTGGGGAGGTAAGTCTGGGAGTTGGGGGGCACCCAGTGTGGGAAGTGGGGGGCACTTTGGGCCCCCCATCCCTTCCTGGCACTGGGGACACCCCAGTGACCAGTGACGTCTCCTTGTCTCTCTACAGGGAGGCGTCATCGGCGGCCCGGTGGGTACCAGGGCTTGTGCTGGGCCCAGACCCTCCCCTCTGGTGGCCACTACCCTCCAGGCCATCCCAGTGCTCCCCAGTCCACCCCAATGTGCACTGGGGAGGCCCTTCCTCAGGGCCCCCACTCTATTCCCACACACCCCAGTCCACCCCACCACCACACACACAGGGCATCATTCCCACACCATTTCTTCTCTTCTTTCTCCTCTAATCCTTCCCCTTTCCCATTGCCCATGACACTCATGTCCAGAAATCCCCTTCCTTGACCCCTCAGTCCCAAAGACCCTCCCAGTCCCTTCCAGTTTTCTCCCCTTCCCCATTTCTCCTGCCCCCACCCCTGCCCTGCTTCATTCCCTGGGTCCCCTCCACTGCAATCCCTTCCTCCTCACCTGCATCCCCCACAGTCCCATCCCTTCCACACCCCAATGCCCATCCTCTGGGATCCCCAATTCCACCCACTTCACCCTTTTTGGGTCCCCTCCTCCTCCCCCCCACCCTCCTGCAGGCCCTGAATTCCCCTGGCTCTCCTTGTCTCCATCCCCACCCTGGGCCTTGCAGGAACAGGGATCCCAGGGGAAACTGGGTGCAGTGGGGCTGGGGGGAGCAGAAGGGATTTTCCCCCTCAGACCAGGGGCCAACCCTGGGCTGGGGGGTCTGGGGACACCCGTGTCTCTCCCCCAGCCCCACAGGGGCCAATCCTGCTTAAACCTTTGCTCTCCTTCCCCAGCCAATCTCGGGACAAGGAGGAGGTGGATGTGTTGGGGTAAGTCCTGGAGTTGGGATGTCCCCAGTGTGGGAAATGGGGGGAAATGGAGTCCCCCCATCCCTCCTGGGCCTGGGAACACCCCAGTGACCAGTGACACCTCATGCTCTCTCTCCAGGGAGGCATGGATATCGGTCGAGTGAAGAGGTCTGAGGTGGGTACCCCGAGTTCTGCTGGGCTCAGACCCTCCCCTCTCATGGCCACCACCCTCCCCAGAATCCCAGTGTGTCCCAGTCCTGCCCAGTGTGCCCCAGTACAGCACAGTGTGTCCCAGTTCAGCCCAGTTTGTCCCAGTCCAGTCCAGTGTGTCCCAGTTCACCCCAGTGTGTCTCTAACCCTGCCTTTGTCCCCAGCCCCCCGTGGCTGACCAGGTGGAGCTGATGCGCCAGTGACGCTCGGCTGCCTCTCTGCATGTCCAGGTGAGAAATATGGGAGGCTCCTCAGCCCCCCAAAGGAGCCTGGCAGGGCCCTGGGGGGTCCCTGAGCCCTCTGCAGTGGGCAGAGCTTGGGGACAGCAGAGGGACACGCAGGGGGCTGTCCCTGCTCCGTGTCCCGGGGCAGCTGGACAGAGCTGCCCCCAAGCCTTGCCTTGCACTGGGGGCTCTGCAGACCCCCAGGCTCACCGGGAGGGCAGGGAGGGGCTCGGGGAGGTGTCAGAGCATCCCGGGCTGGGGGGCTCTGGGGGCCACATGGATCTCAGCATCCAATTCCCTTCTCCTGCCCCAGCTCCCTGCAGACAGACAGGGTGGGGACAAGGCCCCTCCCATGTCCCTGTGGGCACCGGGGGTGACGTTTGGGGCTCTGTCTTTCAGGACTGGAAGTGGTGGTGACACCCGTGTCCTGGCCCCCTCCAGCGGCATGAGGAGATGATCATCCCTGGAGGACCCCCCTGATCCCCTGGGTGCCCTGGCAATTTCCCTGCAAGAATCAATAAACCCCTGCAGCAAAACAAATGCTCTGTGTCTGTCTGGGTGTGTGTGTTCCCACCTCCACGGGTGCCTTCCCGTGTCCATGTGTGTTCCCACGTCCCCTGGGGCACCCGGTGGTTTGGGGGCACAGCGGGAAACAGGGTCTGACTGGGGCTGTCCAAGCACCGTCCCCAAGGAGCACAGCTTGGTGTCGGGGCAGGGGAGGGTCAGGGACAATCAGCCAAGGCCCCTCAGTCCTTCCCTGTGCTCTGGGAGGGATGGGAAAGGGGATCAAAGGAGCCAGCGGGTGTCAAATGCCCCCAGATCTCAAGGGCCAGGCTCGGGGCTGAAGGGATGGAGAGCAGCCCTGCATCCAAGGCCATGGGGATAGTGGGGGATGAAAAGCAGGATGGGAGCCAGCAATGGGAGCTCACAGCCCACAACCCCCCCGTGTCCTGGGCTCATCCCACAGCGTGGGCAGCAGGGCAGGGGGGTTCTGCCCCTCTGCTCCGCTCAGCTGAGACCCCCCTGCAGTGCTGCCTCCAGCTCTGGGCTCCTCTGGCTGTCTGCAACGCACCCACCCGCAATGGCAATGGCTTGGGGGGATTCCCCTGCCAGCCCTGGCATCTCCTGCAGCTCCATGGGCTCCTCAGCACAGCACAGACACGCACCTCTTGGGGCACTTCCAGAGGAGGCCACCAAGGGGATCCCAGGGCTGCAGCACCTCTCGCATGGAGACAGGCTGAGAGAGTGGGGGCTCTTCAGCCTGCAGAAGAAAAGCCTGTGGGGAGACCTCCTTGGGGCCTTCCAGTACTTCAAGGCAGCTTTTTAGAGACATGTGGGCAAAGGGTTCAGTAGGGCCTGTCCTAATAGGACAGGGGGTGAGGGAGTTAAACTAAAAAAGTGCAAGTCCAGACCAGAGATAAAGAAGAACTATTTTCTAGTGAGAATGCTGAAACACAGGAAGACATTTGCAGGGAGGTGGTGGATGCCCCATCCCTGCAAACATTCAAGGCCAGGTTGGATGGGGCTCTGAGCAAGGTGATCTAGGAAAGATGTCTCTGCTCCCCCTCCAGGGGATCCCCCGCCCTGTGCTCTTGGCTACCAGAGTGATGGGCAGCTCTCAAAGGATGCAAGTGCCCAGAGAGCAGAGGGAACACACAGGACCTCTGTTAGCAGGGACATCTTCAGGTGAGGTGGGAATAGTTTGGATCAACATGCTCAGGCTCCACTGTTTTGCCTCTCTGTGGTTGCACAGAACTGTCAGAAGAGACTGATAACCACGAGGTGCCCCAGTGTCACAGGGTGCCTTTGGGTCCTTTAGGCCCTGCATTGTCACAGGCTTCTCCTTGCCATCAGGAGGCCAGGAAGTGTCCGAGGTGCCCCAGGGCACCAGGAGGTCCCGCAGGTCAAGGGGTAACCTTGATTCCATGTGTCCCTGGAGTGTCCCAATGTCCCCATGGCTCCAGGAGGCCCCGCTGTGCCACAGAGGAGCAGCATTGGGCCGATATCAAAGGACCCAAAAGCGATGTCGCTGTGAACTCTTGAGGGCTGGAAGGAACTGGGGAGACCCGAAGGCCCAAAAGAGCCGGGGAGAGCCGAAGGCCGAGCCGTGCCCCGGAGCCAGGCAGAGCTGAGAAACAAAAGGAGCCAGGAAGACCTGGTAACACCATCCCGCCCCGGCCCTGCATTTCAGGATCAAGAAATAGGTTTGTCCAAAAGCAGGTGGGGTGGTGGGAAGGGGCAGAGGCAGCAGAGCCCAGCGCAAAGCGAGCGGCTCCAGGCACGGCTTCTCCCGCCCGCCGGGAGAGCGCAGGGGCAGGAGCCCTTTGCCGGGTCTGGCTCCCGGCGCTGCCGGCGCTCGGCGGCTTTGGGGTTTGGCTTTGGGGTCTGACGGGAGGAATTATTGCTGTGGTGGTGGGTGGCAGAGGGGTTGAAGGACTGGGCACGAGAGGGATGCCTGTCCCCTCAAGGGACAAGTGCACAGACAGGGATCAGGTGTTCCCGCTGGGCTCAGACACCAGGTCTGTCCAGCAGCACCCAGGGAAGGGAGGGAGGATCATCGTGCTCCGTTCCATCACTGTCACCAGGTCCAGTCACTGGGCACAGACAGCAGGTGTGGTGGGTTGGCCCTGGCTGGACGCCAGGGACCCCTAAAGCCACTCTCTCACTCCCCTCTGCAACTGGGCAGAGGAAAGAAAAAACCCAGCCAAGGATTCATTCATGAGCCAAGAGCTGGCAGAGGTCACTTCCTGATCACCTTCACGGGCAAAACAGACTCCAAGGGGGGATATGAACTGATGCAGAAAAACCTTGGAATAACAGAACTGCTCAGAGACTTGGCATCTTTAAGCAGCAAGGTATTTGTTTCTTCAGCATTGGGAGCAAGGCAGCTCCCTGACCTTCCTGGTGTTGTGGAAAACCCCCCCTCCTCTGCAGGATCCAGGCTGGGGGTGGGGGGTTTGGGGGATCCACCCTACTGGATGCTGGGGGTCCCAGGGGGGTGGGGTTAATCAGAGGGCCCTGGGGGTGGTTTGGGGCTCTGGGGGGGGGGGGGGTCAGGGGGTGTTTTTGGTGGTCTCCCTGACCTTCCTGGCACTGTGAAAGAACCCCCTCCTCTGCAGGATCCAGTATGGGGGTGGAGGGGGTTGGGGGTCCCTGGTGGATGTTGGGGGTCCCGGGGGGGGTTGGGGGTCCCAGGAGAGGTTTGAGGGTCCCGGGAGGGGTTGGGGGGATATTTTGGGCGTTCCCTGACCATTCCAGGCCGGGCACTTGAGGCCGTGGGTGCAAGCAGGGAGGGGGGAGTGCCCAGGGGGTCCCAGTGACCCCCAGGGCCATCGAGGAGCTCCACTGCGGGTTCAGGGTGTCGATCTGCACCTGGGTGATGTCACCGTGACATCACCGTGACAACCATCAACAACCACAGTGATGTCATCGACACACAGAGTGATGTCATCGACACACGGAGTGATGTCATCACACAGCTACCCCCAAACATCAGCGTGTTCCCCTGTGACGTCACTACGTTCCCCTATGACATCAGCACTCTCCCTATGACATCAGCACATTCCCCTATGACATCACCATGGTCCACTATGACATCACCATGTTAATCTATGACATCACAATTTCCCCTATGACATCCCCATGCTCCCTATGACATCAGCACATTCTCATATGACATCACTCTGCCCTCTATGACATCACCACGTTCCTCTATGACATCACCACAGTCCTCTATGACATCACCATGCTCCCTGTGACATCACCACGCCCCCATGACATCACCACGTTCTCCTATGACATCCCCATTCTCCCCTGTGACATCACCACAGCCCCTATGACATCGCTACAGTCCCTATGACATCACCACATTCCTCTATGACATCACCATGGTCCCAAATGACATCACCATGCCCCATATGACATCACCGCGCTCCCCTGTGACATCACCAGGGAGGGGTACATGGAAGAGATGGCTGGGGGGAGGGGCTGCCCCACAACCACCAGCCCCTGGTTGTAGCTGGAGAGCCTGGAGGCCGTTCTGTTCCCGTTGGACAGCAGGATGTTCTTCCCGTGGCACCCCAGGAACGTGGGGGGGCACAAGGGAGGTCACAGGGGGGTCACAGTTGGGGAGGGGTCCTCTCACTGCCCTCCCACTTCCTCCCAGTGCCTCCCAGTCCCATCCAGTGCCCCCCCAGTTCCTCCCAGTACCTCCCAGTCCCACTCAGTGCTCCCCCAGTCCCTCCCTGTGCCCCCCAATTGCTCCCAGTCCCCTCCCAGTCAAACACAGGTCCTCCCAGTTTGTCCCACTCATTCCCTTCCCAGTCCGCCCCAGTCCTTCCCAATCTCCCTCCAGTCCCTCCCAGTTCCCACTGAAATAGAGAATGAAATAAAATATTAGATATTTAGCTACGAAGGTGTGACTTTGCAAAATGTAAAACTGCTTAAAAGTCTCTGACCAAACTGTGGGCAATTGAGATAACAAGCTTAGAGAATAGGGAAAAGCTTTTAGCACGTAGAGAAGGGTGTGTAACCTGAAACTGTTTGAAGTGATAAAACTTTATGTAACTACTCTATAATGGTAAGAATAGGAGGTAAAACTAAGTGTCTATTTAGATAAAGCAAACTGCAAAGGAGTGTATGTGTATAACCTGTAACTGTTTGAAATGATAAAACTTTATGTAACTACTCTATAACAGTAAGAATAGGAAGTAAAACTAGATGTCTATTTAGATAAGACAGACTGCAAAAAGAGTGTGTGTAAAGATAATTTCGAGCTTGCTACTTTCAAACTGTATAAAAGGCTATGTTATTTCCTGGCTCGGCGGAGTGCTCTGGGGAGAACACCTACCCCTTTGCATTCCCCGGCCGTAATAAAAGTGCTTTTCAGATTGGCAGAGGTTTCTTTGAATCACCCTCAGTTGCTCCCAATCGCCTCCCAGTCCCCCTCAGTCCCTCCTCATCCCTCCCAGTCCCTCACAGTCCCCCCCAGTCCCCCTAGTCTCCCCCAGTCTCTTCAAGTCACTTCCAGTCCCTCCCAATCCCTCCCAGTCCCCCCAGCCTCCCCCAGACCCTCTCAGTGCCCCCCAGTCCCCCCCAGTCCCCACAGTGATGAATGTGATGTCACAGGGGAGTTGTGATGTCACAGGGGAGTTGTGATGTCACAGGGGAGATGTGATGTCATGGGAAGGATGTGATGTCATAGGAAAGATGTGATGTCACCACAAGGACGTGAAGTAACAGGGATGATATAATATCACAGGAAGGATGCGATGTCATATGATGAATGTGATGTCACAGGACTGATGTGATGTCACAGAGGAGAAGTGATGTCACAGAGAAGGATTTGATGTCACAGGAAAGATGTGATGTCACAGGGGAGATGTGATGTCATAGAGGAGGATGTGATGACACAGGGAGGATGTGATGTCACAGAGGAGGATGTGATGTCACTGGGAGTTGTGATGCCACAGAGGAGATGTGATGTCACAGAGAAGGATGTGATGTCACAGGAAGGATGTGATGTCACAGGAAGGATGTGATGTCACAGAGGAGGATGTGATGTCACAGCAAGAATGTGAAGGATGTGATGTCACTGTGGTGGGGGAAAAAAGAGTTTTCCCCCTGGAGTTAAAAACATGGTAACCCCCGAGGGGGTGGTGTCTCTCTTGGGGTTGACCCAATCAGCACTCCTGCAAAATTAAACATATCCCATCAGACAGGAAAAGGAGGATGATGTAGTTGTTGGAGAAGAAGTGGCCATGTTCTGAAGCCATGAGGAGAGGGGGCAGGAGCCCCACTGGGGGCCACGGCCCCTCAGCCCCCAACTGGGGTCAGAGAAACTCAGAAACAGTGTTAAACTGACCCAGGGCTGTGACTGAGAAGCTGGGAGTCTTTCTCCACTGGGAGTGGGCAGCAGAAGACGGAAAGGCGGTGGCAGAGACAGCACTGAGCAGAGGCTATGGCAGAAAGCCCAGGAGATCAGAAACAAGAATGCAGCTGAGCAGAGAGACAGAGAGATGTCTGAAGGAGAGACAGAGCCGGCAACAGAGCAAGACTAAGCTCGACAGACAGAGTTTGGGGTAAGAACTGAATCCAAAATTCCCCAAAACCCCTCTGAGACCTCCCAGAGAGGAGGAGGCGGTGGACTCCCACTTGAGGGGATTCTTGGAATGCAGCAGCACTGGGGAGAGAGGAGCTGAGAGCTCGGAGACGTCCCGGAGCTGGAGCGGGACGGGCAGAAGGAATGCGGAGGAGGGCCTCGCCCCCGCTGCTGCCCAGCTGGCAGCCTGAGACAGAGCACAGGAGCTCTGATGGACTGCTCCAGGCAAAGACTTTCAACTGAAAGCTGCCCTAACGTTCTGGCTCAGGGGAGCTTGAATCCCCTGAGGAAGGGACCGTCACAAAGCCCCCTGCACTTCATGATATAACACGGTGAGGCGAGCCTGTCCCTGCTATCGCAGTCCACGGAAGAGAGAGAGACCTTTGATTGGAGTCGAAGAGCCAAGAGGGGTGAGAGGAGACCCCTCTGGTGTCTATTGGAAAGAGATCCAGCTACAACAATCCAGCTACAGCTGCTGCATGGAAGAAGAGAGACACTGCTGCTCATGAGTGGAAAAGATCTTTTCCTTCTTCCCTTCTGAACATTTATTGGAGAGAGAAGAGATTTGATCCAATGTAAATACTGATTAATCATAGGAGAGACAGTTAGGATTATGTATATGATGTATTATAATATTTATTTTGTAGTGATTGAAATAAAATTCCCTTCATCCCATATTGAGTCTTCTGTGTGTCTGGGAAACCCCTCTCACACTGGGGTGAGATGTGGGAGGGGGCTTGGACCTGGGAGTTGGATTTTAGGGGTCTCAAACTACGACAGTCACAGAGGAGGATGTGATGTCACAGAGGAGGATGTGATGTCACAGAGGAGGATGTGAAGGATGGGATGTCATAGAGGAGGATGTGCTGCCACAGGGAGGATGTGATGTCACAGGGGAGGATGTGACATCACAGAAGAGGATGAGATGTCACAGTGAAAGATCTGATATCACAGGAAAGCTATGATGTCAAAGGATGTGAAGGATGTGATGTCACAGGGAGGATGTGATGTCACAGGGGAGGATGCTCCTCAGTCTCTGCAAGCAAGGGGGGCTGGCACTGCCCCCCTTCTTGGGGCACCAGGAGCCCGGGATCAGGGAAACAGGGAGCTGGGAGATAAAGGGGCTGACGGGCAATGGGCACAGGCGGGTGACTGGGATCTCCAGTCTGGGCAGGCACTGGGGAGCACTGGGCAATGCTGGCCCTGGCACACAAGGGCTGGGCCCAGGGAAGTGCTGGGGTGGTGGCAGTGCCCGGCTCCAGCCCATTTGCGGGCACTGCAGCCCTCAAGTGGTGCAGGCCCAGCCACGGCCTCCCCGAGCAGAGCCCAGAGGGGCAGATGCCCTTTGCTGGCCCTACCCCTGTCCCAGCTGGGCACACCGTGTCCTCCCGCATCAGCCGGGCCCCGCTCTGCTGAGCTGGCCCAGGTAGGGGGGCCAGGCACTGGCAGCCCAGCAGGGCTCTGGTTCTTTTGGGCCCAAACCAGTGCATGATTCCAGGATTCTGTGCTGAGACAAGGCAAGTCCCTGTGGTGGGCAGTGACTGTAAACCAGTCCATTATCCCAGTCAAAACCAGGACAACAGGACAGACACCTCCTGCTGAGTCTCGTTCCTTCCAACCTCGTGTAGCTACTGAGGGACTCTGGGAAGCCGAGGACATCAGGATGTCACAGAGGAGGATCTGATGTCACAGGGATGATGTGACATCAGAGGGGAGGATGAGATGTCACAGGGAGGATGTGATGTCACAGCGGAGAATGTGATGTCACAGTGGAGGATGCCATATGACAGATGTTACGTCATAGAGGACCCTTGATGTCACAAGAAGAGTTGTGATGTCTTGGGGAGGATGTGATGTCACGGGAGAGATGTGATGTCACAAGAATGATGTGATGTCATAGAGGAGGATGTGATGTCACAGGGACAATTTGATGTCAAGGGAAGGATGAGAATGATGTGATGTCAGAGAAGAGGATGTGATGTCACAGGGAGGACATGACGTCACAGAGGAGGATGTGATGTCACAGAGGAGGATGTGAGGTCACAGGGACAATGTGATGTCACAGGTAGGATGTCATATAACAGATGTTACATCATAGGGGTCCCTTGATGTCACAAGAGGAACTGTGATGTCTTGGGGAGGATGTGATGTCACAGGAGAGATGTGATGACACAGGAAAGATGTGATGTCACAGGAGGATGTGATGTCATGGGGAGGATGTGACATCACAGAAGAGGATGTGATGTCACAGGAAGGATGTGATGTCACAGAAGAGGATGTGATGTCACCAGGAGAACTTGAAGTCACAGGGGAGGATGTGATGTCACTGGAAGGATGTGATGTCACAGGAAGATTGTGATGTCACAGAGGAGGATGTAAAAGATGTGATTTCAGATGACGGTTGTGATGTCAAAGCGTGGATGTGATGTCACAGGAAGATTGTGATGTCGCAGGAAGATTGTGATGTCACAGGGAAGATGTGATGTCACAGGGAAGATGTGATATCACAGTGGAGGATGTGATGTCACAGGAAGAATCTGATGTCACAGGTACGATGTGAGGTCACGGGGAGGATGTGACGTCACAGTGCAGGATGTGATGTCACAGAAGGGGATGTGAAAAATGTGATGTGACAGAGAAGAAAGTGATGTCACAGGTAGGATGTGATATGATAGATGTTACGTTATAGAGGACCCTTGATGTCACAGCTGTGATGTTATGGGGAGGTTGTAATGTCACAGGAGAGACGTCATGTCACAGGAAGGATGTGATGTCACAGAGGAGGATGTAAAGGATGTGATTTCAGATGACGGTTGTGATGTCAAAGCATCGATGTGAGGTCACTGAGAAGGATGTGATGTCACAGGAAGGATGTGATGTCACAGAGGAGGATATGATGTCACAGGGATGATGTGATATCATAGGAAGGATGAGAATGATGTGATGTCACAGAGGAGGATGTGATGTCACAGAGGAGGATGTGAAGGATGTGATGTCACAAAGGAGGATGTGAGGTCATAGAAGAGGATGTGAAAGATGTGATGTCACAGAGGAGGATGTGATGTCACAGGAAGGATGTGATGTTTCAGGAAGGATGTGATGTCACAGAGGAGGATGTGATGTCACAGGAAAGATATGATATCACAAAGGAGGATGTGATGTAACAAGGAGGATATGACGTCACAGGGAGGATATGAAGGATGTGATATCAAAGGGAGGATGTGAAGTCACAGAGGAGAATGTGATGTCACAGGGAGACATGAAGGATGTGATGTCACCAGAAGGATGTGATGTCACAGGGAAGATATCAAGGATATGATGTCACAATGGAGGATGTGATGTCACAGGAAGGATGTGATGTCAAATAGAAGGACGTGATATCACAGAGAAGAACGTGATGTCACTGGGAGGACGGTAGGTCACAAGGGAGGATAAGACTGACAGGAAGGATGTGACTTCAGAAACGAGGATGTGATGTCAGAGGAAGGATGTGATGTCACAGGGGAGGCTGTGATGTTACAGGAAGGATATGAAGGATGTGATGTCACATACAAACAGGGAGCTGGGAGATAAAGGGGCTGACGGGCAATGGGCACAGGCGGGTGACTGGGATCTCCAGTCTGGGCAGGCACTGGGGAGCACTGGGCAATGCTGGCCCTGGCACACAAGGGCTGGGCCCAGGGAAGTGCTGGGGTGGTGGCAGTGCCCGGCTCCAGCCCATTTGCGGGCACTGCAGCCCCCAAGTGGCGCAGGCCCAGCCACGGCCTCCCCGAGCAGAGCCCAGAGGGGCAGATGCCCTTTGCTGGCCCTGCCCCTGTCCCAGCTGGGCACACCGTGTCCTCCCGCATCAGCCGGGCCCCGCTCTGCTGAGCTGGCCCAGGCAGGGGGGGCCAGGCACTGGCAGCCCAGCAGGGCTCTGGCTCCACACTGGGCTGGCCCTGGCACACAGCTGCCCCAGTGCCCCTGTCCCCAGGGATGGCCCTGCCCTGCCCTGGGCCCAGCGCTGGCCCTCAGCAGGATGGCACCTTCCCGCCCCACTCTCCCTCCCTCCCCACCCGCCTCACAGGCCCCTCTGGGCTGGGACCCCCGTGGGCACAGATCAAGGACAGCCACTGAGCGGGGGCTCCCGGCACCTGCCACAGCCTCAATTCTCCACTCACCTTTGGCCACGTTTCCACAACACCTTCCATCCTTACAGGCCCCTGGCCAGACACACAAGCGACCATTGTGGGGCAGCTGGGAAAACATCTCAGCTGAATGACTTGACTATTTGCCTTGCATTTTCCCCAGGAGCCGGCAGTGACCTGGAAGATTTTCCTTGTGCCCTTTTCTGCTTCGTGCCTCGTTTGTTGGATAATTGAGGAACGTTGACTGAGGAGGGACCCAGGGGAAGTGAAACTGCTCAAGAAAGAGGCATTTACAGACCCTCAACACCAAAGGTCCCACTCTGGACCATCCAAATTGTGGCATCAGCAGCTCATTGGAAGAGGGAAATGTCCCTAGGGTGGTGTTTGAGAGAGAGATGGACGAGAGACGTGAGCAGGGTGCCTGAGGTGCAGCTGATCCCCCCTGGACTGTCTCCTTCCTTCCCCCTGAGCAGGGCTGGCAGCACCTGGGGAAATTCCTCTTGTTCCTGCAGTCTCTGCTGTGGGATTTTTCCCACCCTCTGGTTCCAAATGGATTTGGGGCCTGGCTGTTCTCCTCAGGCCGTGACCCGCAGGGAGGTGTTGTGGTGACTCCCAGAGGGAAAGGGGAGGAGAAAAGGGGGGCCTGTTCTCCCCACATTTACGTCTCCCTTCCCAATTTCCTGGTGCCCTCGGCTTCCCAGAGTCCCTCAGTAGCTGCAGGAGAGGGGAGGCAGGACCAGACACAGCAGGAGGTGTCTGTCCTGTTTTCCTGGTTTTGACTGGGATAATGGACTGGTTTACAGTCACTGCCCACCACAGGGAATTGCCTCAGCACAGAATCCTGGAATCATGGACTGGTTTGGGTGGGAAGGGACCTTAAAGTTCATCCCGTGCCACCCCCTGCCATGAGCAGGGACACCTTCCACTAGCCCAGGTTACTCCAAGCCCCGTCCATCCTGGTCTTGGGCACTTCCAAGGATGGGGCAGCCACAGCTTCTCAGGACAACCTGTGCCAGGGCCTTCCCCCTCACAGGGAAAACTTTCTTCCCAATATTCCCCCTAAGCCTGCCCTCTGTCAGTGGGAAGCCATTCCCCCTTCTCCCATCCCTACAGGTCCTTGTCCAAAATCCCTCTGCAGCTCTCTGGGAGCCCCTCGAGGCACTGGAAGGGGCTCTAAGGCCGCTCTGGTTCCTTCTCTTCTCCAGGATAAACAATCCCAGTTTTCGCAGCCTGTCCCCAGAGCAGAGGGGCTCCAGCCCTCAGAGCATCTTTGTGGCCTCCTCTGGATCCACTCCAACAGGTCCATTCCTCCTGATCTGGGCCCCCCGAGCTGGAGGCAGCACTGCAGGTGGGGTCTCACCTGAGGGCAGCAGAGGGGCACATTCCCCTCCTCCCCTGCCCCGGGATGAGCCCCGCACACGGGGGGTTTCCAGGCTGGCTCGTGTCCCATTTGTCACCCACCAGCACCCCCAGAGCCCTCTCCCAGCAGGGACTTCCATCCCTTCCTCCCCCAGCCTGCACCGATCCCGGGGGTTGCCCTGACCTGGCTGCACCACCTTGGTCTTGTCCAACCTCAGCAGATTCCCGTGTGTGCCGGGAAACAGGGGAAGGGGAATTCACCCGACTCTTGGAGATTTGTTTGTCTGCTGGTGCCCCAGGGCAAAACAAAACCCTGTCAGTCCCATCTAGTCTGTCCCATATTCCACCCAGGAACCCTCCACCAAACAGATCCACCAGCTGGGGGGAATTCCAGTGCCCTTTTTCAGGCACTGACACGTCACAGCTAAAGGAAAACCCCTCAGTGGATATTTCCACCAGTTACTCTGGAATCCCCCGTGACATCTCATTCTACCTCTGGGACATCAAATCCTCCCTGTGACATCACAGCTCCTCTATGAAGTCCCATCCATCATATGACATCATATCTGTCCTGTGACATCACATCCTCCACTGTGACGTCACATCCTTCCTGTGACATCCCACCCTCCTCTGTGACGTCACATCCTTCACACAACATAAAATTCTCATCTGTGACATCACATCCTTTCTGTGGCATCACATCCTCCCATGTGACACCTCATCCTTCCTCAGTGAAATCACATCTTCCTCTGTGGCATCACAGCTGGTCTATGTCGTCGCATCCATCGTATGACATCATCTCTCGTGACATCACCTCTCTCGTGACATCACATCCTGCACTGTGAATCACATCCTCCCTCTGACATCATATCCTTCCTTGTGACATCACATCCTCCTCTGTGCCATCACATCCTCTTCTGTGTGACGCCGTGGAATGTTGGTGCTAAAGAAATTACTCAGGAGCAGTTAATTAGGGGTGAGATAAGGATAGGGTTTAATTGTACCAAGGCAATGGATGTTACAAGACGCCGGCGCTGTGCTCGAGATGGTACATTTTATAATATTGTCTGTCCAATCCCAAGTGTGTCCACACTGTAGCCTTTGCTCTGGTCCACCCCAGGTCCAGCCCCTGAGAACTGAGACTGGGGTGTATTTCAGGACCACCTCTTCATCAGTCTCATCATCTTCAGAGCACAGAGGGTGTATAGTCACCTAGTTCTTGACTCTGTTTTATTGTTCAGGCCCTGGTATGGCTGTTCTCTAAACAGCCTAGGCCTTGCCTTGACAAGAGACTAAACATTGCCACTGAATTCAGGGGTAGATTTGATATGGGGAGCATAGAATGGGGTAAGAGGGTTAAGGAATGTGTAAACTACTTGTAATACAGGGAAAGGGAGTGAGGGATGCTGCTTTTCAAATCTACTTCTACTACTTATAAAACTTATAAAGCTTATAAAAATTAGAAAAACAAAAACTATACTAGGGGCTTAAGGCATCAGTAACAACACATCATTCCTGCGCCATCACATCCTCCTCTGTGACATCACATCACTCATATGACATCACATCTGTGGGCCCAGCACTGTCCCTCAGAGCACTGTCCCTCAGCAGGATGGCACCTTCCCGCCCCACTCTCCCTCCCTCCTCACCCGCCTCACAGGCCCCTCTGGGCTGGGACCCCCGTGGGCACAGATCAAGGACAGCCACTGAGCGGGGGCTCCCGGCACCTGCCACAGCCTCAATTCTCCACTCACCTTTGGCCACAGTTCTGCAACACCTTCCATCCTTACGGGCCCCTGACCACACACAAGAGACCATTGTGGGGCAGCTGGGAAAACATCTCAGCTGAATGACTTGACTGTTTGCCTTGCATTTTCCCCAGGAGCCGGCAGTGACCTGGAAGATTTTCCTTTTGCCCTTTTCTGCTTCGTGCCTCCTTTGTTGGATAATTGAGGAACGTTGACTGAGGAGGGGCCCAGGGGAGGTGAAGCTTCTCAAGAAGGAGGCATTTACAGCCCCTCAACACCAAAGGTCCCACTCTGGACCATCCAAATTGTGGCATCAGCAGCTCACTGGAAGAGGGAAATGTCCCCAGTTTGGTGTTTGAGAGAGAGATGGACGAGACACGTGAGCAGGGTGCCTGAGGTGCAGCTGATCCCCCCTGGACTGTCTCCTTCCTTCCCCCTGAGCAGGGCTGGCAGCACCTGGGGAAATTCCTCTTGTTCCTACAGTCCCTTCAGTGGGATTTTTCCCACCCTCTGGTTCCAAATGGATTTGGGGCCTGGCTATTCTCCTCAGGCCGTGACCCGCAGGGAGGTGTCGTGGTGATTCACCAAGGGAAAGGGGAGGAGAAAAGGGGGCCCTGTTCTCCCCACATTTACGTCTCCCTTCCCAATTTCCTGGTGCCCTCGGCTTCCCAGAGTCCCTCAGTAGCTGCATGAGGAGGACACCAGACTGAGCAGGAGGTGTCTGTCCTGTTGTCCTGGTTTTGACTGGGATAATGGACTGGTTTACAGTCACTGCCCACAACAGGGACTTGTCTCAGCACAGAATCCTGGAATCATGCACTGGGTTGGGTGGGAAGGGACCTTAAAACTCATCCTGTGCCACCCCCTGCCATGGGCAGGGACACCTTCCACTAGCCCAGGTTACTCCAAGCCCCGTCCATCCTGACCTTGGACACTTCCAGGGATGGGGCAGCCACAGCTTCTCAGGGCAACCTGTGCCAGGGCCTCCCTCCTCACAGGGAAAACTTTCTTCCCAATATCCCCCCAAGCCTGCCCTCTGTCAGTGGGAAGCCATTCCCCCTTCTCCCATCCCTACAGGTCCTTGTTCAAATTCCCTCTGCAGCTCTCTGGGAGCCCCTCGAGGCACTGGAAGGGGCTCTAAGGCCTCTCTGGTGCCTTCTCTTCTCCAGGATGAACAATCCCAATTGTCCCAGCCTGTCCCCAGAGCAGAGGGGCTCCAGCCCTCCGAGCATCTTTGTGGCCTCCTCTGGATCCACTCCACAGGTCCATTCCTCCTGATCTGGGCCCCCCGAGCTGGAGGCAGCACTGCAGGTGGGGTCTCACCTGAGGGCAGCAGAGGGGCACATTCCCCTCCTCCCCTGCCCCAGGATGAGCCCCGCACACGGGGGGTTTCCAGGCTGGCTCGTGTCCCATTTGTCACCCACCAGCACCCCCAGAGCCCTCTCCCAGCAGGGACTTCCATCCCTTCCTCCCCCAGCCTGCACCGATCCCGGGGGTTGCCCTGACCCGGCTGCACCACCTTGGTCTTGTCCAACCTCAGCAGATTCCCGTGTGTGCCGGGAAACGGGGGGAAGGGGAATTCACCCGACTCTTGGGGATTTGTTTGTCTGCTGGTGCCCCAGGGAAAAACAAAACCCTGTCAGTCCCATCTAGTCTGTCCAGTATTCCACCCAGGAACCCTCCACCAAACAGATCCACCAGGTGGGGGGAATTCCAGTGCCCTTTTTTGGGACTGACACATCACAGTCAAAGGGAAAACCTCTCAGTGGATATTTCCATGAGTTACTCTGGCATCCTCCGTGACATCTCATCCTACCTCTGTTACATCAAAGCTCCTGTATGATGTCTCATCCATCATATGACACCATATCTCTCCTGTGACATTATATCCTCCACTGTGGCATCACATCATTCCTGCGCTATCACATCCTCCTCTGTGACATCACATCACTCATATGACATCACATCTCTGGGCCCAGCGCTGGCCCTCAGCAGGATGGCACCTTCCCGCCCCACTCTCCCTCCCTCCCCACCCGCCTCACAGGCCCCGCTGGGCTGGGACCCCCGTGGGCACAGATCAAGGACAGCCACTGAGCGGGGGCTCCCGGCACCTGCCACAGCCTCAATTCTCCACTCACCTTTGGCCACGTTTCCGCAACACCTTCCATCCTTACGGGCCCCTGACCACACACAAGAGACCATTGTGGGGCAGCTGGGAAAACATCTCAGCTGAATGACTTGACTATTTGCCTTGCATTTTCCCCAGGAGCCGGCAGTGACCTGGAAGATTTTCCTTGTGCCCTTTTCTGCTTCGTGCCTCGTTTGTTGGATAATTGAGGAACGTTGACAGAGGAGGGGCCCAGGGGAGGTGAAGCTTCTCAAGAAGGAGGCATTTACAGCCCCTGCACCCCAAGGGGATGTGATTGCCTCCACCACAGGGAATTCCATCTCATCCTGGGCACCTCCTGCACCGGGAGCTTGCAAGATCTTTCTCCAAGCCATTCCTGTCTTTCCCTCTCTGCAGGAGTCACCTCCAGAGGCTGAGGACTGCTGCCCCCTTCCCAATCCCACTGTCCTTATCCCCAGCAAGGAATCCCCAGCTGGACTCCACACCCTCCAGTTCCTCACTCCTGGCCCCAGTATCCGGCCTCTTCCTTAATGATGGAGGCCAAGGGATGGAGGGCACCCTGAGCCCGTGACACTGAGCTGAGCGGGGCAGGTGCCACACCTGAGGGATGGGATGGCATCCAGGGGGACCTGGACAGGCCAGAGAAATGGTCCCAGAGTGTGGAGAGATAAGGCTAAAAGTTAACACAGAATAGGAATTAGAGAGGAAAACCAGCTGCTGCTTCCCGGACAGCAAAGAGACTCCAGCTGCTGCTTCCCAGCTGGGATAAGGTCACGATGCCCCACAAAGCTCCCCAGGCACCCAGAAACAATTGCAGCACTTCTCATTACAAACCCTCAAACTTCTCCAAAACCTTAAAAATAGCATAAGAGATAGTTGGAAATGGGGAAAGAATTGTGGGAGATTTCCATTGAAACTCCTGGGATCAAGGAGGGGTTGAACCTGCCGTCCTCCCCCTCAGGGACACCTGTGCTGGGTGGGAAGTGTCAGCTCTGCGTGTTAGTCACTGCTTGGAAGGACGAGAGCTGGCTTTTGCTTCCTAATGTAGTTGTGGATTGGTTTGGTTTAGAGGTTGTGCTTTGCTTTGCTTTAACAACAATTTTGAGATTGTTTGAAGTGTGTTTTTGCAGCCAGACCCTGTCCCTGACCACCACGAACCTTTAGCCTGTGCCAATTTGTATTAATAAAGAGTGTTATTCCTCAGACTGTTGGAGGGAGTCCTTTATAAAGGTGCTGCCAGTTTTGTTGATGCTGGAGTAACTGGTGGAAATATCCACTGAGGGGTTTTCCTTTGGCTGTGACGTGTCAGTGTCCGAAAAAGGGCACTGGAATTCCCCCCCAGCTGGTGGATCTGTTTGGTGGAGGGTTCCTGGGTGGAATATGGGACAGACTAGATGGGACTGACAGGGTTTTGTTTTTCCCTGGGGCACCAGCAGACAAACAAATCCCCAAGAGTCGGGTGAATTCCCCTTCCCCCCGTTTGCCGGCACACACGGGAATCTGCTGAGGTTGGACAAGACCAAGGTGGTGCAGCCGGGTCAGGGCAACCCCCGGGATCGGTGCAGGCTGGGGGAGGAAGGGATGGAAGTCCCTGCTGGGAGAGGGCTCTGGGGGTGCTGGTGGGTGACAAATGGGACACGAGCCAGCCCGGAAACCCCCCGTGTGCGGGGCTCATCCCGGGGCAGGGGAGGAGGGGAATGTGCCCCTCTGCTGCCCTCAGGTGAGACCCCACCTGCAGTGCTGTCTCCAGCTCGGGGGGCCCAGATCAGGAGGAATGGACCTGTTGGAGTGGATCCAGAGGAGGCCACAAAGATGCTCGGAGGGCTGGAGCCCCTCTGCTCTGGGGACAGGCTGGGACAACTGGGATTGTTCAGTCTGGAGAAGAGAAGGCTCCAGAGAGGCCTTTGAGCCCCTTCCAGTGCCTCGAGGGGCTCCCAGAGAGCTGCAGAGGGATTTTGGACAAGGACCTGTAGTGATGGGAGAAGGGGGAATGGCTTCCCACTGACAGAGGGCAGGCTCAGGGGGATATAGGGAAGAAAGTTTTCCCTGTGAGGGGGGAGGCCCTGGCACAGGTTGTCCTGAGAAGCTGTGGCTGCCCCATCCCTGGAAGTGCCCAAGACCAGGATGGACGGGGCTTGGAGTAACCTGGGCTAGTGGAAGGTGTCCCTGCCCATGGCAGGGGGTGTCACGGGATGAGCTTTAAGGTCCCTTCCCACCAAAACCAGTCCATGATTCCAGGATTCTGTGCTGAGACAAGTCCCTGTTGTGGGCAGTGACTGTAAACCAGTCCATTATCCCAGTCAAAACCAGGACAACAGGACAGACACCTCCTGCTCAGTCTGGTGTCCTGCCTCCCCTCTCCTGCAGCTACTGAGGGACTCTGGGAAGCTGAGGGCACCAGGAAATTGGGAAGGGAGACGTAAATGTGGGGAGAACAGGGCCTCCTTTTCTCCTCCCCTTTCCCTCTGGGAGTCACCACAACACCTCCCTGTGGGTCACGGCCTGAGGAGAACGGCCAGGCCCCAAATCCATTTGGAACCAGAGGGTGGGAAAAATCCCACAGCAGGGACTGCAGGAACAAGAGGAATTTCCCCAGGTGCTCCCAGCCCTGCTCAGGGGGAAGGAAGGAGACAGTCCAGGGGGATCAGCTGCACCTCAGGCACCCTGCTCACGTCTCTCGTCCATCTCTCTCTCAAACACCACACTGGGGACATTTCCCTCTTCCAGTGAGCTGCTGATGCCACAATTTGGATGGTCCAGAGTGGGACCTTTGGTGTTGAGGGGCTGTAAATGCCTCCTTCTTGAGCGGCTTCACCTCCCCTGGGCCCCTCCTCAGTCAACGTTCCTCAATTATCCAACAAACCAGGCACGAAGCAGAAAAGGGCAAAAGGAAAATCTTCCAGGTCACTGCCGGCTCCTGGGGAAAATGCAAGGCAAATAGTCAAGTCATTCAGCTGAGATGTTTTCCCAGCTGCCCCACAATGGTCTCTTGTGTGTGGTCAGGGGCCCGTAAGGATGGAAGGTGTTGCGGAAACGTGGCCAAAGGTGAGTGGAGAATTGAGGCTGTGGCAGGTGCCGGGAGCCCCCGCTCAGTGCCTGTCCTTGATCTGTGCCCACGGGGGTCCCAGCCCAGAGGGGCCTGTGAGGCGGGTGGGGAGGGAGGGAGAGTGGGGGGGAAGGTGCCATCCTGCTGAGGGCCAGCGCTGGGCCCATCTCACGCTCCCCCCCCCAGGCCGCCACTGCCGCTGCAAATTTGACCAACAACCCAGGTAACTGGGGGGACTGGGAGGGACTGCAAGGGACTGGGAGGGGATTGGGAGGGTCTGGGAGGGGATTGTGGTAACTGGTTTAACTGGGGGGTCACTGGTTTAACTGGTGTAACTGGGGGGTCACTGGTTTTAACTGGTTTAAGTGTTTTAACTGGGGGGTCACTGATTTAACTGGTTTAACTGGTTTAACTGGGGGGTCACTGGGGTAACTGGTTTTAACTGGTTTAATTGGCTTAACTGGTGTCACTGGGGGGTCACTGGTGTCACTGGTTTAACTGGTGTCACTGGGGGGTCACTGGTGTCACTGGTTTAACTGGTGTAACTGGGGTCACTGGTTTGAACTGGTTTAACTGGTGCCAGGACGGGGGAACCGGACGAGGCCGAGGGACCCCTGAGACAGTCCGTGAGATGTGAGTGGGGGAGGGGACTGGGACCCCAAAACCCCCCCCGGGACCCCCAAAATCTCCCAAAACCACCCCAAAATCCACCCCGGGACCCCTAAAACCCCCACAGGACCCCAAAATCCCTGAAAACTGCCCCAAAATCCACCCAGGGACCCCCAAAATCCACCAAAAACGCCCCCAAATCATCCCAAAACCCCTCCAAAATCCTCCTGGGACCCCAAAATCCACCAAAACCGCCCCAAAATCCTCCCTGGGACCACAAAATCCCCAAAAACTGCCCCAAAATCCACACAGGGACCCCCAAAATCCACCCCCGGACCCCCAAAATCCACCAAAACGACCCCCAAAACCCCCTTGGGACCCAAAAAACCCAACCTGGGACCTCCAAAATCCCCCCGAAATGCCCCAAAATCCACCCAGGGACCCCCAAAATCCACCAAAACCACCCCAAAATCCACCCTGGGACCCCCAAAATCCACCAAAACGACCCCAAAAACCCCCTTGGGACCCAAAAACCTCAACCTGGGACCCCCAAAATCCCCCTGAAACACCCCAAAACCCACACAGGGTCCCCCAAAATCCTCCCTGGGAGCCCAACAACCCCCAAAACTGCCCCAAAATCCTCCCTGGGACCCCCAAAATCCACCAAAACCGCCCCAAAATCGCCCCAACCCCCCCCCAAATCCTCCCTGGGACCCCCAAAATCGCCCAAAACCACCCCAAAATCCATCCCGGGACCCCCAAAATCCTCCCTGGGACTCCAAAATCCTCCAAAACTGCCCCAAAATTCACCCCAGGACCCCCAAAATTCACCAAAACCGCCCCAAAATCGTCCCAAAACCGCCCCAAAATCCTTCCTGGGACCTCAAAATCGCCCAAAATTGCACCAAAACCCCTCCCAGGACCCCAAAATCCCTGAAAACTGCCCCAAAATCCACCCAGGGACCCCCAAAATCCTCCCTGGGACCCCAAAACTGCCCCAAAATCCACACAGGGACCCCCAAAATCCACCAAAACTGCCCCAAAATCGTCCCAACCCCCCCCCAAAATCATCGCTGGGACACCAAAATTGCCCAAAACCACCCCAAAATCCACCAAAACTGCCCCAAAATCGTCCCAAAACCACCCCAAAATCCTCCCTGGGACCACAAAATCCCTGAAAACTGCCCCAAAATCCACCCCGGGACACCCAAAATCCACCAAAACTGCCCCAAAAACCACCCTGGGACCCCCAAAACCTCCTCTGGGACCCCCAAACCCCCTCAAGATCCCCCAAAAAATCCCCCCAAACCCCCTCAAGACCCTCCAAAATCCCCCCAAAACCCCTTCAAGAGCCCCAAAAATCCCCCCAAAACCCCTTCAAGACCCCCCAAAATCGCCCTAAAACCCCTTCAAGACCCCCCTTTTGGGGGGATCTTGAGGGGATTTTGGGGGGTCTGGGGGGGGGGGGTTTGGGGGGTCCTGAGGGGATTTTGGGGCACCTGGTAGGGGTTTGGGGCAACTGGAGGGGGTTTTGGGGGGTCTTGAAGGGGTTTTGGGGGGGTCTGGAGGGGTTTTGACGGATCTGGGGGGGTCTGGAGGGGGATTTGGGGGGTCCTGAGGGGGTTTTGGGGGGTCCTGAGGGGGTTGGAGGGGGTCTTGAAGGGGTTTTGGGGGGTCTCGAGGGGGTTTTGGGGGGTCTTGAGGGTATTTTGGGGGGTCCTGAGGGGGGTTTTGGGGGGTCTGGGGGGTCTTGAGGGGTTTTGAGGGAGTCTGGAGGGGATTTTGGGGGGTCCGGAGGGAATTTTGGGGGGTCTGGGGGGGGATTTGGGGGGGTCCTGAGCGGATTTTGGGGCGACTGGAGGGGATTTTGGGGGGTCTCGAGGGGGTCTCGAGGGGTCCTGAGGGGGTTTTGGGGGGTCCTGAGGGGATTTCGAGGGGTCCGGGGGGGGTTTTGGGGGGTCCTGAGGGGGTTTGGGGCGCCTGGAGGGGGTTTTGGGGGATCTGGGGGGTCTGGAGGTGCATTTGGGGATTCCTAAGGAGATTTTGGGGGGTCTGGAGGGGTTTTCGGGGGTCTTGAAGGGGTTTGGGGGGTTTATTGGGGGGTTTATTGGGGGGGTCTGGAGGGGGTTTGGGGGGTCTGGGGGAGGGGCTGAGGGATTTTGGGTGGCCCTGAGGGGATTTTGGGGAATCTGGGGTGGATTTTGAGGGGTCCCGAGGAGATTTTGGGGGGTTCTGAGGGGGTTTTGAGGGTCTTGAAGGGGTTTTGGGGGGTCTGGGGTGGATTTTGGGGAGTCTTGAAGGGGTTTGGGGGGTTTATTGGGGGGGTCTGGAGGGGG
This sequence comes from Manacus candei, assembly GCF_025592945.1. Taxonomy (NCBI): domain Eukaryota; kingdom Metazoa; phylum Chordata; class Aves; order Passeriformes; family Pipridae; genus Manacus; species Manacus candei. Next base: position 966,176 of record NW_026138165.1, read on the forward strand.
TTTTGGGGGCTCGGGGGGGGGGCTGAGGGATTTTGGGGGGTCTTGAAGGTGTTTTGGGGGGTCTTCAAGGGGATTTTGGGGGGTCTGGGGGGGATTTTGGGGGGTCCTGAGGGGGTTTGGGGGGGAATTTTGGGGGGTTCCGGGGGGTCCTGAGGGGGTTTGGGGGGGTCTCGGGGGGGAATTTGGGGGGTTTGGGGGATCCTGAAGGGATTTCGGGGGGTCTGGGGGGGATTTTGGGGGGTCCTGAGGGGGTTTTGGGGGGTCTGGGGGGGAATTTTGGGGGGTTCCGGGGGGTCTTGAAGGGGTTTTGGGGGGTCTTGAGGGGGAATTTGGGGGGTCCTGAGGGGAATTTAGGGGGTCTGGGGGGGATTTGGGGGGTCCTGAGGGGGTTTCGGGGGGTCCTCAAATCCCCCCCTGGGACCTCAGAAAATGGGAGAGAAACGGGGTAAAAATGGGAATAAAAGAGGGAAATTTGGGGGAAAACGGGGCAAAAATGGGAATAAAAGGGAGAAATTGGGCGAAAATGGGGCAAAAATGAGAATAAATGGGGCAAAACTGGGGGAAATGGAGCAAAACTGGGGGAAAATGGGGTAAAAATGGGAATAAATGGGGCAAGAATGGGAATAAAAGAGGGAAATTTGGGAGAAAATGGGGCAAAAATGGGAATAAAAGGGAGAAATTGGGGAAAATGGGGCAAAACTGGGGCAAATTGGGGCAAACTGGTCGGAACTGGGTCCAAACTGGGCCAAACTGGGCCAGAGTGGTGCCGCGGGGGGTGGGGGAGGGGCGGCCCCGCCCGCGTGGGGGCTTAAAGGAGGAAACGCGGCCCCGCCCCTCCCCCACCCCTGCCCCTCCCCCACCCCGGGCACAAAAACCCCCCCCGGGAGGGACCGGAGAGAGATGGGGGAGAGGTGAGGGGGAAATGGGGTGGAAATGGGGGGAAATGGGGGGAAAGAGGGAAAAATGGGAAAAAAGGAGGAGAAATGGGGGGAATGGGGGAAATGGGGGAAAATGGGGGAAATGGGGAGGAAAGGGGGGGAAATGGGGGGGAAATGGGAAGGAAAGGGGAAGAAGGGGGGGAAATGGGGAGGAAATGAGGGGGGAATGGGGGGAAATGGGGGGGAAATGGGGATAAAAATGGGGGAAATGGAAGGAAAAAGGGGCAAAGGGGCGGCAAT